>NC_135182.1:23475508-23783008 GCF_041146795.1 Maylandia zebra | reverse complement strand
TCAATGACTCTACCGATTAATCACGTGCTAAACTGGAAACCTAATTTCTATAATCTACCTATATGATTACCTACTAATAAAGTATAGCGGGATGTCAGAATTACAACTGGACTGTAGTAAAATCGTTTCCTCGTTTCCCCGCTCGACTGTAAATTATTTAGTAATTTCTGCGATGATTGGGTGATCTATATTTAAAAAGAAAAAAATAGTTTCTAGGTTTTGGCATATGTTTATGTTTAGAGGTTAAAGCATTATCACGGAGCAACAGGCGGGCGCTGAGGCATGCAGGGCGGGCCCGGTGACGTTTCCAAACGCTGGCATTTTCTAGGCGCTCTATTTTTTTCTATGCGCTCGCGGTGACGTAGCGCGTGGGGCAGAGGAGCACTAGGGACAAACACAGCTGACTGCGCGCATGCTATCTCGGTGGGGACTTCAGCGCAGACCCTAACGCTAGGTTACAGTCATATTGGCTTGGTGGAAAATATTTGCGGTGAAGAAACAGGCCGAAAACAGGGGAGGTGCCTGTACGGCTGTCAACAAAGGAGAAGAAAAAGAGGGGGAGTGTAGTCCAGAAGGACCGCTATAACAACTAATTCATTGTCGCTCCAAACTGGTGGACAGACGGCTAAACTGCTCACTCATTAGGCCAAAACACTCCTAAGGTAGGTCCATTGCCGAGGTTAGGCGTAACAACTTGTGCCTATCCAAATAGGTGCTGCAATTTATGACAGATGTCCAACTTTACCATAAAAGGAGATGTGCTACCGAAATACCAAATGATGTTAATTGTGCCCTAATGTCAATACTCGAATAGCACAGCACCTGTGCCTCCAAGTTCATCTGTCCCTGTATTTAAGCGTCTATAAGGCCTGCAGTCATGTCAGCACTGCAGCAGTTGACAAATGCCTTGGCGCTAGAAATAACATAGTAATGAGGCTTGTATGAGTGCATGGCTCATCCTGAAGGGGCAAAGAAAGTTAGATTTAGTTGTTTCACCTCAGTTCGGAAGTCCCCTTCAGCCCCGAAACGATTACAAATGAGACTGGCATCTCGGTTAGGGTGTCGTCTGTGGCTATTATAGAACAGCTGACTGTGCCAAGATCCTTTTTTTTTTTTTTTTTTTTTTTTTTTTTTAAAGATAACAGGCTTGATGCTTTCATGTGACCGTTCTGAAGTAGTTTATAACAGGTAAATTTATGATTCAGTGAAGTCTGCTGATTAGGTTTTTATTTACTCTTTCAAACTCAATATATTTGTTGGAAATTTCATATTATAAAAGGACCTAAAGGAGTTTTTTTAGACTAGTTAAGAGAATGTATTTGGCTTTAAAATATCTATAGATTAAAGTGTCTGTCCTTTTATGCATGCATCACATACAAGTTGCTAATTGTTTAGTTAAAAATGAAAACATTACTAACCATACTGCTTCCACACTAATGTCATATTCTAGCTTTAAAGTGCTGATTAATAATACTTAACTAAAGTTAAAAAGCATTCTTAAAACTAATGTAGCTTTAAACTCAGTGTAGTTCAACTCATGAGTCCTACAGTAATACAGCTGTTGAACAGTTTGAGCAGCACTGTCTTAGTGAAATCATAATTTAAGTAAATTTAGGGGGATATAATTTTCCAGCTTCTAAATACATGTTTTAGAGTCGTTTTACTGTTTCCAATAGATCCATTGAGCTCATATAACCTCCACTACAATGGTGATTAAGCATTATTTAAAATCTACTTGGTTCCATAGATACAAAAGTTTTTTTTAGTCAAGAGGAGCATTTTTAAAAATGATGCAGAAGCTGTACATCCACACACATTGGTGGTTTAATTTCTGACCAAACAAAACTCGTATTTGTATTTTTCTTTCAAAGCGTGGTGTTTTGAGGAGTTACAGGAGGTGACATGGTGGACTACTATAGCATCTTGGGAGTGTCCAAAACAGCCACTCAGGATGACATCAAGAAAGCGTAAGTATCCTGGGACTATTTCAAGTGTTAGAAAATATAGTCATAAGTAACAAAAAGTTCACTTGAGTAAAAAAAATATATCTGAAGATATATTTGAAGTGTGAAAACCTACTTTAGATAGCAAGGTTATGTAAGCACTGAAAAACTGAGGCCACTGCCAGTATGTGCTTTTGTGTGTTTATTTTTTAAGAGTTTACAAACTTTAGAAAAACTTTTTGAGTTTAATTTCAGTCCAAAAAAAATTGCTTTTCAGGGCAAAGATGTATTATCATATTATGTCACTAAATAAGCTCATATCTCATAGATGGAGGTTTAAGAACTAGACTTCATTATGTGTGTGGTTATTTATATATAAGCATGGATGTTTGATGTTGTTTGTGTTTTCAGGTACCGGAAATTGGCCTTGAAATGGCATCCTGACAAAAATCCAGACAACAAGGAGGAAGCAGAAAAAAAGTTCAAAGAAGTCGCTGAGGCCTATGAAGTCCTGTCTGACAGTAAGTCGCCATAGATGACAACTGGTCTAATATGTACAAGGTATACTGTAGATGTATATGTGTACGGATATTGATTTCCGTGGGTAATTTTTTCCTTTTCGACAGAGAGCAAACGTGATGCATACGACAGATATGGAAATGACAGAATGCGACACACAGGTATAAATATATAAAAAAATCTGTGATATTGTTGCATCCATTATAGTAATCATTAGCAATCTTCTAATTGCTACAGTTTAAGAAAAAAATGTGTTTGGGTAATTTTCTTACTACTATTACCTACCCTTCCTACTTGCTCCTTCTCCTTTACGTTAGTCCTAATTTTTCCTTTTCGCTCCTGACTGTGACATGTTGGTTTCTCAGGTTCCTCCAGCTCAGACTTTACAGAAATGCCTGGCTTCACCTTCACATTCCGCAGCCCAGATGAGGTGTTCAGAGAATTCTTTGGTGGACAGGATCCCTTTGCCAGCTTCTTTGGTAAGTCAAACATATATTGGGGTGGGGTTCATCTGCTGTTAGTTCAGAAACTAATACTAACATTTATTTATTCAGTCTAGACGTAAAATAAAAAAATATGATGAGAGTAATTTGTCTTAGGTCTACTGTAACTGAACTAAATTAAATGCTACAATATATTCCAAAGTTACAAATATAAGAAATAGCTTGAATATAGAGGAGTAGCTCAATAATAAATATCCAGAATATTACAGAGATTAAATATAAATGGTCGACATTCTACTCTAAACTCAACAGTAAAACCTCTAAACTGCTATTTGTTATTTTCACTGCAAAATGGAGTAACTATTGCACTATGTACTGTACATTAGAGCTGTACAGGCAGATAGCCACATGCAGGAATTGTTTCCTGCTTCATTTAGTGGTGAATTTGGGTAATCTCAGTCTGTCTCTGAACGCACTCCTGTGACTGGCCAGCACGTCATGGACTGGGTGGGAGGTATTGTCCATTACTGTTGTATTTTTATGTACTTGCACGTCTTTGTCTCTCACTCAGATGACTTCTCCTCATTTGGAAGCTCATCGTCTCGTCTCAGCCCGGGGCGATTCTTCTCTTTTCCATCAGGAGGAGGTAAAGAAGTAAATATTATAAGTAAACTGTTTGCAGAGGATTGAAGAGGATTTTCCCATGTAGTTTTTCCTTTCAGCTTTACTTTACTGGTAATTAATGCAATTCTACTCAGTTAAACTTCTATTATAAGCTGTTTCTATCATCAGTGGTTGCCAGGAGTGTCTCACAGAAAGAGGGGTTATAACTTTTTGTGTTGTATGTCATCAACAAATGCCAGATTAATGATATTTGATATTGTTAATATCAAGAGTTTCACTTGTTAGTTTAAAAAATACTTAAAAGAATTAATATCAGGAGATGGTTTAGATACATTAAAAACGAATATTGCTTTCCTCTCCTCTTTTTGATTGTTTGACTCTCTACAGTTGAATTCTCCTCTTTCTCCACTACCTTGGGTGGTCTGGATGGGATGGACAGCATGGGTGGAGGGATGGGCAACTTTAGATCAGTTTCTACTTCCACTCGCATCATAAATGGAAAACGCACCACCACCAAGAAGTATGGAATTCCTTATCAATTCCTATTATGCAGCAAAGGAAGTACATATTCAAGTGTATTATCTTCAAAGCAAAACGTGAAAAATTAATTGAAGAATATATTAAATTTAGCACCAGTAAACAGTTTCACATTCCAGCGTTTTAAGAATTATCTTGATGTGACTGTGGTTGCTGAATAAGAGCAGTGCATATGTGCATGTTTGAATTGTATTTGTCTCAATAGATTGTCCCTAGAAGCAGATCGTCATCTATTGTTTGGGAATACTTTAGATTTAGAGCAAAGAACAAATCATATGCAAAGGGCACCATAAAGTTGTGTTGGAACTACAAAGCAACAAAATGAATGTGTACACCTACCTAAAAATGCAGCATTCACACTGCAGTATGAAAATTGCATGAAGAGCCTGAAAGGCATTGTAGAGGTTGATGACATGTCTTGTCCAATATCAATTCAGAAATCCATAAAAGTGAGGCTGTACATTGCATACAGCATATTATTTAAGCTCACAAAGATGTAGTGGAAATACCAACACAGTCTCATTTCGTTTCTCTATAGATCTGTGTTTTTCTAAAGGGGTAAAACTTGCACTGTATGCAAAATGCCAGAGGGTAAGCCTAATTAACAGGAATATAGTGCAATGTCAAAGTGAAAGCAGTGCCCTCGTTATCAGTTTATATTCTTCTTCTTCTGAAATGAATCAAAGGGACTGTCTACAAGCCTTGTAGACAGTCCAAAGCATAGATGTGAAAGCCTTCTTATCTTTATGTGGCAGTGTATTTGTGTCACTAAAATGAAAGCGAGTAATTGTGGTAGATAATCATGATTATAGTGTTAATCAAAATATTTTTTGGCTGTAATTTTTCAGCCCTAAGACTGGTTACGCACTTGCACAAACACAGAGGCACTAGAAATGGTGGTGGCTTTTAAATAATTCCACTTATGTCTGTATTTGTCTTTCCTACAGGATAAAGGAGAATGGGCAGGAAAGAATAGAGATTGAGGAGGATGGTGTGTTGAAAAGTGTTCTAATTAATGGTGAGACAATGCTGACGGAATAAATGAATTGAGATTAAAAAAAAAAAGAAAAACTAAAAAAAACCAAACTTTTTTCTGGTGCTTATTTGCTTTAACCTGAAAACACAAATTCAGTGTCAACTTTTTCTAATACAACCACAATTGTGTCAAAATGCAGTGCTGCTTATTCAAAAGATTTCAATGCAAGCAGGGAAATGTGTTAAAAAACAGACGAGGTTTCAGTTTGTATTTAATCGATCTTATTCTTATCTTTAATATTTTTGTTATTTTTAATTCAGGTTTTTTTGAGTCAGTTCCCAGAGTAGGTTTGCTTTTTAAGTTTAGTTTAATTTTTAACAAGGTTTAGTTTTAGTTTAGTTTTTATGACTTTCAGTGTTAGTTTAATCATATTCAATTGAGGACATGTGCCAAAGGCAAAATTTCAGGAAAATTAGTATAGATATTACAATAAAAACACTGAACCTTTTGAAAGCAATTAACTCTTAGTCTTGTAGACATCCGAAGTCTCAATAAATAACTTCATAAGTGCCTCATCAGCACCGATGAATGTAATTTTACAAGTTTAACAAATACTAAGGATATTTGCTTGATATTTTTCATAAAATAATTTCAGTTAGTTTTATTTTTTCTTTTATAGTCTTAATCATGTTTTTTCAGTCTGCGGAAATGTTTTTCACATAGTTTTAGTTATTGGTTTAGTTTGTTTAACTATATGTACCTTGGCTTTAGTTTTTGTATTACCGCTTGACCTGAAGTTTTTGCTTGGTTATGTGTTTTTCTTTATGTCTAAGGTTTTTGCTTTGTGTTGATTGTGCAGTGAGACAGCTGTCTTGTTGTTTTTGTTTTGATCGAAGGTGTGGAAGATGAAATGGCCCTTGCTCTGGAGCTGAGCCGACGAGAGGAGCAGGCCACTCCAAAGCCACGACTCCAGAACAAAACCGCTGAGTCAGACAGATCCCGCCTGAGCCCTTACACTTCACCCACGCATCGTTCATTTAGCTCGGCCCCATTCTACCACTACGGGGTTGCGGGAGGCAGTGAGGATGATGAGGAAGATGAAGACCTACAGATGGCTTTGGCATGCAGCCTGTCAGAAATGGAAGCCCAGCAGAGAGCTGCTGCTAACGACTACATATCAGGTGCTCGGGGTGGGGGCAGAGCTGTCAGTGACAAAACTGGGGGCCGTTTAGATGGCGGGATTGCTAAGGCAAAGCATTTGAATGTACAAAGCAGGGAAGAGGTTGTTGCAGGGCAGAAATGTAAAGAGATAAAATTGGGTTCAGTAGCTGGAGATGGATGCAAAAGTGTGGCAAAGGGTACAGTGGAGCTAGGCTCCTCCCCTGAGTCATCCACAACTGCCAGCACT
The DNA here is from genome assembly GCF_041146795.1 of Maylandia zebra. NCBI lineage: Eukaryota > Metazoa > Chordata > Actinopteri > Cichliformes > Cichlidae > Maylandia > Maylandia zebra. Next base: position 23,776,558 of record NC_135182.1, on the reverse strand, counting down.
ACACCCCTAAGTCAGTGCAGTGAGGATAAGTTTAAACCTGTGATAAAAAGTGATTGCAGCGTGAAAAAGAAAAAGAAGTGTGGGTGTGTTGTCTCCTAATGATGTGTTTTTGTAGGTTTACTTTCTTTGGGTTGCCTTATTATACTGACCTCAGTGTTTTGCCTTCAGCCAGCTCTAATGTAATGTGAATTAAGCAGATCTTTATTTTGAGACAGTGCCTATACTGATGACAAGGCTTCACATTCCTCCAAAGGAACACACTAAAGATAAGATTTGTGGTTACGTTTCTACATTATCACAGGCATTTAAATTGTTTTTGCATTTGGATGCAAGCTGGTGTGGAGGATTGCTCGTGAACGCGAATTTGCCAGATATTTGCATAGACTGATGAATTGGAATTAAGTGATGATTTAGATCTGTTGTATATATGGCCACAATTGAGTCTTTTGTGAGGACCAGTTTAAGTAACTCTAAAACAAAGCTTGAAAGGCCTTTTAGAATTTAAGGTTTGAGTTTAGGTTTAAAGCCAAACCTGGAGTTAGGAATATATTTGGGAATTTTGAGGTTTGTGTAAGTTTTTTCAGAATACATTATGTCAGTGAAGGTCTAAAATTGAGTGTGTGTGGTGGTGTTTGTGTGTGCATGTCGTTCTGTGTAGCTCTTTCTGTGTTTGAGTCAGCTGAGACCTTGCCATAGAATTTTCTCATTCAGACTCTCTGGCAGTGGGAATGTTGCACAACTGTGCCACACGAAAATCAAAGGTAGCCCACAGAACTTTTTGTGGTTTATTTCCAGGTTGCCACATAAACTACTTTTAACTGAAGACCAGTGTTTCTCAGTCAGCTTGTTATGATGTCCAGAATAAGTATGAAGCAATAAGTAGTTAGGTGAAGCACATGCTCACACACTTTGACTATCTTGTTGTTGGAAAGTTGAAGTAGGGAGGTGCTCGTGTATCATTAAATCCAAGTTTATCATATGTTGGTCCTGCACTTTTACCCAAATAGCATTAAAATTGTAATCAGATTTTAGATTATAGTTTGGGGAAAGCACTTTATTAAGTTAAAGGACAAATCGCAGTATTGTGACTGAAACAGCTACAAATAATGATTGTTAAGTCTTTGTACATGTTAACTACTTATGTGTTTGCTATTCTTACATTATCGATGCAAACGTGCCAAGCTTTATAAACAAATTATAAAGATAAATCAGTTTTTGGATTCTCCTTGGTCCTCCTGCAGTAGATGTGACTGAGAGTGTTGTCAAGTGATTGGAGGAAGAAGAAAGTGACAATGATTGTGACGGCAGTGTGTTACCTGTCCTGGATTTTTAAAAATGTTGTATTATTGCATCCGGTTACAGGATGTATAATAGCTAAATGATCAAAGAACATTTGTTTACATGCTCCCTGAGCGAATTATTAAACCTCAGCCAACTCCAGATGAGCTCCCTTGTGTGCAAAATTACAAACACTGTACTTTAGGGGTGACTTGATGACTTTCCCTCCTGCACTGCTTCCCAGCTTTCAGGCTTAAATACTTTTTTTTAAAAAGTTCCCCCAAAAAACCTTTGATTAAATTATATGTCTTAATAATTAACGAAAGTAGAAAAAAGTAAATAGGAATAAACAGACTAGTTTTCTACAATTAAATTTCAGTTAGACAATCAGTCAGCTGCTACTAAAGTTGGGTTTAATGTGAATGGTAACTGAAATAGTTTATCCAGCTCATGTCCCGCAAATATTGATTTTGTTGGGCTGCATGTTTGTGTCTGTGAGACAGTCACAGGACGGAGTCACTGAAGATAGTTAGTGTTGGAGCTCATGCATAAAACTCAAATATGCCTTTTTCGTAGATCTCAAGTAACATGAAGATACTGCCAATGTTTTAAGTGCAACACTAAGAAATGTTTTAAATGTGGTTGTTGCTGCAGGGCAAAGCTGAAAGCAAAAGAAAATCATGCTGGTGCCAAATCATGCAGATGTTAAAATAATTACTGCTGCCAGTGTTATGTTGTAATATGCATTAAAAAAAGACACATGCCTGTCTCAATGAGTTTCTAATTACAGGCAGTGTCCCTTTGCCCTGGTGTGTTTTATGCTTTATGTTTGTAATTTATATTGACACATATTTTTCACGAGTGCCTCATTTATCATAGATTGCATGAGTTTTGTTTTCACTTGAAAGTATAGCTGTCAGCACCGGCGAAGACTAAAAGTGAAATAGGAAAATGAAAACTTGAATAAATATATCAGCCTGTATTAATTGTTACTGATTACTCACATGTTGATGTTCTTTTTATTTTCACATTGTTAAAAGGAATTAACGAATAAAGATTGTGCCACAAGATAATTTGGAATATTTTATTTTTTTTAGAATATGGCAGCCACGTATTTTCCACTAATTTACACTAAATTCATGCTAGTGCAAAATGATGATACAGTATGATAACTGTTTGATAATTATATAGTCATGGAAATCTGAAGGATTATTTTCAGTTCTCAGGACCCTTAAACATTATAAGACAACAGAATCATGCATTAAAAACTACTTCCTGCTTTTACTGATTTGGAAACTGCACATGTATGTGGTTAACTGTTTCTGTGTGTCTTGATTAAGTTCAGATCAGGAGCTTATATTTTCAGTATAGCCCTTATTATGCGAGTGGCATAATGCACCATTTGTTATAAGATATGTAACAGGGGCAAGGGCATCATTAGTCATTGTGTTTTAAACTAAAACAGTAGTTAAGTCCCATAGACTGTTGTGTGTTTTTATTTTATTGTATTTTTAATTTAGTTTATCTGCACTTACGACTTCCTTGGATCAGGTTATTCAGTCTTGTTGGTGTTAATGTTTAAATGTGCTGGATCACATACACATTACTTTTCATCTGTTATGTAGCAAACACATCTAGTATCATATTGTTGGGACATAAGTTTGAATACTTGTTCGTTTCTCTTACGATTCATGCTTCCTGTTTCAGACTCAGACTTCGAGGCCTTCACAACCTAACCTGATTGGCTCACGCTGCTCTGTGCCCTTGCCCTGCCCTGAGGTAAAGAACCAGTGTGAATCTGAGGCACCCATTCCTTCTCCTGCCCCCTAAACTCCAAGTAGATGAGATCAGATGATGCCTACTTGCATATCTGATTAAGTATAACCTGTCCTTGTACATCTATTCTTACAGGTCAAAGATTATATCCCACGATGCACTTTTCTATCTCTGCCCACCATGGCTCCTACCTGCTGAATGACACTTATAAGATATATGTATTTAATATGTTTGTGTCTCTGAGTGCATGTGTGTATGTAGCTCATTGTGGAACAAAAGACTGAAAACTCTAAGGAGGTACAGTAGTTACAATCATCTCTTCATCAAATCATCATGTTTCTAATAAATATGAAAACAGTGCACAAAGCAAAAAGAAAGTTCTTGTAAAACACATGAAGCAGAGAAAATAAAGATTTTCCTGCTGACTTTTTTTTCTCAGTTTGTGGTAGCGTCTTTGTGGCAAGATTAAGGCTGTCTAACAGTTAAGATAAAACCATAAAGTTGAGGTAAAAAGTTGTAATACGTTTATCTTTAACTCGTGTTTGTTGTTATAAGATAAAAACCCTTTAACCCATAGAAGATATATAAAATTTAGATGTAGCTTAGGGTCAAAAAAGTAAAGTGGAACACAAACTGCATTCTTTGTAATTGCCAGGAGGGAGTGACACCTCTGGTTTAATAGAAAAATGTCCAATTGTATTGATGTCTTTGGAAAAATGATCATACTGCTCCTATAATTTGCGACCATAGTAAGAACTTTTCTAATGATCTGAATTGCTAGTTTCAAGTGTTAATGGTGTCTGTTGATGTTAAAAAAGGGATAAAGCAGGCTGCTATACTGTAGGGTGGTAGGGTGGGCCCTTGGTTTCTCACTCAGATCACTCTAGCTCATCACATCTTGTTTCCAAAAGCCAAGTTAGTGAGTCAAGATGCTCAAGGCTTCATTATGGTGCTTGATGATGGATTATATCACAGTGGCTATCTTGCAGTCATGGTAGAATCAGCAATCCAGAAAACAGAGAACACTGAAGGCATTAGAGTTTGTTTTCTGCTGCATCACATCACAAATTTATTTAGGTCAAGTCAAAAATACATTTTTATAGATATTTTCTGTCGGTTTGCTACATGAAATAAACACAATCATCAGAATGAATTATTTACACGAATCACAAGGTCGTACACTGAGTAAGACAATAGAAGAACGCAAAGTTGCTTTGTGTGCAGAAAGGGAGACGGCGAGAAGGTAGTTCATGGTCAAGTCGAACATCCATTACGAAACGACCAGCGCTGAAAGCAAACGATCATGTTTTCAAGGCAAAAAAGACACGCCTCAGAAATAAAAACACACTTGACAAAAGAATACAGTATTCAAATGGACACGAATAACAACACATTCAAAGTTACATCGGAGAACAACCACACCATGTTTAACTGGGATGGCAGCCATAAATATTTGATACGTTTTGACAGGGGGTTTGACAGTATTATAACTTTGGTCCAATTTATATGTTCACCAGAGCAGCCAATACAAACCTTGTGTTGGTCATAAATTCCTTTTATGTTGGCTGATCATTTGAGGTAATAATGTCCAGTAACAATTTAATCAGATGAGTGTAAGATAACTATTTTGTCTGACAGCATGACCAAGCTTATCCCATATTCATCTGGATTCACACAGGCACCAAGGTTTTCTGTTAAATTCCCGACTGATAACCGAGTCCATGTGTAATTAGAAACTTAGGATACTAATAGAAAAATCGAATCTTGCTCTAATTGGAAAGAACTTTGATTCTCTTTGCTTTTGCTTCCTGGAAAAAAAAATCCTCAAAATAAAATTGGACTCCATAATGTTTTAAACACCCAGACAATGAGTCAGCAGGGAAAAAAGCAAGAGCAATAATAGCTCCACTGTGGCCAAGCAGATTTTTATGTACAGTAATGATCATACATGACTGAATCATACAAGTGTGTCCACTGGAGCGTGTATTCTTTTGTGTCTGCATGTCATTGTATCCATCAGCAGCTGCATCTCACTGTGGCAGGGCTTTCAAAATGGCATTCACCTCCTCAGCTACCGCCGTCAGGGCGAACTCAAACTGGTCCTAATTAGGAAAAGCAGGGAAGTGAGGCATTTGGGTAATGATGCACAATCTGAAGACTAGAAAAAATATACTGAAAAAAATATGCACACAAACAATGGACGGTATGTACCTTGGTGCGGACTAGGCCAGGTCTCTGGTCTCTGATGTGCTCCAGTGTGGCTGCAATGTCGATCTCCTTCACTCCTAATGTCATCAAGAATAGTAGCAGCATCACTAATAGTTTTTTCTGATCTCCATCAATCTAAATCTGCTATTTTCAGATGATATGGATGTAGAAAATTCACAAAATAGATCTGTTGAGGTTATTTGTGAAGAACTATTGTGATAGAACTGACAAGAGACAGTGAAAAGGTCAGTGTCTCATTTGAGGTTGAAGTCTAAACAGACAGCAACCATGTCTGATAAACAAAAACAGATTCTGACAACTGCAAGAAAAAAAAGGAAAAAGATAATGCAACCCAGCTGAAATTAGTTTCAGTAAAATAAGACTTTGAATGGTATAGATGGAATTTGATTGCATTTCAAGTTTCCTGACTCTTTCTACAAGATTCCAGTTAAGCTGCTAAACCACTCAGCTCAAGAAATACTGAAGAAGTATGCACATATGATTAAGTTTGTAATTATTAAAATATAGTCTGAACTACCAGTACCTAATTTCTTTCAACAAGCAGCTTGTAACTATAGCACCCTCTGCTGTAGTTGATAGGAAATGCAACTGTAATATGACTCAGACCAATTAAAGATTTGACTTCTCAAAATCTTTCACTGGATCATCTGTGGGCTGTAAGTCATAAAGATTAGGTATGGATGTAATGTTTCTGGGTAATGTTTTTGTTTTAACTGACTCACCCTTGGCCATGCGGTTCAGCACCATGTCAATAAGGATATACGTGCCAGTCCTGCCAGTGCCATCACTGTGGGAGTGACAGAAACGCAAACATGATCTTACAAAGTATTTTTCTTTAAAATACCCTTTAAGCAGAAAATTCACATGTATATCTGCGATTTCTGTTGTTCCACAGAAATCTGTGATCCTACAAACACCAGAGTATCTTCCTTTCAGTCTTACCCGCAGTGAACGATGATTGGACAGGAACGACCTCTGTAGCATTTATTCACCTTCCTGAAAAAGTAGAAACCAGGGAGAGAAAAGAAAGAAAAAGACAAATGACAGGAAAATGTGCTTGGTTATAAAATATTTATGGTAAAGGTTACAACTGACCTTTTCACAATAAAATAAAAACATCTTATTATTAATACAGAAATGGCAAAGTCTGCTTTGAGTATTTGTGGAATATCACAGTGAAAACAAAGTAAGTGACCATGTTGGAAATACAAGGAATGGAATAACTGCATGTGACAGGTAAATAAAATGAGATCAGGAATAGCTGGAAATTTGACTGGACGGGAAAATTAGATACTGCATGAGGGTGTGGAGGACAGTGAGATGGTGAAAACAGGATAGAATAAGTGGAGAGGAAGCCACAGATTCACTGTCCCTCTTGCAGTAGCCAGTCACACCTGCCAATGCTCATTTTTATGACTATGCAACTGGAGCCAGAGTACTAGCTGCAAACCACAAAAATGACACCGGGAGATGTTAAAATACAAACCTGTCAACCTGCACACTGGGGTAGAGGGAGAGAGAGAGTGTCAACGATGATGGATTAAGCTTGAAATGAATTACACGGAAAGTGATCATATACACTTACAAATGGCAGGGAGGATGGAAAACACAGAAAAGAGATGGACATGAAGGCGATCAGCGGGATTCAAATCCACCAATGTGACTACTGGTATTTCAAGTGTTTATACGTATATTTATTTGTATGCTTTTGTATAAACAAGGGCAGTCTGCGTGCATGTTTGTGGGTAGTTTCTTACCTGCGGAAGTCAAGCAGTGGTCGTGTGGAGGTGGGGATGCCATCAGCTGGCCAGCTCAGCAGGTGAAACTGGGTCAAGGTACGTGTCTCCTGCGTCTGGACATTTTTCAGGTAGAAGCTACGCACCAGGAAGTCCTTGCACCAGATGTGTTCTGACACCAGGTTCACCTGACATACACAAAGACACAGTGGGGAGGAAAGAAGAGAGGGAGGGGTTGGATGCAGGGGAAAGGGGTAAAAAATATGAGTCATGAATCTTTTGAATTATTTAAAATTTAAATATACAGAGATTCAGCTTTTTAAGCGTTTAATCAGGTAAACTTCCAGGAGGAAAAAAAGGTTATACATACTGTGTACTTACTTACTGTGAAAATAACTTTAGTATAAACAAGGCACAGTGAATCTAAGTCTAATCAGCTTTATTCATTGTATTCTCTATGACTCATCGTTTTTTGTCATATATTTTGAGCAAAAACAGCAGGGCTAATCAAGGGATCTTTTCCATGAGTGTTGAAACAATCGTGCAAATATCGATACAGGAATCAAACTTTGCATGTTTATCTCTCTGGTATGGAGCTGTTAATTTGAAAAATCCTATTTGCCACAACAGTTTTCAATTTTTTCCAATTCGACCATCTCAGAAACAGCTGTTTTATTACATCATTTCAACCACTGCCTACTTTTCAAGTTTCACTTTGATTTATATGCTTTTCGCTATAGGTAGGTCAAATGTAATGTAAATCAGTTATTTTTCTAACATGCTAACAGACAGATAACGTTAGATTACACCAACAGCCACTTAATCACCAGTTAACCCGACAAGCAGTTCTTTGGAGGAGTTCAAACCCAGAACCCTCTTGCTGTGAGGCTACCCAGATATTTGTTGTATTGGCTAAATAAAATGACTAATCCAAGTACGATATCAAGTATATAAAGTTAATGCTCTCTGAGTTCTGCCCTCTCCTTTACTCCATGGTGAATGATTTGTTTCTCCAGAAACACATTTTTAACACTCATGCAAAGCTGGATGTAGGCACCGGGGGTATTTGGGGTTTGGTGTCATGTCTAAGCAGGGGCAGATCTAAAAGGGTGGCATGGGGTGGCAAGTGCCACCCTAAAATGATCTCTTGCCACCCCAAGTGCCACCCTAGTTTTGCATATGACAGTGTTGTTTATTAAAATAAGATAGCTTACAGATTAACACTTAGATTAACACTTAGTTACAGTTAACAGTGAATAGAAATGCTTAAACTGAATATATTGCATAGTGTTACCCCCCTCCACCATTAACAAATGGTTCAGCCCATAGCGCAGACCGGCTTTTTTCTTGTGTTCAGTAGCAAGCGATGCTCATGATTGTGTCAGAGCACATTTTGAACAACACCATGGGAATTTCAGATTTCACAGATTCACAGATTTCAGGTGGTTGGTTGTTGCACTCTGGAAATGGAATGAAGGTGAGTGTTATTAACCGTCTGGGGGTCCACGGACACGCTGCACCTCCAAATCACATGACTGATTTAAGCTGACACAGCAACAAGCTGCAGCCGTGCTGAGTTTTTGAGCCTGCATTGAATGTTCGGACTTCAAAGTTTTTACATTTTAATTACAGGCCAGTAAATCCAGAGTTATGATAAAAAAATATTTGTATATATAAGCCATGCTTTTTTCTAAATACTGTCGTTACATTTTTTTTTCTTCGACCAATTTAAAAAAAAAGTCAACACGTGGGATTTGGTTGTTTAGGAAGAAAGGAAAGTTTTGGGAGTGACGGAAACGGCAGCGAGACAGAGCGAGCGAGTGAGAGAGTTTTTAGAAGGGGGACATTTCTGACGTTTAGTGTGGAGTGTACAGTTAGTGTGTTGTGTTGTCTTGTGTAGTTAGTCTGTCGTGTAGTATTTGTTTTGTTTTGTGTGTCAGCAAGGGCACTAATGAACGTCACAAAGGCACATTTGCAATGTGAACACTGTCACTAAGTGATACACCTCCTGTTGTCAGGCCTGCAGGTTTTTCCCTGTGGAAAACACAATTTGTGGGGCATCTTACTGCAAGACCCGATTGTTCTCTCATTTTAGATAGAGTAATATTTTTAAGTGGTTGTACAAAATAAAAAAAACGGCAGGTGTATTGACTGCATTTTTATATAAATAGTTGTATATGTTTACAAAATGTGTGCATAATTTTTTAAAATGTACAATTTATATTTGCATTTCAAGTTTAATTTACTCAACATGTTTCTGTTTTTTTTTACAGTAAAAAAATACTACTAGGATTTTACATTTGTGTGATTTCAGATCAGTAATATTAATACAGTAATGTCAATGAAAAAACAACTAAATTCAGACACATGAGGTTGAAAAGAATGGAAAGAAGTTTTCAGACTTCATTTTTGCGAAACTTATAAAATTTGACACTATGATCATTCAGGAATGGCATGTCTAGTTTATGCTATATAAAAATATCCATATTTCTTGGCTTTGTGGACAGCCATCTTGAAAACAGCCACCATTTTAAGACATCAATTAGCTAACAGGCTTTATACAAAGACAATGTAGTGACAGAAGCAGACATGTGCCAATACAATTTGCACTTGTATACACTTGTGGATGTACACTTGTAATGTTATCTTCTGCACTACGCGAGAAAGCTCAAAGTTAAACAGGAAATTAACCTCATAGATGTGGTAGAGTGACGAGCCCTCGTCAGGCCAGTATCGTTCACACTGCTTCTCTCCGTCCTCCACCAAAGCTGTCATCATAACAATCACTGTGCAGCCGTTCTCCCACACCATCTGAAGGTTGAACAGAGCAAGCACACACACAAACACACATCTTAATGTCACTTTAAGACGACTCAGTATATGGCTGTAAAATATGCACTGCTTTACTGTCTTTTGCACTGAATATATTACAAATTCATAGAAATGGGAGGAAGACAGAGTGATGGGGAAAAGAAGCAAAGGGGAGACTGCACCAACCTGCCAGAAATCAGCAACAGTATGGGGAAGAGGTCCCTGTGTGGCAATGTAAGATGGTTGGCGAGGATCATGATCAAACTGATGATTGAAAAAGGAAAAAGAGTCTCTTAAAATCCATGCACAGAATATGAGTATTAGAAAGTTCAGATGCAATTTGCATTTTCATAAAATTATAATATTAAGATTTGTATTTCTTAATTTCTCTCGAATATCAAGAGAGAAAAATATGTCACGCTGTATCCTGATTGAGCTGCAGATTATGCTTCAAAGTGTTTCCTTACATCCAAACAATGACTCCTTTCTTTATGAAGTCATCTATCCAGCAACAGAGTATTACACAAATTTATACTTAACTGAATAACTATGTCATATTTTATATATGTTTTATTTGACATGAGGGATTCTTACAAGCATGCTGGCATTGATATAATCTTGTTTATTGGGGTTTACATCAGTCTTCAGTTTCACACGAGAGTGATCATCTGGAAGAAAAAAGAAGGTGTTTGGGCTTTAATTATGTTAAAGGTTTAGGTTAAAGGTTGGTGAGACTTTCAATTAAATACTTTCCATGAAAATGTACAAAATATAGAAATTATAAAAAGTGTTACATGTTACTAACAGGGGAGGGCTTCAGCATGTCTGTTTTTGTCCATGTTGTCTGCAGACTGAGCCACAGCTACTGAACTGGGTTCCGCCTGATAGGAACACAAAGCCTCCCACTCCTTCTGGAGACGGTCCTTATTACGCAGGTGATCCTCCATATACGCCTGAGGAAGAGATGGGACACCAGAAATAAATATTTCATAAACAAAGAGCAGATTTCACCAATCTGTAGTACATTTACTCTCCACGCTGACTGTTTTTCACTCACTAGTATCATGTGACCGGTGGAGATGTCCATGTTAGACTGGGCAGGCTCCTCGCTCCAGGACGGGGTGGAGCTGTGGGTGGAGGATGGGCTGTGCTGGGGACCATCACTGAACTGGGAGGAAACGCTGCTGACACGGGATGTATCTGTACCCCTCCGTCCACCTGCACCCGTGCTTACAGCAGGTCCAGAGATGCTGCTGCTCACTCCTCCCATACAGTCCTGGCGGCACAGGGAGGATTTAGATGCCATGTGCTGCCGACATAGCTCCTGAACAGATGGAAAACTGCATTACTTTAGGCATTTAATGCACGAACTGCACGCAATTAACTGCCTGACTTAAGAGCTTTTCTCGATGCTTTTAATTATCTGCCTTTTTCTGCTTTTCCATCCATTATAACACCTCAACACTGGGAAAAATACATAATGATGAAAATGCATCAAATAGCACTAAAGGACACTTGTATGTAATTTTGACCAGATCCCTTATGTAGCCTTACCTGGTAGTCAAAGTGAGTTTCTGCACCTCCCTCTGGCCCCAGGCCAAGCTTGCCATTGTTCACTTGCTGAGCATAGTGCCTGAGACAAGCTACGGCCATGGCCAATACCAGCACACCTCCAACAACTGCCATGGAAACAAGGGTGATAACTGTCCCACTGGAGCCCTGGGAAACCCTGGTTACCTGAGGGAGACCCCGCGCATCTGTCCTCTAGAAAAAGGATGATCATAAAGAGCAGTGAGTAAGATATAGACAAGTGGGCAGGAACACAAAGAAAACAGGCTGTTATCTCCATTTTTTAACATGCGCATCAACGGTCAACCCAAACTAAGGCGCTCCAGCAAATCCACCCTCACTACTGCAATTCAAAGGCCACTCATTTCCTTTTACCAACAGAATTGCTTCTCTGTAACTGCACTTGACAGCAACGTGTGCCCAGTGAGCTGCTGAGCTAAGTTTAAAAGACAGAGGTCTGAAAGGTCAAGGTGTTGCGCCCCAGAAATCATTAAAAAGACAGCTGAGGCTCCAGGAGATCAGCCAACCATCTTATACAACATGCCATGTATCAGTGCTATGAGGTATAGTCTGCCCCCAAGTGTCATTCCACCTATTCTTCAACTTGATCTTTATTTACAAACAATTTTCCCCATGCTACCCACATACAACAGAAGTTACCAGCTCTGTTTTGTCAGCTTAATGCTGTGGCTGTTTCACAGCAGTGAAATTGAAATGTCAATCCAAGGAAAAACTAATAAAAATTAATAAATAAACCAACCAGCCTCGAAAGGACAAGTTAAATTTGAAGGCCAAGGCAGAGAAGAAAATCAAAAGCCAGAAGGGAAGTGCACAGCGGTAACCAAAGAGACAGAGGTAGTACAGTATCTTTACTTTGTCCTAACTTTACAGTATATCATCGTTTACTGACAAATACCAGCACTGAGATATTGTGTGATTAAAAATGCAAAGAAACTGTCCTTTGTCGTAGTTTACAAAATGTACATAAAACGAATGAAAACAGCATACAGTAATTTAGAAATGCAGTAATTTTTTTTGTTTGTTTTTTTTTTTTGGGGGGGGGGGGGGGGGGGGACAACATCATTTGAATAAATTAATAACACACAAACACACACACATGTCTAGTGAGAAAAAAAGGATCAGCTTGTGCCATTTGATCACATCGGTATCAGATACACAGATGCTGGCAGCACGACTGTGATATTATCACTGTAACCCTGAAAGCAATCTGTGTGTGTGCGTGCCTGTATGTGCGTGTGTGTGTCATCCTTATATTCAATCTACATGCGCATTTTGGAAATAATGATCGATTACACATAAAGACTGACACATGAGTGACGATTCAGAGGCTAGGAATCAAGCTGTTTATGTGAAACGGTGAATAATGAGGTTAATGACATTGGTGACTGTTGCCATAGCACCTGGGATCTGGAAGCCTCAGTAGGGGTGAGGTGGGGGGGGAGATGGAACTCCATGGCAACAAGTGAAATGCTGGTTGTTAGGATGTGTTGCCTCACTTATTGGTTCTGGCAACCACAATTTACACACATAAAAAAAGAGTTGTATACAGCACAAGTGTAGTGATCTTGTTAACAAAGGTTACTTAATCGCTGAAGGTAATAAACGTGATCAAGTTATTCTCACTTTCTTAGCTATACATTTAATTCATGTCATAGTATCAGTACTAAACAAAGCCACAAAAGATAAGCGCAAATAAAGACACACAGTACACTGTGATTAAATTAGAGCGAAAATGTTAACAAAAAAGATGAAAAATGTTTGTGTGTAAAACAAATACCTCTCCCACACCAGTCTGCACAATCTTGAGACCCGTCTCAGACTCCAGGAAATTCTTTTCAGATACTGTTGGAGTAAAAAATAAAAAAACAACACAGGCCTTTCAATATCGGGTCTAACACTGTAAACCGACTCTTGCATACAACCTGACAAAAACACATTTATTTACAACATTTCAGCTCTCCATGAGGCAAACGGTTCATGGAAAAGAAATGCCTATAGTATGTATAAGTCTACCAAACAAAAACATTCCTAATGTAATATAGAAAGGTAAACTCTTCACTTTTTTTCATTTCTAATGTTGTTTTGTCTTGTACTCTTCTTAGTGTTTCAGTGGGGATGAATCCAAAGATTGGGAACGTATATTTTGAGCCTTATGGTCTGTTTTAGCCTTATGGTGAAATTGTGTTTAACATATGTACAGTACGCTACATTGCTACGGGCCATCCGATCCCTATACAACCGTTGCAAGAGCTTGGTTCGCATTGCCGGCAATAAGTCGGACTCGTTCCCGGTGGGTGATGGGCTCCGCCAGGGCTGCCCTTTGTCTCCGGTTCTGTTCATAATTTTTATGGACAGGATTTCTAGGCGCAGCCAAGTAGCGGAGGGCTTTCGCTTTGGTGGCCTCAGAATCTCATCTCTGATTTTTGCGGATGATGTGGTTCTGTTGGCTTCATCGGGTGAAGGCCTCCAGCTCGCACTGGAACGGTTCGCAGCCGAGTGTGAAGCAGCGGGAATGAGGATCAGCACCTCCAAATCTGAGGCCATGGTTCTCAGCCGGAAAAGGATGGAGTGCCCACTCCGGGTCGGGGATGAGTTCCTGCCCCAAGTGGAGGAGTTCAAGTATCTCAGGGTCTTGTTCGCGAGTGATGGGAGAAGGGAGCCGGAGATCGACAGACGGATTGGGGCTGCAGCTGCAGTAATGCGGACGCTGCACCGGTCCGTCGTGGTGAAGAGGGAGCTGAGTGTAAAAGCGAAGCTCTCAATTTACCGGTCGATCTACGTCCCTACCCTCACCTATGGCCACGAGCTGTGGGTAGTGACCGAAAGAACGAGATCGCGGATACAAGCGGCAGAAATGAGCTTCCTCCGAAGGGTGGCTGGCCTCTCCCTTAGAGATAGGGTGAGAAGTTCAGCCATCCGGGAGGGGCTCAGAGTAGAGCAGCTGCTGCTCCACGCTGGAGAGATTATATCTCTCGGCTGGCCTGGGAACGCCTTGGTGTTCCCCCGGATAAGCTGGAGGAGGTGGCTGGGGAGAGGGAGGTCTGGGCCTCTTTGCTTAGGCTGCTGCCCCCGCGACCCGGCCTCGGATAAAGCGGATGAATGGATATGTACAGTATGTGGATAAATGCAAATCTGTGTTTTTGAGCCTTACCGGCTTTAGCAGCTACCTCTGCCGCCGTCATGTTGTGCTCATTTTGTCGGATACGGAAAGTCAGTGCAGGACCGACAACGCTGGCAACACATAAACACAGGGACACACATGTTGGATCGCCGAAAACTGCAAAAATACAGGAATGAAGAGTACAACAAACTAACTGTCTCTAAAGCATCTAACATACAACTACAGTGCTACCTAATGTTGATGAAGCTGCTTGTTGTCAAGTGTATTTTATCAGCCAGCAGCTCCAACATCTTGACTCCATCGTACAGACTCAGGGGACTACGAATGAAACAAACATCATTAATTTTGCTGTAAACACAAATTTTTAATAAATGTCTTGTTTTCTGCTTTTTACTTTTAAATAAATTACTATTAACGTTACACAACAGGCTATAATTAGACAGCGTTTATTAAAGCATCACTACACTAAACAAATCATTAGTAACTCAAACAAAGTTTTTTTTCATGTTTTAGATGTTTTTCCTATGAACCGAAGAACTGAGTGTTAAAATAGATCAAGTGCTGACCTCTGATTGGTGACAATGTACCCATACTCCTCTTTGGCCCCTGTGCTCTCCACTACTGGCAGCCCCTGTCCCTTAAAATCTAGTCCAGCTTCAGCGGGAGCAGCCTGCGGAGGTTGAGAGGCAGACGGGGGGAGGCTGGAACTCTTGGATGAAGGTGTAGCTTGAACTGAGGCAGTGGAGGGGACAGGGGCAACAGGAACAGGCTTCTCTGGCTTATTGGAAATGCTGTCTGTTTTTAACAGCTGCATATAAGGGGGAGAGGAGAAAACACGCCTATGTAAGAACCTATGATCACATTTTTTATGACTGCTATTAGTAGATGCTAACATACTTCCTTGAGGGTGTTGAGGTCTTTTTCGACTGGATCTATGAATACAGAGAAAATCTTTTTTACACAAATACTAAATAAAAAATGCTGGAAATTGTAGGGATTATGATATTTCTATATTTAAGAAATTGGGAATTTTTTTTTTGCTTTGGTTTCTTACCAAGTTGGGGGGGTGTGCCAGTTTTGCCCTGATGCTGCAGCAGTGTGAGAGCTAGCTTGTAGAGCTGCTCCTGACTGAGGTCTCTTGGACTGACTCCGTACTTCTGCAAGACAGCCGACATCCTTTGGCGCAAGTCATCTAACACAGGATGGGATTACTGTTATTTTTGCACTAATCATTTTTCAAACATATTGGCAGATTATGTATGTGCATCTGTAGTTTAACTATGTGTGTCATTATGTTTATGCTGTATATATTTATGCTTGCGTTCCTTTTTCTCACCATTATTCCCAGACAGTGTGCTATAGTCCTGAAGAACTTTCTTAGTCTGCAAGGGTTGCTGCCTGCCTGCAGTACCAAGCCTCTCCTGTAGGGTGTAATCTTCCACATAGTCCACTGGTATATCCAGTTCCAAGTCGTCATAATAAGGCAGACCTGCTCATGAAAGCAGGTACAGCAGGAAACATCATTGTTTGTGATTGGCCCAAAAATGTGCCAGAGTTCTATCTTTTTTTATGTCTATGGATACTTTCTGCATGATAAACTGAGACTGGATAGTTTGTTTTTATATATTTAAGTGTATGCATTTAAATATTTTTAAAATATCTATTTATCTTTGTGTTGAATTAGTAAAAAAAATTATGAAAAAAAGTAATTATGTTTAAAAAAATTTTACCTGCAGGAACCACGGAAGGAGCCCCTCTGTGGCGGTAAGATGGCTGTGCAGATGCCAGGTAAAGAGACAGAGCTTCCAGCAGCAGCTGCCTGTCACGATCACGCTCTCTCTGGTTGGTCTGGGACCTCAAAGAAGGGCGGGCATAAGCACCTGCTGAACCCATGAGAGATCTCTCTACTTCGTCTTGGTACCTATGCTGTGTTAGCAGAGACAGTACATAATACCTGTTATACCAGATGTAAACTGTGGCACATTATTATGTGTGTTACACTTATATGCAAAATTTTGTATACACCTGTTCATGAAGTGTTATAAATGACACAAATCCAGCTGCTGCTAATCACAGTGTGTGTTTTCATACCTGGAGGTACGCGTATGGGTCCATAGATGCTGTTTGCATGCGCAGTGGGGACTGAGGCGGCTCAACAATCATGTAGTCCACATATTTGCCACTAGGAGAAGCAGACGCTGATTTTGAACTTTGGTGGTGGGAGGAGGGCTGTTTGGATCTGGCGACCAAGAAAGAATCGACTAAATCTGTTATATAAATATGCAATTTCTTTCTCTGTCAATTTCAAAATAACTAAGGTGTACTTGCTGAGACAAGGATGAGGTGTTTGGCTTTGAGGGAAGTGTGGTATGAGGAACTCTTTTCAGCTCCTTTGACAAAATATATTGGGTGATGTCATCCTGCCATGACAGCCCTGCACATACAGATGGAAAATACATTTTAAAAAATAGCTGTTAGTAAAATTGCAAGACCATGGTGTGTGTACAGATTACAGAAATACAGACAGAAAAAGGGGCACTGATATCAATGCTCTTTGCTGACATTATGAATGAATAAAGCACTTTTTCGTTTTATTGCAGCTATTTAAAGGCATGTGGGTATTCACTTTAACACTTTTAGCTCTCTATTATGTTCAGTCTCACCTTCTAGCATGAGCTGTTTTAGAACTTCTTGCATCCTCTTCAGAACAGGAACTGACACCTGGTACTGGACCTGGTCCTGCTTAGAGGTTCGACACTGACCAAACAACCCATCTGAAATACACACATGAATACGGATGTAAATATGTAACCCCAAATTTGCCAAGGGCAGCCTCTCGAGTCCTGGTCCAGGATACAACAACTAAGCTGACAGTGATTTCACAATGCAGCAGGAAATCAACAGGTGTAAGTAACAAAATTTGGCTGACTTTTTATGTGGCTGTGTCAGTTGTGTCTCCGGACCCCCGTTGTACTACACCATCACTGGCATACTGACATGTCTGCTTACAGTTATGGCAGAGTGCAACGCTTAAACAGAAGGGAGCAATCGTTAACTTTTTTCCTCATTCAAAATGTCGGCTGTGTTAAAAAAGGCCCTCAGGAGAAATTCCCCTCATAACAAAGACATTGCCATATTAGAGAAGCTATTATATTTTTTATATCTCAGTAAGCCTCTGAGAATGATCCTATTATTTCATAAGACATCAAGCGAAGTTCAGTTTTTTGTGCTTTTTGTGATTTAACCGTATACATTTCAATACAAATGGTTCCACTGACACTGCTTTGGAGGTTATTTAGTCATAGCTGTAATTCATATGGTGGCCCACACTACACTAGCCCACAGTAGTGAGTCATAGTTTTGAAGTTCAGCCCACACACTTGTCACAATCCTTTTGAAGAGCTCCTGTCGCCATCTGTGTGTGTAAGTGCTTTTGAAAAATTGAAGTCGCTAACTTGCAGGTACCTTCATGGCAACAGAAATATTAATAGCATATTCTCAGGATCACCTGTGGACAGTTTTCTCTCTTTGTTATCATAAACCGCATGCATCGTCATAGATCTGCTCTTCAGCAATAAATTACTGGGATCTTAATAAAGTTAGTATTTGCTGCACTTGCACTTAGGTAATCAGTGCAATGCAATAGGAATTGCCCCTATAAATTATAAATAAACTGTTTGGGTTACATGGAAAAGGTCTGAAATCAGTGCTTAAAAAAGTGTATGCTCACTTTTGTAAGCATCTAACTCACTTGGGTGAGTTTATTGCAAATGAAACGCTGTGAAAAGTCTAAATCAGATATAGAAGGCTTGTGTTTCTAATCTGTATACTCAGTGAATTAGGACCTAGATTGCTGAAATGCTATGTGATAGGAATAAAGATAAAACCGAGCAGGCTATGCTTTAACTGGTGCACTGATGAGTCACCACAGCCACTACACCAGCTAAATCTCACACAACCCACTTTGCCACACTGAGATAGTGAATTGTTTTAGTGAACAGATTAGGGAGGATTAAGGTGTTTTTATAGCCACGCATTTTGTATGAAACAGCCCAGCTTTTATTTTTTCAATTGAAAACTCAGGAGCAGTGTAGAAAGTGTTACACATGCACTATGTCAGGTCAGGTATTGATTTAAAAAAAATTTTGACCAAAAAGAAAACATGAATTCAGTTCCAGCTTGTTATTGCTTTAAGAAACAGTCACTAAAGGTAAAGAAATGATACCTACAGAGTCATTATAATCTATGATTCAAGCCAAAACAACACTTTGAGTTAAGGTTGACATCAGAGCAGCTAAAAATGCTGTGAATTAGTGAAGTTGGATGGCAAAATTTTAACATTAACTATGGTAAAAATAAATAAATAAATAAATAAATAAATATATAAAAAACACCCAGCACGCCCCTGCGGGCGGTTTATCCTTCAAGCTCGGGTCCTCTACCAGAGGCCTGGGAGCTTGAGGGTCCTGCGCAGTATCTTAGCTGTTCCCAGGACTGCGCTCTTCTGGACAGAGATCTCCGATGTTGTTCCCGGGATCTGCTGGAGCCACTCGCCTATCTTGGGAGTCACCGCACCTAGTGCTCCGATTACCACGGGGACCACCGTTACCTTCACCCTCCACATCCTCTCGAGCTCTTCTCTGAGCCCTTGGTATTTCTCCAGCTTCTCGTGTTCCTTCTTCCTGATATTGCTGTCATTCGGAACCGCTACATCGATCACTACGGCCGTCTTCTTCTGTTTGTCTACCACCACTATGTCCGGTTGGTTAGCCACCACCATTTTGTCCGTCTGTATCTGGAAGTCCCACAGGATCTTAGCTCGGTCATTCTCCACCACCCTTGGGGGCATCTCCCATTTTGACCTCGGGACTTCCAGGTTATACTCGGCACAGATGTTCCTGTACACTATGCCGGCCACTTGGTTATGGCGTTCCATGTATGCCTTGCCTGCTAGCATCTTGCACCCTGCTGTACCCTGCTGTTATATATATATATATATATATATATATATATATATATATATATATATATATATATATATATATATATATATATATATATATTCTATTATGTTTATTTAGTTTCTTTTTTGCAGAAAATGTTTCATATGATAAGAATAGCCTAAGCCTTGTGCTCAATTTTACCAAAGAAATTTACAATCTCATGAGGGATACAGGATTTAAAAATTCTTATAAAGAAATAAAGATACAAACTTGTATATGTTTCCCCACCAAGACCACTAAAGAAAAACAATCATATAAATACATATCTCGTCCTAATGATTGTAAAACGCATCATCAAATTACAACTTTGTTAATGTTGATGAAGGGCCATCCTGGCAGTTTATTGTACTAGTAGAGTATAAAGCTGTTATTATTCCTGGTGAATGGACTGATGACAGAAAGGCAGAATTGAAGACAAATGAAGAGAAGCCATCAAACTGGATGGCTTGATTGGACTGGGACTATTCTGAGAGCTCGGGTTATTTCAGTAAATGTCATTTTTTTTCTGCAGGGATCATAGCATATCGATTTCAGTGTTGCTATCCAAAAGAATCTGACAATATGAGAAATATAAGATTCAAGATAAATGAACTCATTTAAAAACATACTCCCCCCAATATATTAACTGTGATTAAAACATGTATTAATCATTTATATCCTTGGAACAAAAGTATGCATAGAAACAATCAAGCTGTAAAACATTAATACATTTATCAGTCATGTTGGATTTATCACTACCTTAACAACAACACAGCAATATTAACACTCTGCACTCCATAGAAAAGAACCACGAGTACCAGTCCACTTGTTTGGAAACAGTCCCAGTATAATATAATATATTTATATTATATATATAAAATATATATTATATTATATTATGGATAATATATTTGGTAACCTACAACTTGTACTTGTCCAACTAACAGTAAACCCGCAACAGCAGTTTTGTCTCATGCAGTTTTCATCCCAGGTAAATAATGTAAAATAATGTACAATAAAACAGGAAAAAACAGCCAGATGAAGTAATGATTTAATAATTTGACCCTACCCATACGTGTAAAAGCATAAGCACAGCCCTATCATCTGGTCATTTATAGCACCATATATAATATAGGAAACCTCTAAACCGTCCTCAGTAGACTTGTGTTGTTACACATTAACCAGCAAAGATGCAAGGTCAGGTTACTATATATAGAAGAGGGTTTAACGTGCTTCCTACATTACACTGATAATGCTTCCAACAGCATAAGCTACTAGAGTAACTGAACCATCACAATATGATAAACGTGACGTGAGATCATAGGGATCATCAGTAAACCTACAAATACTTCTTTCTGGAAGCGACTGTCATGAGTAAAAACTACAGGCCTCAGCATAAAAACTTGGATCGTGCAGAGCAAAATGCGTCACTGCACACTCCACTACTTCTTGCAAATGCATACAGAATAAAGCAGCTTTTTCATCCTGTCACAGACACAAACTCAAAGATCTGAAGGGAGGCATGTATTTCATTAAACACACTAAAAAGAATGCAGCACAATACAATCATTGTTCCTTTTCACGGTAGGCACTCAGCAGTACTGAAGGTGAAAAGGGGACTCCACTACAATAATTCATGAAGATTTTAGATTTACTGCAACCATATAAAGGACTGTTTTACAATGAGCAGGCATTATTGGAGTAATTACTGCTCAATGGGTGAATGTGGATGCAATGAAGCCTTGGCGAAACCTCGGAGGACATCATAGATTAAGCCCATAAGTCTTTGATTACTGTTGGGTTGAAACAATAAACAACATTTTGCAGATCATTAAATTATTTGTTCTGTTTAGTTTTTGAAAAGGCGCAATAACAAATCTTGTAGTTATTTAAGTTAAGTTAGAGAATGCAAACCTTATTTTTTATTTTATTCTGAGAGTTCAGTACCTTTGTAATCACAGAAATTATTGAAAACATTATTAGTGACTGAACCGAGTATAAAATATCAAAGTCTCAAAGATGAACAAAAACTGCTAGGCCTATATAACTACAACGAAGCCTGTGTGGACTGTACATTAGAAGATCAAATAAATAAAAAAAATTAATAATAGGGCATTACGGCTACTACAAGGTTAGCAGTTAACTAAAAATTCACCAGCATATCCAAGTCCTTTATTCTGAACACAAACAGGGAAGATGTGTTGCTTCAATTAATGAGGACACACCTTTATACAGCCCTAATGGTTTTTTTTAAAATTATTTTATTATTGTTCCTCGTTGTCTTCATCAACTCAACACAGTTGCTGTTATTCTTTATGTGTTAAACATTTAGTTAAGTGTTACAGGAGCAGTGCTGACCAAAAATTAGGTCATTTAATCTTTGTTGGGGTCTGACAAACACAGACAGTTTACAGCTTATTTTGCTTAGTAGGTTCTTGAGGTGGTACAGAGATCAACAGGAAAAAAGAAAAAGGGGAACATTTCATCCACTTGGATTGTTTTTCTCCCAGTGTTGTCAGACACGCTGATATCTGTCTCTGTGTCTGCTCCTGGGCAGCTCATCCACTTAGTATTCTGTCCAATGATTGTGCGCTTGCGTAAGTGAAGCTTCCACGGGGAAGGACGTAAGTGTGTGTGTCAGTGACTCATCACTGTATTAGCACAACAACTGTGGGGGGGGTCGACCTCGATGTGATGTCAGTGTTGCTATGGAGACAGGGGGCAGGGGTGGGGCTTAAAATGAGGAAAAGGAGAGGGGCAGGTGACTGAGAATCTGTGGTAAATAAGGCAGAGAGAGCAAAAATCCTTGACTTGTGTTTGTATGATTCTATGCGCAGCCTTTGTGTTAGGATCTGTGTGCGCCTATCGTCGAGGGCTACTAATTTACTAAGGTGCAGTGTTAGAGAAGGATTAAGAAAGCGGTCTGTCTTAAAAGTTTAACAAGTTCAAGAACATTGTGTTTGATTGTATGTGCACGTGTGTGTGGCGTACTCACCATCTGAGCAGAACTGATCCCTAGTGCACAGTTTTCGCTCAAACAGGCAACCTGAGACAGAAACACAAAGAGAAGGCTAACAAGCACCCAGAGTAAAATCTTTTACAGTAATTTCCATGGAAACGACTGCCTTAAACGCACATTCAGAGGGCGGAAATGAGACAAAGTGAGCTTAACCTGGGCTTATTCATTTTAATGAGAAACGTACTGCTCAGTGGCAACCATAACACAGTCACCCACTATCGTCACCTTGCCTTTTATATACAAATGTTACAGATGTCAATACAAGTAAATGCAATTATTATTTACATAAGAATAAGCCTCTTATATAATGGCATTTTAGTCACCCCCTTAACCCAGTTAACCCAAAAAATAAATGGCTAAAACTTTATGACTGTTATTATTTCATTTTCTGATGAAATGACACAGTTGAAATGATATCTGTGTTTGAACAAATGCCTTTGATAAGCATGGCTGAAGACAAAATGTTTGTGACCTTTAAATTTTGCAGGTATAAAATGCATATTTGTTAACAGATGACACAGTGATTGAACATGGGTGCAAATAACAATGCTTTCATTATATATTTTGGGGTATTTACTGTAATTCATTTGTAGATTTTACACTATTTCTTTTTTTTAGGTCAGTGAGTAAGACCTTGGAGGGTATGGCAATGTGGGAAAGAGCAGGTGGCTGGCGATAGAGAGGACTATAACCCAGCAGAATATGCATGAGATAACTCGCCCTCGTCTATGCTTCGATCCATTTCCATGTACCAGACAATAAATAAAAATCAATAAAATAAAACAAAATAATTCTAAGTAGATGTGTGAGACAGAGTGTGTACATGCAAAACTATATCTCAAATATGTCAGTAATCTAGCTGGCTGGTTAAACTCAAACTCGAGTAGAGAGCAAAGAATGAGAACTATTTTCTCTACCTTTTATTGAAATGACGCAGTACCTAAAAATGACTCACCGCTTAGAAACAGACACACTGCAAACACACAGTGCATGGATTTTGTATTGCTGAGAAGCCCTGAAACTTTCTTTTCATGAGTGGCATTATTGAAGCAAAATCTTACAACTGTGAATACAAACCGGATTTCTTTCACAAACAATAAGCCAAAGATGTGTTTGCGTTGCACTGACGTCAACATACCCACCGTAAAAGAGATGGTGGTTACTACCTGAAGTAAGCTTTGGCAAAAAAAATAAAAATACATGCGCAACACTCACTGAATAAAAAAGTATCTGTGTAATTGCAGGGGCTTGCAGAAGGGCTGACATACACACCATCATAACTGAAAGTAAATACCCAAATTAAAACCCTAACCAAAAAAAAAAAAAAAAAAAAACAATAGATAAAAAAAACATGTCGTAAGTTCATTTTAAATTATGGCTCTCATTTTTTTTTTTTATTGCATAGTAACTGTACACTCTGGTTTATAACACAGCACAGAGGAAGACCTTCAATATCTGAACACGATATCGTTACACGTATTTGCTATTGCTAATATTATGATTTCATTATAAAACTTTCTGCAGGCAGGTACAGTAAGTCAGCTTCCTCACATCAACAGATTAGGAGTAAGCATTACAAAAATATCAGACATATCCTTTTCATAGTGATTATAATGTTCACTTTTGCAATTTATATATATATGTGTGTGTGTGTGTATATATATATATATATATATATATATATATATATATATATATATATATATATATATATATATACACATATGTAGAGAGAGGAAGAGAGAGAGAGAGAACAGTAAAATGTATACCAGAGCAAGGTATCGTAATGTATCACAAATATATCAAAAAATCAAAAAATGTATCACAAAGATCCCAGTAAATCCATTAGCTTTTCTGAGGAAACTTGACCTATCAAACAGTGTTTGTTTTGTCAGGCCATCAGAGAAACAACTGAGCGGAGCGCCTCAGACACTGAGCATCATATGGTCTGCGAGAGGACGGACAGTCAGACATATGGATGGATTGATCATCATATGAAAGTGTGAAAGAAGAGAGATGGGAGGAAAGAAGAGGTGCTATCGGATGAATGGACAAAGGGAAGCAACAGTGGTTACTGGTTTCTCTCCATGGTGCTGAAATTTGAGCCACACGGCTTTTCATTGTTCTTTTAGTTTATGCGCTTTCTTATTATTCTATGGGTTTTACAAGTCACATTATTCTTTTTAATGATATTTTCAAAAGCAAGAACTAACACACCAACATTTTGTGTTGATTTTTTACATTTTATTTTATAGAGCTTTTTTAAGTAAGTAGCTCTGTCCTGCCATCATGTTTATCATTAAATTGTCACAAAGTGTTTCTGGGTTGTTCTTGTGTTTGTTGCCAAAGAAGAAAAATGAAGAGCAAGGGAGAGAGAGAGAGAGAGAGAGAGAGAGAGAGAGAGAGAGAGAGAGAGAGAGAGAGAACAGTTGCTTTTTTCAGCTTAATTCTGAATTACTCCCTGAATTCACTGCCTGCATCACAAATCTCAACCTGCTCATGTTACACACACAACGCATCAATCTACTAAAAGAACTAAGCTCATAACCCAACCCAGCTGCCGTCAGTTTGAAATAATAAAGATGAACCTGTATTCCTAGCATTGTTATAGAAATGACAGGGACTATTACGAATGTCACGATCATTTCTACTGAGTGGAAATGTTTAAGTGGTTTCACGTTTCAGCCCAGTAATCAAAATATTTATTGAACTTGAATTAGGTGGGGTTTTTTGGTCATATTATTAAGTACAGCTTTAGTTAGTTTAGTGATGTACATGTATATACCCCTGCTGTTTACTTTTCATCATGTTTTGTAGACCCTACACACACTAGTGTGTAATCTCATTAAACATCCTCTGTATTTAGACACACAGTCCATCTCTCAGTCCGTTGTTGAACGATAAGAAGAGTATAATAAAAGAAAGGAACTCATTACAAAACCAAAAACAGAGGATAAAGTATCCTACGGTAAAGGTGACACCATGGTAAAGTCATCTGCTAACTTCAAACTGCGAATATCCCAGGAGTGTATTTCGCGATGATTACCGCTCCACTATCATTTCCATCATTTTCTTACCGTATTTATCACAGATCCCTGGTTGATACAGCACCGTCAAAAGGAGCAGAGCTCGCCATGGTTTAAGGTGTTGCATGATCTTGCGAAGCTTCACAGCAGAGGAGGAGACGGAGAGAGAAAGATGCGGAGTCCCTCTGCGTTTCCACGCTTTTAAACGTCCATATTGATAAAAAGGAAGAGCCCGTGTGGAGTCGACAGCTCACATTGAACCCTAAAAGCCCACGTGACGGGAAAAATATAAAAAATAAATAGGAGATAAAAGTAACTCTTCACAGTCACCGGGTGGGGCGTGGAGATCGAGAGAAGCGGGGATAGACTGTTAACATGCAACGTATATCGACTCAACGACGGCACAGTTGCGGAAATAACGTAGAATCTGTAGAAACAGGGAGCTCTCTTCCATACAGGAGCTCAACCTGCACCTACGTCATCACGGCTTTGAGAAAGGGGGCTGGGGAGGGATGGTGAACGAAAGCGTTAACTTTTATAGTCCGCCCGTTCCTGAACGTCATGCATTCGTTATCCATATTTGTTTTTCTTTTTTTTTTCTTTCTTTTTTGTGCGTCCTCTCACGTAAAATGTAGATATATTTCTCTTCCTTCGAACATGTGCACATGTGCACATGTGTCAGTCGCATCAATTGAACGGTATACAGTACAGCCCTACAGTACAGCCCCATATTTAATTTCTTGCCTCATTAAGGATTTGTCCGAGGTTAACTTTCTTGTAGCTGAAAGTAAATATGAGGCTTTTTTTTAAAAAAAAAATAGCGCTAAAGGTTTTTGGTTTATTATTAAAATAGTTAAAAAATAATGTGCTCCACAGTCAAAGGTTTGGCGAGATTGTTAATTCTTCAGCCCTTCAGTGAATTCAGGTAGGAGTACAGTGTAATAGGAGACCAGACCAAGGGAAAGGATTCCCACATAATAAGGCTCTCTGAGCCCTCTCCCAAATATAATGTTTATGTAGACTACACATTTATATTCTTAATTATTATTATTACTGTGTGTGTGTGTTCTTCTATCTCAAGGCAATTTTCTTTTGTCAACACTTGATGAGTTATAGCTAATAGAAACTCCACTAAATATGGCAGAACTCTCTTCCCCCCCAGAGTAAGCAGTGCCACAGCATTTTCTCTTTTCTGCTTGTCCTCTTGCTCCATCTTGTGTCTGTGAAAAAACAGTTGGCACTTGTTAGATTGTGGCTGCTGCTGTTGGTGGTGGTACACCACTCTAAGAAAACAAAAACAAAACAAAAAACCAAAACCAAAAACATTCAAAATGCTTTTTATCATATATATAAAATATTTAAATCATGACACAGCTCAGGGATTAGAAAGGGCATACACATCATTTCCTTTTACACATGTGGTTTTTGCTGAAAGCAGTCAAACTAACTTATAGTACTGATCCAATACAACAACAGAAAAAGGTTTTTAAAAAAAAGGAGAAGAAGAATTAAATATATAATCATGCTACTAGCTTACAATATATGTTTATCTGACTCTATGCTGCATGTAACCTTCAACTGCTGCACATTCAATTTATTTTTCTTGTTATTTTTAAGTCAGATGTCCAAATGACTTATCTGTGACAGCTGACTACCTATCCTCAGCCAACAGATTAAAACCTTTGACCTTCTTACAGTTTGGTCGGTAACATATAATATGTGAAATTTGTGTCATGAAATTTGCATTACACTTTTAAATGCATACCTGTTGTGAGCATCAATTTCTCTTCATTTTAGCAGCTGACTGTCTGCTGTACTGGGGTCTCATAAAATAGGAAGTAGCCTTTCTATCTAGCGTGACTCATGATTTGATGGTTTGACATGGTTTGATGCAGAGCCTGCTGCTCTCTATTTCAGGCACATTGTGCTTCAGCTGGCATTTGATATCATATATCTCTCCTGTGATAGACCCAAAAAAATCTGGAACAGGTTCTCTTGTAAAAGAGGTCTATAAAGTTGTTACACACTTGTATGTAATCACTAATGTGCAAGCACACATACTGCACACACAGAAATACACATGAACGTCTCTTTCCTCCCCTCGCCTTTACTTGGATCCTTTTAGTCCCAGAGTCACTTTTGTGCTAGAGCTCAGCTCTTTGGCATGTGTGTATGCATGTTTGGGTGGTTGCAGGGCAACAAGCATTCTGCGTTCATGAATGATGAAACCACCTGACCCCTAATCACCTATAGATGCTAGTTATATCATATTTAATTTCTAATTTTTGTTTTTTTCTTTCATTTTCCAAACTGTAAGTGTATTCACCTTCACGTACAATGTATCCATAAAGCAGGGGCTATGTAACGATTCTCCAGGACTCCCACAAAAGCTTACAGATCGTCTATATGTTCTCTAGTTTCAGTCTCTAAAAAACAATCCCCAAACAGTATTCACATCGTTCCATTTTCCCATCATGTCACCCACGTTGCATGGCTTTTGACTGCCCTAGCATTCCACAGGGTCTAAGAATTTGCCACAGTTCTGCCTTGGATATAGATCGTCACAGATCTTTCTGTTACTGAGGTTGAGATCAGTGCTGTCCTATAGGAGGAAGGTGACATATCGGAGATCATATGTTTGTTTGAAGGACACTTTAGCCTTCTTGTTGCTGAAGATAGGCTTGTTCTTTATTACTCTGGCTGTTTGGGGTCGTTGTCATGCAAACCAAGATACATTTGGGGTCAGCCAGACCCTCCATGGGGGTGCTGTGTAAGGATATCTAAAGTGTCTGGGTATTTCCCAACTAAGAGTTGAACACAGGCATAAAGCTGTATTGTATGGGGTGTGTGTGGGGAAATTACTGCTGATATTTTTATACTGCAGTGTTGCATCCTACTTCCAAAATAGAATTGTGACATGCCCTGAGTAAAGGGTTTGGCTGCTATGCACTGTTGATATTCTGAGACTTGGTGCGTGCATGTGTCTGTATTATAATGCTTTTCCCAGCCGTTCTGGGATCTGGTTCTAATTTAAGGGTGTCTTTTCTAGGCTATGGGTCATGGTGTATTAGTTATGAATCTGGGGTTGTTAGGCAACTTGTAGGTAGCTCATTTTCTGTCCTGAGCTAATGATGTGTTCTTTAACGGGAAAACACCTGGATGACTGCTCCTGCCACGACAGCAGATACCACAGTCAAGTCACATCGAGCACATATCAGATTTTTCCCATCATCTCTGCTGGTGTCCCCACATTATTTCTTGGGGTGAAAGGCTCCCTCGTCTGACAGATGTTTGCAACTGGATGGGGAATTGAATGACATAGACCACAGGATTCATGTTCAGTAATGGTATCATTAGAATGTAATATACTTTTTGGTCCAATTCTAGACAGGGATCTTACCTAGACTTGATGGGATTTTGGCGATGGAACAATCAAATGGCCTTGGAAGGGAGCCTAGCAAGTCCTTGAATCCCAGTGTTTGTGGATTGAGCTGCACTTTAGTTAAATACTCCCATGTAACATTGTGAGCATGCTAGCATCCTCACAATGAGAACATTGCCCACATGGTGATATTTAACAGGTAGCTCGTTGTTAATTTTGATCATGATCACGATTGTTTTTATTTTTTGTCATGTCAGCATGCTAAAATGTGCTAATCACCACTAAAGAAGCTGGCAGTGGAGGGTAAAGTAAATCACATTTGTTTGACAAATAATAATTCATAAGCCAAAGAATTAAACTAAATTAAGCACTTCATTCATATGATTCATATAGATTCATATAATATCAACCTCAGAAAAGTCAGATCACCTATTATGATTCATTACATATGAAGACTAAAAACTCAAAAATATGTTATTTTTGTTAATAATAATGATTGGATATTTTAGTGACTGACTTTAGACTGACAGACTGATACTAATACCAAATATGAATTTTAATAATTGTATTTCCCTATTTAGTTCCCCCAAGGAACTTTATATTGTAAGGCGAAGACCCTACAATAATATAAAGAAAACAGAGAAAACCCCAACAATCATATGACCCCCTTTCACCAAGCACTTTAGCCACAGTGGGAAGGAAAAACTCCCTCTTAACAGGAAGAAGCCCCCAACAGAACCAGGCTCAGAGAAGGATGGCCATCTGCTGTGACTGGTTCGTGTAAAGGGAAGAAGACAGGGCAAAGACACAATGTAGAAGAGAGCCAGAGATTAATAACAACTGATGATTGAATGCAGAGAGGTGAATAAACACACAGAGTGAAGAAAAGATGGGCAAAGAAAAGAAATCCTTAGTGCATCATGGGAATCATATGATCCTACATGCTTTATCAAAATGGAAGGTTTTAAGCCTAATCTTAAAAGCAGAGAGGTTTTCTGTATCCTGAATCCAAACTGGGAGCTGGCTCCACCAAGAGGGGCCTGAAAACTGAAGACTTTGCCTCCGTTCTACTTTTAAATACTCTAGCAACCACAAGTAAACCAGCAGTCTGAGAGGAAAGTGCTCTAATAATGTGATACAGTACTTTAAGGTCATTAAGATAAGATGGGGCTTAATTATTCACCATCCAAGCTGTCTGACCTTTACTGAAGTAATAGTGACCCCCTTATTACTATGTTATAGCTCATGAAATGTGACAGGAATATTTAAAGAATTTTAATTTGAAAAATTCTTGAGCTCCCACAGAGAAGTGCTTTTCATAAATTCTTCAGGTTTTTGATGTTTCTTGTTTACTTTAAAGGAATGCAAGAAGCCTTTGTTGTTGATGTTGCAAGAGATCCATCTTGAATCACTCTTATCTGGTAATAATGACCTGGCACCAGACAGTTTGTGTAGTGAGCCAATTTAGGTCAGGCCTATTTACATTTTCTATCTGACTTTGATTAGCAGCTACAATAATCTCACAGCATGGCAGTAAAAGTAGTCAAGCTCTATCTCCAGTCCAGTGGCCACACAACAGAGTTCAAACGAGAAATCTAAAAATAGAGTTGACACCATTTGCAGCTGACATGCAGACTTTCTCTGTGAAACGCAAATATGTGCACGACCACACACAACTCCTCCAACAGCCACAACTCCCACGTACGTTAGTGGCATGTTTCCTCTTTGATTCAGAACTGAAATGCTACAGACAGGGTTTTAAATTTTGCAAAACAGCTCAGATATTTGTACTTTTATGCCTTTGTTCTGTTGTAAGCATTGCTTTTT
The DNA here is from genome assembly GCF_041146795.1 of Maylandia zebra. NCBI lineage: Eukaryota > Metazoa > Chordata > Actinopteri > Cichliformes > Cichlidae > Maylandia > Maylandia zebra. Next base: position 23,745,781 of record NC_135182.1, on the reverse strand, counting down.
TATCTGGTAGATTGCACTCAGAGGAATATTTAGCATCCTACAGAACCAGAGTTAGTCATCATCATCCTTTTTATCATCATTACACAGCTATGACACATGAGAGGGAAGAGATTCCTCAAGTGTTAGTATGCTTTCAGCTGCAGCCAGTGAGATCATTACATTAATTTCCTCATCCTATAGGCTCCAGCCTTCAACAACGCTGGATTTTATATGTATTTCAGAAAATGCTGGACTTTCCTTACATTTTCTACTTGTGGCAAAATAATATTTACATTAATATTTACATTTTCATAATATTCAGAAACACAATCTACACTGAAATCTAACAAAGAATTTTCAATATGCTTGCAATGACAGCATTGTGATTGTGTATTATGTCAGAACTGTGTTGTAATGGGTAAAACTTTTGGGATGGATTTCTTTTTCATTCTTTCTTTTTTTCCTGAGCTGAGAAATTTGACAAATTTAAAACACTCATATATGGAATTACACAAAGTTGCAACTTGCATTGACATTAACTATTTTAAATATTCAGGATGCATGTAACAAGATAGCGCTCGACTGATACACACAGATGTATCCATCTGCTCTGGGTGTGTGCGAGTCGGGTAGAGAGCTCTGATGACAAAGCTGAGCGTGTGACCTTCCTGGCAGTAGTCAGTCATATTTCTTATATAACCAAGGCTACATAACTCTATTGTAACTCTATAGCTTCATACTAATTTAAACAATGCATATAATAAATTCTGATGTGCTACATTAGGACAGAGCAGAACACATTCTTTCCACTTACTTATAACACAAAATGGTAATTTTAACATGATGTTGGCCATATTTTAGAACAATCATTCATGTTAATTTTGGTTATGTGCTTTTCTGAGCCAGTTTCTTTAGCCTAAACTGAATTAAGTTGGACAATTTCCACTAAGTGAAGCTTCATACAAAATATAACCATGATTTGATGCAGTGTTTCTAACAGCTCCTGATCATTTCTATCAAAACTTCCCATATTAGACTTACTGCACAAACGTGAAGGGACTGTCTGACTGATTTTTACACCCATTCATTCGATCATCCATCGTCAAACAGACATACATGCAGAAGGCCATCGTGAAACCAGATCCCTTCAACAGCTGAATCAAGGGCTGGCAAAAGGTGCAACAAGGGGGGTAGGGAGAGGCTGAAAGACAAGAAAAAGAAGGCTGGACAAAAATGCATCGCTGAAGAGCATAAAGAAATATGAAAGAAAGGCTTTTAGTCCAACAGATAACATCTCAAGAGATGACAATGAACTGAACAAAAATGTCCTCTGAGCAATTTCCTAAAAACCTGTATAAGTCATTTTTAGTGAACGTCTTCTACAATGAACTACGCAGAGAAAATAAAGCTAGAACAGCCAAAATAAAAAACTCAAATCATAATTACAATTATGATACATTTTCACATTGATTAACACTGGTTAGCAGAGCTATTTAATTTTCACCTCATGCCCTTAAATCTGGGGTTTAAAAAGCCACTACTAATGAGGCAGTTATGAAAAATATTTTTTTTAAAAAGACTTGTTGGGTAAAATTTGAAGAACTGTTAATGCATCTTAACCAATGAAGGAATCTTCCAGACTGATTTAAAATGCCAAAAGTAATCAATGAAAAAAGGGGTTGTGATACAGTGGCGGGGTGGAGTAGTGGGAGTGCAGATGGGGTGAACAGAGACATCAAGAAGAGGGGTTGGGTTTATGAGTGGGTGTGGGGGTGGTAGAGCTACAAATAGTTGCACTCAGTGGCTGGCATTTCTTCACTTAGTTTTCTTCCCAGTTGCCCAGTGGGACAGTTGGGTCTCAGCACCTCAAGCGGTTCCATCAAATCTACAACTCAACCAACAACTCAACCAGCCATGAGCAAGTCCTACAGCTCCTCAGCCCAGAGTGCTTCCTCGTACCGTCGCACCTTTGGCTCTGGTGTTGGGTCAACACCACTGTCATCGATGTTCTCCTCCTCTCTAGGAGGAGCCCACAGCTCCGCTTCTAGCCGTATGTCTAGCAGAGTCTACGAAGTCAAGAGCACCGGCATTCCCTCTTATTCTAGCTTCAACTTGTCTTCTGGGGCCGGGCTCGGCTCCTCCAAGGCCATGCGCACCTATGCCGGGGAGAAGCTCGACTTCAACCTTGCAGACGCCATGAACCAAGACTTCCTCAACACAAGGACCAATGAGAAGGCCGAGCTTCAGCACCTCAATGACCGCTTTGCTAGCTACATTGAGAAGGTGCGTTTCCTGGAGCAGCAGAATGCCGCGCTGACAGTGGAGATCGAGAAGCTCAGGGGCCGCGAGGGGCCTGGGCGTGTGGCTGAGCTGTATGAGGAGGAAATGAGGGAGCTGAGGAGGCAGATAGAGGCCATCACCAACCAGCGTGCCAGAGTGGAGGTGGAGAGAGACAACCTGGCCGATGACCTGCAGAAACTTAAGCTCAGGTAAGCTTGGATTGATGGGACTGGGCCAATATGTAGATAAACATCTTCATGAACAAATGATGAGTAAAGAAAAATATATATATAAAAAACTGACTCATGTAATATGGCTTTAATATAAGTGAGCTACTGGAAACACATGCACTCACATGTAGGAGTACACAGGAGTCTCATGTTAAGTCTAAAGCCAAACAAATGGAATAGTTTGAATTAACTGAAACATGGGGGATGTGATCCTTTTTTACTTAAAGAAAAGCTCATTCTGTTACATTTATAAAAAAAAAAAAAAAAATCATGTGATACAATAAATATTTGTGACCTCACATCCCCCCCCCTCCCCCCACTCTGGAAGGTGCTATCTCACATTCTGGCAACACACCAAACCTCTATCAGATGGAACAGAAGGAGAAAATCGGAAGACGGGAAAGCAGAAGGGGGGGAGGAGACTTTAAAACGTTTTATCCAGTGTGTTAAAAATAAAACAAACAAGTGGCATCAAGTACAACTCATTGATTTCTAAAGAGTGTCTCTCCTCTTTTGGGAAAAATGAAAACAACAAAGTAACAAAGGAGAGATTTGAGAATAGGAATGCTTCAGTAATTGTTACGGTCCAATGGCTTATTACAAAGGTGTTTTATAATTTATTCACGAGAGACACAGCAGAAGAAAATTGAGAGCAAGAGAGAGAGAGGGAGATCTGCAGGTTCATAGGAATAGAGTTGAGACTCACAGGCAGACAGATTAAGTTTCAGCTCGACAGAAAGCAGTCAGACATGAGAGAAGTAGACAGATAAAAATAAGTGTATACACACGGCCTGTTTGTTTGGTGAGTTTAAAGAAGAAGAAATCTAAAAAAGTGAAAAATTTTCAAAAGCCAGTCCACCAAATACACATTCCTTCTATGTGCACTGCATATGTGACAGAACGTGAGCATGAGAGAGAGAGAAAAGCACGGGGAGCTGCAGTGTGGGTGTATCGCTGAATAATCTATTTGGAGCGACTAAATCATCTCTGTGAAATTCTGTCACTGCGAGATGCTGCATGCAGCATCACTTAAATAAAATGTATATCAAAAGACAGGCTCAAACACACACAGCACTCTGACTCTTCACTCTCTGTGTATCACGCCTGCTCAAATGGTTGCCTGAAACGTTCAGTGAAACTTGTTAAAGCACCAGCTGCTCCTAATATCACATGCAAACAGTTGCAACGCATGCACGCTGACATTCTCATTGAACATTCTCACTGAACGTTTCCATGGACGATGACATGATTCAAAACCGCAAAAAAAATGCCAATAGCATCTGCTGTGTGTATTTGTGTCGGTAGTGATTATGTGTGAGGTGCATGACAGCATTTTTTTCTGCATTTTCCAGTTGTTCAAAGCGCACGGCGAAATGCTAATTCTGGAAACTGCACCGGGACAGGCCTGTGTTGCTCTCACACTGTTACCATTCTGATTCTGACAGTGTGACAGCTGCAACAGAGCTTTAGGACTCAAAGAGCAAGTGCAGAAGTGTGCGTGTGTGTGGACATGGATACAAATAAAAGCTTGAACTTTGATGTTTCATTGTCTATGCCGGTTCTATTCTTCTGAATTTACTGAGAGACGAAAAGAGCAGAAAGGCTGGAGGACTGAGAGGTGGTAACTAGTTTATCTGTCTAGTAAGTGATCCCTGGGGGGAAAAGCTGTTCACTCCAACAGTTTGTCTTCACTTTTGTTTCAACTTTCCGCTTTCTTTTTCGCTCTTTTCCTTTTTGTATGTTGCTGTCATTCTGGCAGACTGCAAGAAGAGATTCACCAGAAGGAAGAAGCTGAGAACAACCTGTCTGCTTTCAGATCTGTAAGTCTTCCATTTCCTTAAATCACTCATCTATAGCTCAGTCATTTTCTCTTCAGTCCAAAACAGAGAAACTTTGCCTCCTTTGGTTGAGCAGTCATTTTTCTCCTTTAATTTTCTTCTTATTTTAACATTTTTTAAAATGTGTTGGTTATTGGTCATTTTCTTTTTTGCCATTCTCTCCTCTTATCTAGGATGTCGACAGTGCCACTCTCGCTAGGCTGGACCTGGAGAGACGTATTGAGAGTCTGCAAGAAGAGATTGCCTTCCTCAAGAAGATTCATGAAGAGGTTTGCTGATTTACCAGCTTTGGTTGGCTGGCTTCACACAATTAGGCGGTGGGAGGGTTGCGTCTGGAATGGCATCTGGCATAAAATCCGATCCATTCGCTGTAGCAACCACTTGGGAAATAAGAGAGCAGTAAAAACTACCCTTCCTCTCTATATCTATTATGTGTGTCACTAGGATGGTGTATAGTGTATCATATAACACCTGTGTGTGTTACTATACTGTGCTGTGATATTAGATCTGAGTCTCCACAGGCATGCAGCTCTTCATGAGATCAAAGACATCGTACTTAAATCCACCTACTGATGTTAAAGCACAGATATCGTTCCCATCTACGTAAATTCATGTCTGTAGGAAAATTTAACAGTCATTTAACTATTACAGGGCAACAGAAAGATCTAACCTTATACACTTACAGATATCAAATGATATTCTGAGCCACACACTCAGACACATGTCTGCACAGCTGAAGTCCCTTCTTCTCATTTTGTCTTCTTTGCTTGAACTTTGACCTGCCAGAAATGCCAAAGTGCTGATTGGTCAAAAGACTCTGTCAGCTGTTGTGTGACAGAGAAAAAGAGGGTGTGCCTGTGAACAGATGCGAAGCTATTTATAACTTTCAGTTAGATCAGACAACAACTGAGTGCAATCCAGGCTGGCTAATTTAAAAAAAAAGCCTGTTGCTAACAGAATGCATCAGTCGACAGCTGGGTGAATTTGTAATTTGACACATTAGATTTCTATATGTAAATATTCTGATCTGACGTGTTATCGCACGTTGAATTATTTTTAACTTGTCAACTGAATTAGCAGGTATCGTTTTAATGTCCCGGTAGCTACTCACATGTTTGCTTATTCATCATTTTGACACGAGCGGAGTTTGACTTTTTCTGGACTCCTTGCAGGAAATCCGTGAGCTGCAGAGCCAGATTCAGGACACTCAGGTGCAGATCCAGATGGATATGTCTAAGCCCGACCTCACTGCTGCTCTGAGGGACATCCGCATGCAGTACGAAGCCATTGCTGCCAAAAACATTGCAGAGGCTGAAGAATGGTACAAGTCTAAGGTAGAATGGAGGCATGCACACGTAAAATGCACATAGTAGTTCTTAGCTGTTGCACTGTTAATCCTCCTGTCTTCTGTCTTCAGGTGTCTGATCTGAACCAGGCCGTGAACAAGAACAATGATGCACTGCGTCAGGCCAAGCAGGAGACCATGGAATTCAGACACCAGATCCAGTCCTACACTTGCGAGATTGACTCACTGAAGGGCACTGTGAGTATTTGTAGCAACTTTTCTCACTTTCTTTTTTGGCTTCTGATTTTACATTTCTTCTTTCTGATTGATATCATCTTTACATTTCCTTGATAACCATATTTTCAGCCATAAACAGCCATAAACTTCTGTTTCTTTTAGGTGCGTTTACTCTCTTTCAAGCTTCTTATCCCTTCTTTTCAAGGACTTCATGTCTCTGTTTCTTTGCAGAATGAGTCTCTGCTGCGCCAGATGAGAGACATGGAGGATCGCATGGCCCGCGAGGCTACTGGTTACCAAGATACCATTGCACGGCTCGAGGAAGATATTGCTAAGATGAAAGTAATACGCTTAGATATGTCATGCTGATCTTTTGCATTTCACACTGGGTAATAGAAGTAGCAGGATTTTGTGTTTGGTGAAAACTATATTTTAAGCACTTCTTACACACTGATTTCAAGGATGATATGGCCCGCCACCTGAGGGAGTACCAGGACCTCCTCAATGTGAAGATGGCCCTCGATATTGAAATTGCCACCTACCGCAAGCTGCTGGAAGGAGAGGAGAGCAGGTGTGTTTCTGTCCTAAAATTACCTTAATTTTTTGTGATTTTGCATTTATGTCGTACTCATTACTGATTTGTTATGCTCCTCTTTCTGTAGAATCACTACCACCATACCTGTCCAGTCTGCTTATTCTTCCATTGGATTCAGAGGTATGAGAAGTTGCACCCTTTATTCCTGTCACGCGTAAATACCGTTAAAATCTATTGGGCATGAGTCAATAAGGGGGGATGATAAAAGGTCTAATTATAGGCTGTGACTGTATATGGTAGCTGCTATTATAAGGGCATTACATATAGTGTCTTTGCAGTGACACATTCTGACCACTGTGTGGGGATATATGACTAAAACCTTCATGCCTCTGTGGTTCAGGGAGGCAAGAATTAACCTTCATTAATAATCATATGACTTACCCTCTTCATTTAATAGATTAACAGTAAGAAGGTGCAATTAGTCTCTGTTAGTACCTCCCATCTGAGCACTTTGTGACAGCTTAAAGTTAACACAAGGATGTTGTGTGGATGTTCCATTAATGTTACAGCCATGTGAAATTGTTCAAAGCTCATTAAACTTCTAAGTGCAATGCTTAACTAATATCAGTGACTAAATTATCTCAGTGTAGCTGCAGAAAGAATTAAAGCAGTTTATGAAAGAGCTGCATGTGTGAATTTGTTCCTACAGAGACCAGTCCTGAGTCCCAGCATCAGCGCTCATCAGAGGTTCACTCCAAGAAGACTGTTCTCATCAAGACCATTGAGACCCGCGATGGAGAGGTTTGAGCTCACACGTACATGCACACACAGGCATACACACAAATATACACTTTTATGCACAAAAATGTCCATGTTGAGGTACCCTAATGAACTACAAAAGCGCTAGTAAATTATAACTTATATTTTTTTCAACCAAACCATTCTGATTTACTATATTCTCATCCAGATTAAATATTCTATGAGCCAGAGTGCTAATGCCTCATGTGTAAGTCTGGTTTCAGTATCACACCTGCCTTCTGATTGTCTGCTCACATCAGCGGGTTGAAACAAGCTACCAGATTTAATAAGGATACGTTCCTTCTTGCATTTGTCAATCACAGCCACTACATTTTCACAACTGTCTACACATACAAATGTGGCAACATAGTAGCAAAGCTGTTTTAGCTTCTATTCTCTTTGTTATCCCTGAAATCTTGTAGTTTGAATCAATCCGGGTACAGACACTTTCATGAAAGTTACAGCACCGGCTTCCCTGAACAAGCACCTTCACTGTCAGCGCTCCAGTTGGTCCCAGCACAGTCCTTCACCTTAAGCATAACACCTGCACTGAATGTTAAGCTTAAGTAGAACTTTATTGCCAGACTAGCACGGCAGATGGGGTGTTTTCTCACACCGTTTATGCAGACACTGTGCATAGCGAAAATAGACTCTTTCCCTTTTGTATCAATTTACAGTGTCCCCTTTTTTCCCCTTCCACAGGTTGTCAGTGAGTCGACACAGCACCAGCAAGACATCATGTAAACAAGAAGAAACAATGTTACTTAAAAAATAATAGCACCAATAATGAAATCTTTTCCTATTAGAATTACAATGATTAATAAGCTGTGCCTACTTTTAGATACAAAATGCTGACCATTTTATGTAACCAGTCATGGAAGTGAAATTTAACCACTGTACATCCGTACATAAATTACTTTAAGCGTCACAGGAAAGACGCAGTGTAGAGGCATAATGCCTTTAGCCTTGTTTTAAATGAAGGGCATTCCAGGATGTTTTTCTGTATTTGTGTTACTTTTCGCTGCAAAAGAAAAGTATCTTGCATCTATCTTGTCTGCAAAAATATTTTAGTGGTAAGAGTAATATTTCAAATGAGTACAGCTCGTACTGCCGAATTATCCCATCACCCACTGTAGCAATCAATGGCAGATCAATTTGACTGAAGCACCGCAGTCAGATAAATTTCACTGTGTGTATTCCAGGATTTTTACATGTGTATGCACATCGATTGATTAAGATAGGCTATCTCTGTAACTGATTCAAGGAAAGTGAGATGTTGGTTTGAAATAGGAACTCAGTTGTGTTTTGACCTTTGAGCTCTCCAGCATGTGCTACGTGTCTGATGGTATGTGTATGAGTAACCATGGTATCCTCCTTCGCTCTGACAAAAACTCAAATAAAAGATTTCACTTGCTGGGCAGAAAGTTTATTCAAATTCTGTAACTCATATCTCTAGGCATTAGCATTCCTCAGACAGCATGCGTGCATTTTCATCCAAATCTTTATGAACTTTCTCTTCCCACTGCATGCATCAACTGATGTGGCCCGTTTTAGCTTTCCAAAAGATACTAGCTCCCCCAGCCAAGCGTAACACTCTTCTGTCAACATTTAATTTTCTTCTATACACAAAACACGAGTTGTGGCTTTCTTGAATTTATCAGTAACCAGTCGGATCTTGGTGCAAGGAAAACGAAACAAGGGCACATTAACGAGCGGCCCTTTGTCATTCTTGGTCTCCAGCAGAAGCAGATTAGCAGAGCAACAAGAATTACAGTCTGTGCAGTTTGTTTCTAAAGCCACTGGACTGAAAATGTCATCAGAGATAAAAATTTGTTGGGGTGGAGGAGAGAAAAAGGAAACACAGAAACAATAAATGAGCCTGCAAGAAAGAGCAAGACGGGAAGAAGAGAAAAACAGAGGACAAATATAATGAAAAGGTTATTGTGAGACAGAGACACGGGGAAGATCTAGAAAGAGATAATTACGCTGAATAACATAAAGAAGTATGTGACTGCTACTCCAGTAATTAGTGGAGCCATGACGGTGTGCTTTCATCACCGAATCAACAGAAAGGGCAAACTGCTCCTGTGTTCTTTTCCCTCTAAATAAAGTTTCCTCACTTCTGTGAACTCTCCTCTTTTTTCCTAGGAAGCAAAAAGCTTCAAGCATTACTGCACTTCTTATTTCTTGATTAGTTTTGCTGTTGTATTTGTTGTTATATAACTGCTGCAGTTTGTAATGAAGCTACACTGCTAATGTAGCCTGAAACCTACACTGTCAGAGCACATAAGAATGCAACTGACTGGAAATCCAGATGCTTGATTTTTCTCCATTACTTATGTTAATGATTCTTAAGCAGCTCTTTATCACAGCCAACACCTGCAGAGTAAAAATGATATTTTGAAGCTCATATCTGGTGTTTAAGAACTCGTTTTTCTCTTTACTTTGCACACTTTGTCCTCTCTAAAAGACTTGAGCCATCCTGCTCATCTTCACATTTTGCTTCCAAGGAGCCAGACTTTCTTGCAATTTCTTTCAAAGACCTTAAAATGTCTTTTTAGTGTATGAATGTGTGTGTGAATGGGTGGATGACTGAATGTAGTGTAAAGCGCTTTGGGGTCCTATGGACTAGAAAAGCGCTATACAAATGCAGGCCATTTACCATTTACCATTTACCATTTTTGAAGGTCTTGCAAAGTTTTGGCTTTTTGCTCTCATCTTCAGGGCAGTTCCTGTACATGACTGTTATCAGAGTAATGCAGCTTTTTTGTTTTGTTTGTATGTTTCTTAAGCCAAATAACATTGACCAATGAATTATGCAAATATTAAAAAAAAGGAATTTAACTGAAAGCATGAACCATTGTTGTGGCTACTTTGTTACTTGTAGCCTGTTGCAAAAAACATATACTTTGTTATTTTTGAATAGCAAAGTATATGTTTGAATGAATGAATATATGAAAGAAAAAACTGAAGATAACACAGTTTAACAGGCATAATATAGTATTTTTACACCAGCAAGGTGATTCTTTAAATGCATATCTCAGCATGATGTGGAGTGTGTCCTCAAAAAAAAAAAAAATCTGAGGAAAACTGAATAAGAGGAGGACAAAAGAAGTGTCAGGTCGTAACAATCTACAGCAGATAAACAGTGTCTGAAAGTCCCGTCCTTGAGAAAAAAAATCCAGCAAAGACCTGACAAGTGGTTCAGGACCTTCAGTTGATCCATCTACTGTTAACTGACGCCTCATCAGAAATGGCCTCAGTGTGAAGGGTGGCTGTCAAGAAGCTATTCTTTAGAAAGAGGAAAAGGGAAAGATGGGTGAGGTGTTGCAAATTACAAAAAACCCCAAAAACAGCCAAGGCCAAAGCAGAAATCTGGGGGAATAATTCTGAAGACTATTTCAAGAAATGACAAAAAAGCTTGACTAAGAGAGGTCAGGCTGAGCTGAAGAATAAAAGTAATCAAATATTGACTTTCAAGCTCATTAGAATTGCACAAACTCTGTTTTTTTGATGTTTCACTCATTTTCCTAGCAACATATAATAGTGAGTGGTGGGTTAGTGGGTGGCTCAACACTTTTGCACATCACTGCATCATCAATAATTATGAAAAAAATATGTAACAGAATCATCACCTACTGATATCTGTGTACAAGCACCATTTCTGAAACAGGTAAATATCTGTCGATTTATTCTAGGGACTAATTCTAAACTAAACTTATGTAACGCATGTATTTGTGGGAGTGTCAGAGAGAGAGAGATTGAACAAAAAAGTATTTGATATTTGTGCTCCAACAGTTGTGCACACACAAATGACAATGTAAAGATAACAAGACCACTGAATTATAGAATCACAATGTTTATCATATGTTAGGTCCATAGAAATCCATGCTTAATAACATAATAGCAATAATAATAATAATCATAATAATAATCATAATAATAATAATCGGGTGATTTTTACATATTTAAATTGGATGATACGAAAAGGACGAATCAGAGTCCATTTTCTTTGCTAAATTTGAACATGAAACACTGAAACACCTGAATGAGAAGTGTATCCACCGCTCAGCCAAATCAAAGCAAACTGGACATACAGCAGAATCACAACATAACAGGTCTACTCCAGAAAGTAATAGCCTGCATAAATTACATACATGACTGTGGTGCAAACATGAAAATGGAGCCAAACATTTGTACACTTAAAAATTATTTACAAGTCAATATCTACAGTCAAAGGTTTTCTCAACAGAAATGTTATATAATAGGTAATGAAAAAAAATATTAGAAATAAGAAAAACAACAACATAAAAGAAAAGTTCAGTGAAAGAATTATTCATTTCCGTCCCCAAATTACAAGCAAGAGGAGGGGCAATGTTTAGTTTAGAATTACACTACAATAAAAACACAAAAGCAGATCAAAGCAGGAGTGAAGTATAGGCAGAAAACCAAAAATAACACTTGTACTGCCACAACCGTGAAACAACATTTAATAACAGTAAACAGCAGGTAGGAAGCTGATGTAACAGGCATAATGCATGTGAAAAAGAGGAAAATGCTTCAAATGCCTTTCAAAGCCCTTTACAGACAGAAGAGAACTGGAGATAGGAAGAGAGTTTTTATTTTTACCTACATCAGCCCAGGACCAGAAAACTAAAGTGTAAATGTCAGAGCTGTGACATGACAACAGCACAATCGAAACATATACACAATGATCAACATGCAGTAATGGGCTTTTGATAAAAATCCCTGGTCCTCGGGCCTAAAAGTACTGTAAATTTTGCTGAATCCAGGCACTAACTTACATACCTCAAGTTTTATTTTATAATTTATGTGCAGTCAGATTGTTTTGTTTTCCTAAACCTCAGAAAAAAGAAGCTATAATAAAACAATAGTTTAAAAAAACAATATTGAGGCAGAATTTAATTAAAAAATGTTCCTTTCCTACTACCGACTCTTCCATTTATAGTAATATTCAACCTAAGTAGGAATTGCAACATTGCTAGAAATAGTGTTCATGAACTACAATGTTTTGTTTCCAGAGAGCTTTAATTAAAAAAAAGCCCAAAAACCCCCCAAAACAAAACAACTTTCTCCTTCTGTACTTTAACATCTCGCATTCAGAGTCCTTCTCCTGTCTCAGTGTTTAGTATAACAATATTAATGTAAGGAACTTATTTCAATTTCAAAGTGAGTAACACACAAATGCATGTACATTTGAACCGTATGCACACACATACATAGAAAGGCCAGAAAAAAAAGGTCCAGAAGTAAACATCAGAGGGCGCCACTTGCAGGCGCATTTATCTTCACATTCTCTTATCTTAAAAAAAAAGATGCTGCCTCTTTTTTTTTAATCACTTAACATTTCACTCAAATATTTTCATACCATTTTTCACCAACTGGTAAAGAAAAGAGAATTTAATGTATGCACAACATGCTGCGCATACATTCCAAGGAACCCCCCCCCTCTCCTTGGCCAGTATTTGGTATGTTCCATCAATTGCCACAGGGCTCATGTGTCCACTCACACACACAAAAATACACTATTTTTAACATTTTTACTGTTGCCTATTATTCTCAGACTTCATTATATCAATCAAATTCCAGAATGATTAATATCGGACAGCAGCTATTTGTCTTTAACAGAAGCTTTGTGGAAAAGAGCAAAAAGGGACACAAGAGCACTGTTAATAAATAAAATCACATCGCTTGCAGAAATGTTTAATGGAGAGAGGAAAGAAGAGCAGACAGATGAGTATCCTGTTCAGGTCTGTAGTTGGAATGGCTGACAATAGAATAGAGGATACAAGGAAAGTGGTGAGATGTAAAAACAGTCTCCTTGAAAATCACAACAGCGCAGGGAATGACACTTAATTGACAACAGAAGTAACACAAACATTGTCTTTGGTGTAAACCGTTTAATCCAATTCACACCTAAACTTGTCTCTTTCTGCATGTTGAAGCAGTACAGGCCTTGCGCTGCCACGTTTGAATTTACAAGCTGTCAGTGAAGATAAAAAAAAAAAGACTTCATGAATGACCTTTTAAATGAGAAGAGCTCCCTTTGAGTTTCAGTGTTTGCTGTGATTTTTTTATGTTGCTTTTCAGTCATTTTTCACAGCAGATGCTTCCTTAAGTCAAAATGTTTAATCCTTTAATTACCTTTGGAGTAAAGTGTTCTTTTACTTTAACTTGATGAAAGGCAATTTTTTCAATGCAATTTTTTTCTAACATGATGTGGGGCTCCTGTGGAGTGATTTTTCTTCCCCACTAGAAATTACATTGTATGGCTTGAACCAACCAGTATAAATCTTCGTATCAAACGTTCAACAGAGACAGTTTAATTAACTATGCATAAGAGCGTTTCACTTGTTTCCAGTGTTTTCCATGTAAGTACAATTACAGAGAAGCCAAATATAACATATGATGACTCACACTTCCGACAAAGAAAATCACTGTTTTTAGACATTAAAAGGAAAAAACAGACCAAATAAATACTTCAGTGGGTCTGACAGGAGAATAGCAGTGTGGGTCACACCACCTCTGGAGCACTTTGAGCTCCTGTTGGCTTAATAGGCAGTTGATTGGGTTGGCACGGTTAGGTTAGGTTAGGTTAGGTTTCTTATCCTTATCAGTGAGTCTTGAAGTAGCCTGTGATGGTGCACATGTGTGTGTGTGTGGATCTGTGCAATTAACTGCCTCAGATGCGAACTGGGGGTCCACTGGGTGCTGTAAGGGGCACCTGAGAACCGCAGTCATAGTCAAGTTCAGCCATCCGAGACCGGCTCATCATTCTACTGTGGGAGTACGCCCGTCTGTCTGTCTGTCTGTCCCTGAAACTCCTGATGTAACTCTGTGGACAGACAGGAAATAAAGGGCTGCGGTGGGTATATGGCATATGTAAATACAGCAAGACACAAAAGCTTGCACTCATGTACAATTATTCTTCAATGAAAAGTCTGACATGTGACACTTTTATCCCTGTTCAGTTTTCTTCTGAAGTCCCATTGAAGAGGATCATTACCCCTTATCTTAACATTAAATATGAACCTGAAGCCTGCAGACACTTAGTTTAGCCAGACATTATAGGGAGAGGACACTTAGTGAATCTTAAACAGAAATGTGTGGGAGAGTTCTGAAATGCTAAAGCTGGCAGTTGGGAAGAACATATGAGCCAGTCGTGTTGAGTGGCACATGTTTAGCTGAGCATGATTGGTGTAGTTGTGTGTCTACTCTTCATTGTCCCAGTTTATTATTATTGTAGCAAAAAAATTAGTTAAGTATACATATATATATATATATTTTAATTTGCAAGGCTTTCTTCGTTACTTTGGCATGATCACCGAAGGAACTGTGTGCACGCTTAACAGAAGTACAGCTAAATAAATTCCTGGAGATATCAGCAAAAATGGCTGTCAAACTGTATGACTTGCCCTCTGGCAGGAGTTTAGCACAGAGAGAATAAAGATTTTGCTGTGCAGTGCATTTGTACATAAATAAAACAGTTTCTGTTTTTCCTACACTTATTTGTCCTGAACTTGTCACTTAACTGTGCGGAGTGGAACACTGATGTCATTCTACTCAAATTAAAACTGTGACTTGAATGTAGAATTTTATCCAAAATCTAATTTCAGAGAATCCGAAGAACACAAACATTTTAATGACCTGGACTGAGGATGTTCAGATTTTCATCGAATTACCTTGTTAAGAATAGATACAGTATTATAGCTTACCGGAGACAGCACATCTCCATCAAAGCGCCTTTTGGAGTTGGCTTTGCGGTGGTAGCCAGGCTCAGTCTGAGGAGGAGGAGGAGGGACTTTAGGAGGCTGAGAGCTCTGAGTTTGGTGATGAGGGTGAGATGCTGCTGGGTGGTGGTACTGCTGGTGGTTGTGATGGGAATGAGTCTTCTGCTTGTGCCCTGCTTTCTGGCTCTGTCTCTTTTTCTTCTTTTTGTTTTCCTTCTCCTTTTTCAGCCTCTCTTCTCTCTGTCGAATCCGCATGAGCTGCACCTTTCGCTGCTGTCGACTTAAAACCACTAGAGTCAAAGAAAAAAAGTTTTGATAATTAGTGGTAAGGAGAAGAAAATTAGAACGATAGATAATGAAGAGGGAGTGACTTCAGGATAAAGAGAAAACAGCAAAGCTTTTATAGAGAAACTAACTTTAGGGTACTTGTGTAACCCCGGTTCTCAGAGTTGCATGAGTGAGACATTGTGCTATGGGATGCAGCACCTCTTCTCACTTCAGCCAGCAAGAAGGATTATTTGGTGAAAGATCTCACTTGCGCTACTGTGAGAACAGAGGTTACATAAATAACCCAAAGTTTTCATTCCGAACATTGATTTTGATGTCTCACTCTCGGATATGGAGACCTTTTGTACTGCCAGACAAGCTCATCTCAAGCAAGCACCAGCAATCAGCAAGTAGCCCCCTTATAGAAGTGAAGACCTACAGTGGTACTGTTTGGGCTACACTTTCCAGTGTGTAGAACCAGACAAAAGTAAAGTGTACGCACAGATGTCTTGGAATGACAACCCCTTAATCAGGGCCTAGCTCAGGGGTGGGCAATCTCAGTCCACGAGGGAGCTAATTTAGCCATTTAACTTTTTTTTCTTTTTTTTTACAAAAACAAAACAAAACAAATAATTTAGCCATTTAAATCAGCTGTGTTGGTTCAAGGACACATCTAAAACCTGCAGGGTTAAAAACCTCGTGGACTGAGATTGCCCACCCCTGGCCTAGCTAGCCTATCTTTCAGGTGTGTTGAATATTGACTGCATAGTGGCGCAAGCTACTTAAGGGTGGGTGGTTCTGCCTGACACGGTCACTGCCATTACCAGCCAATCAAGACTGACTTAATGAGATAAATCCTTTTGAGGAATATGAGGGAGGCCCATCCCACAGTGAGACATTGAAACAATTGCTAAGAAAGAGAAGTGATTAAGTCAAGTGAACAGACAGATTCAAAATGGCCTGTATTTGTATAGCGCTTTACTAGTCCCTAAGGACCCCAAAGCGCTTTACATATCCAGTCATCCACCCATTCACACACACATTCACACACAGGTGATGGCAAGCTACATTGTAGCCACAGCCACCCTGGGGCGCACTGACAGAGGCGAGGCTGCCGGACACTGGCGCCACCGGGCCCTCTGACCACCACCAGTAGGCAACGGGTGAAGTGTCTTGCCCAAGGACACATTGACCGAGACTGTCCAAGCTGGGGCTCGAACCGGCAACTTTCCAATTACAAGGCGAACTCCCAACTCTTGAGCCACGATCGCCCTTACCAAATTACCAAGGTAAGGAATACAAGCAAGGCCTTTAATCAGGTAAGGGCTTGTACAAATATTTTAAATAGCTTTAAATGCAGATGATAAACTTTTCTCAAGGTTTATTTTGAACGGAGGCTATAAAAAAAAAAAAAGTAAAAATACTGATGCCAATTTGCTCATTTCCTTTATTCTGTTCAGTCTGTTGGCAGACAAATCATTTTCCTCTCTGCATGTACTTATACTGAGCTGTTCAATCTCCTGACATATTGTGAGTGGGTGAGTGTGTTATTTTTGCACCCTGTCCAGAAAAGGATGTCGGTAAACCATCCTGCTTCACCGTCCATTACACATAGGAGTATTTTTGAGCATGGGTGTTTGTAGGCATTTCCATTCAGTGGTTAGATATACACTATCTGTGTAATATTTATTATCTGAGCTCCAGTATTTATCCATTACAGATGTATTGTACTGGTCACAGCTGCCTTATGTGTGCGTGTGTAAGTGTAAGTGTTCAGAGGTCTATTGTTGTTTCTTCATGCATGGGGACAACAGGGCACCATCTGGCAAGGAAACTGCTTAATAATACCCCCCTTTCTTTTCCTTGGATCTCCCCACGTCAGGCCCCTCTGGCCACATGCTTCTGTATGTGTGTGTGTGTGTGTGTGTTGGGGGGGGGGGGGGGGTCCACTATTTTAAAAAGGTTCTTCAGAGTTTAGGTTCAAGTAACAAAAAAATGCTTTTGGGGTTAGTATTGAGAGGCTATGTCAGTGACAGTCCTGATGAGCATAGGTGAATCGGTGCATATTCAATTAGTATCTACACAGAGGGGCAAAAACCCCCTGAAAAAAACAGTCGAGACAAGTCAAACATGTGCGAGCTAATTCATTCATGGCCCTGTTCTGCACACTATTCAGTCAGCTGACAGATGATTTTCCTCACAGCTCCACTTGGGTGCCCAGCTTACCCATTGTGCCCCAGTTTATTATCCTCACTCTGCCCTTCCCCCAGTACACCTGCTTCCTCTTTACTTTTCTCTCTTCTCTCCTCCACACAATTTCTCATCCTCCGTTTACTGCCAGCAGAGTATCTTTTAGCAGATAAAGAGTAATTGAAAAAAGTTAATTCAAGATTACATGCTGTGGACGTTAAGTAATGCAAATAATAGTAGGACTTTTCATTACAGCTCAGTAATAATGTGGTAACTTCCACACATGCTTTAAGAATAATTATCATATTACTTGAAGTTTGCTTTAATAGGATATTAACCCTTTAAAGCCCAGTGTGTCATATTTGATACATGTGTTTTTGTGAGTTTATGAGACTTCAGCATCATCAGAATGACTTTTTTTTAACCTCAAAAAAATGATATAAATTGCATGACACATTTTTAATGACTAAATTGCAAAAATATGGCTTATGTAGCAAATGTGATACAAATGAAAACTCATATATATGCAGATTAAAATTTTATTTGTTCCTGGTTATTGAACAGAAACTACCACATGTGCTTCCACATGATTAAGCCACAGTATTTACTCTGTTACCGTCAAACAAAGAAGACTGCAGAAGGCATACGGTTGGATGCATTCCAGTGTTATAAAATGTTTATAGCATTCCTATATCATAAAGCATCAACTAATGTTAATTTATTATTATAAACATAAAATAATCAAGCATCCAAATATTAGCATTTTATTGCTAGCAGGCTATTATATATGATGTTATACTAGAATACTATGGTACTATTACTAATTTGTTTGCCTTATTGGTATTTGCTTGTTTCTACTGCATTACCTAGTTTTTGGTGCCTTGTTACCCAATCGCATACATCTCACTGTAACCGTATTCAGTGTAACCACTGTTGATACAATATCACTTGGTTATTGTTTGGATATTACTTTGGTAATTTATTGGTAATAAGATGCTATTCCGTATTGTTACTTCTTTATTATTGCACAGTTACCACACTATTAGAAAGCTGTTATAGAAAGCTCCCCCAGTTGTTGTGTACCTCTTATTCATTGTGTAAGACAACAACCCGATATCATGTTAACATGCTTTGCTGTGATACTGGGTCGAAGAGAAAGTATTCAGGCATCACTATTCCATTAGTATTTATTTACAGGTATGCATGACAGCGCATTCCAATGATGCCAAAGTGCAGAATTATGTAGCAAAATGTCAGCAACGTATACACTGTGTACAAGTAATGCACAGGTTTGTGTAATGTAGATGTAACGCTGACATCTACGTTTGATAATAAAAATTACTAATAAAAAATTAATGATAATGATAGTAATATATATTTTTTATGTGCATGGGGAGTGGGGCAAACAGTTCTAATTTCTATCTCTCAAAAATTTCATGGTTATAATTTGTTTACTTCACCAAGGCATAAGGTGAGATAGAGGTGAGTGTTCAGCGCTGCTTGTTTGTCTTTCTGTTTACCTATTTTTTATGCAAAGCTGCTAGGACACATTTTGTGAAATATGTTGGAGAGGTAAAGCACGGTCAAAGAAAGAATCCATTAACCTGCACTGCTGATACAGATCAGTTTCTTTAAAATTGCAGAACAGTTTAGAGGATTTGATCTCCGAGTGCTGTTCCTTTTTCTTGCATTATTTTTTATTCAGAAACAACAGAAGAAATAAATACTATACATGTATAATACATCTATCTTTCTACCTGGTTTTGCATCAGTATCTATAGGGAGTGCAGAATTATTAGGCAAGTTGTATTTTTGAGGAATAATTTTATTATTGAACAACAACCATGTTCTCAATGGACCCAAAAAACTCATTAATATCAAAGCTGAATGTTTTTGGAAGTAGTTTTTAGTTTGTTTTTAGTTTTAGCTATTTTAGGGGGATATCTGTGTGTGCAGGTGACTATTACTGTGCATAATTATTAGGCAACTTAACAAAAAACAAATATATACCCATTTCAATTATTTATTTTTACCAGTGACACCAATATAACATCTCCACATTCACAAATATACATTTCTGACATTCAAAAACAAAACAAAAACAAATCAGCAACCAATATAGCCACCTTTCTTTGCAAGGACACTCAAAAGCCTGCCATCCATGGATTCTGTCAGTGTTTTGATCTGTTCACCATCAACATTGCGTGCAGCAGCAACCACAGCCTCCCAGACACTGTTCAGAGAGGTGTGCTGTTTTCCCTCCTTGTAAATCTCACATTTGATGATGGACCACAGGTTCTCAATGGGGTTCAGATCAGGTGAACAAGGTGGCCATGTCATTAGTTTTTCTTCTTTTATACCCTTTCTTGCCAGCCACGCTGTGGAGTACTTGGACGCGTGTGATGGAGCATTGTCCTGCATGAAAATCATGTTTTTCTTGAAGGATGCAGACTTCTTCCTGTACCACTGCTTGAAGAAGGTGTCTTCCAGAAACTGGCAGTAGGACTGGGAGTTGAGCTTGACTCCATCCTCAACCCAAAAAGGCCCCACAAGCTCATCTTTGATGATACCAGCCCAAACCAGTACTCCACCTCCACCTTGCTGGGGTCTGAGTCGGACTGGAGCTCTCTGCCCTTTACCAATCCAGCCACGGGCCCATCCATCTGGCCCATCAAGACTCACTCTCATTTCATCAGTCCATAAAACCTTAGAAAAATCAGTCTTGAGATATTTCTTGGCCCAGTCTTGACGTTTCAGCTTGTGTGTCTTGTTCAGTGGTGGTCGTCTTTCAGCCTTTCTTACCTTGGCCATGTCTCTGAGTATTGCACACCTTGTGCTTTTGGGCACTCCAGTGATGTTGCAGCTCTGAAATATGGCCAAACTGGTGGCAAGTGGCATCTTGGCAGCTGCACGCTTGACTTTTCTCAGTTCATGGGCAGTTATTTTGCGCCTTGGTTTTTCCACACGCTTCTTGCGACCCTGTTGACTATTTTGAATGAAACGCTTGATTGTTCGATGATCACGCTTCAGAAGCTTTGCAATTTTGAGACTGCTGCATCCCTCCGCAAGATATCTCACTATTTTTGACTTTTCTGAGCCTGTCAAGTCCTTCTTTTGACCCATTTTGCCAAAGGAAAGGACGTTGCCTAATAATTATGCACACCTGATATAGGGTGTTGATGTCATTAGACCACACCCCTTCTCATTACAGAGATGCACATCACCTAATATGCTTAATTGGTAGTAGGCTTTCGAGCCTATACAGCTTGGAGTAAGACAACATGCATGAAGAGGATGATGTGGACAAAATACTCATTTGCCTAATAATTCTGCACTCCCTGTATAGCAGTAAACCATATTTTTGTTTGTTTAACAACGTGGAAGAATGGTCATCATGTAATGGTCTGGTTTTATATTATTTCTCCACAAGAAACACTATGTGGTAATCTACTTCTTTTATTCCTAGGTCTCTTTCCCCTCACAATTGCACAGTTTTGAAAATAGCATTGAAAAGCTTCCTCTATCTCTGAGCCCACATCCTCTGACTGGAAGCTGCAGTAGCCTGCTTTTTAATCTCATTATTTGAGGACATGTGTGACTTCTTCTAAGTCACTGTATGACGGTGCAAGTCAAACACAGGCAAAGATCAAATGGCTGAGTGTGTGCTGCATGTATATGCATGTGTCTGTTCTTCCTTTAGTTGAGGTATGAGCGAGCGAGTGAGCCAGTGAATGAGATTCTAACCCGCAGTGTTTCTGTCTCTGCCCTTGTCTGTTTGGGTGTATTGTGTTTGTTTGCTGCATTCACATATTGTGTTGAAGACATGTATGTGCGATCTTGCCATCTGTGTTGTGGCTGCCTTCAGAACAGATTAAGGCAGGCTGCGTCAATAACACATTCTGGTGAAAACACCAGTGTCGGTATATTCAGAATCCACCCTGCACAAAATCACACAAGAGTGATGCCCGCACACACAGTGTTCCCTATCCTCATCATGGTTATGATTTCATATAGCTGGGATTTGTCAGGCCAGTAGCCTTGACAAAATCTATACTACAAGTTTCAAAGAAGATAGATTGCCATGTGTGGTGGGGCGTGGTCTGCGTTGCCGTGCAGGGAGGGTGGACGCACCTGCACGGCATCCGTAATCACGCCCGCCGAGTTAAAACACGGGGACTCAGGTGTGTGGGGGTGTTTTCTGTGGTGAGAAGTGTGAATAAAATGGCTCTGAATGTTGATCTGTGGTCCCGCCATGCCTTATTCTCACCACAACATGTTTCTCCTATCATCAACTAGACACGGTTGAGTACTTAAATCAAACATTTTTGCTCAGACATTTCAGCGTGTTGCAGTCTGGAACATGTGACTTGTTTGTTTATCTTGGCACTAAACTGACAGACTGAAGTTACTGAATTTTAGGTACATTGAATGTTGTTTACTTACTGGGTATATATTAGTATAAGACACTTTCATTAATGTGTCTCTTATCTGTTAGCTTTTATCCTTAATTAACATATGTGGAATAAGATTAAGGTTTTGGTTGCTGTTTGAAAGTTGGAAAAAGCTTGTGTTGAAAGTGTAATGTAAACAAACAGCAATAAGCAGTAGATAAGTGATGAAATGTCTGTTCAGGTGGAAACATGAGGAACAGAGGTGTCAAACGTACATATATTCATCACTTATCTATTCATGACAAGTAGAAGTACTGAATCCTGTGTTAAAAAATACTGATTCAACTTCTTTGCTTGAGTAAAAGAGAAAAAGCACAGGCTAGGAAAAATTACTCAGTAATAAAATTTAAAAAATCTCTTTAGAGGACATTTCTACCCGCTATGTATTTATTTTGCTTTTATTTATTCGTTTTTTTTTTGCCAAGTTAACTGATACTTGTGTCATATTAATATCACAATGAAGCGATTGACAGGAACACAAAGTTTATTTCAATTTAATTCAAATTCTAACAAAAGTACTCAGCTTGCACAGCTGTTATGTGGAGCACAATCAGAGAAAAACAAAGGGAATTAAAAAAAAAGTTCTATTTGCATTTGCCTACATTGCAGATGGGTGGTTTTGCCTCCACATTAAACAGGAAAAATGAGACAGTCTGGGGTTAAAGTGTGATTCAGCAGGTGTGGAAACCCCAAAATCAACTGTAGTGGTTCAGCGAAAACAATCACAGTAATGTCTATGACAAGCTTACTATATTTAGTTTATGGCTGTAATTAGCTGACCTGTGTTGCTGATTTTTGAGGATTTAGCTAAATTTAGAAAGATATAAGCAAATGTTTAACGAGACATCATGACTGATTATCATCTTTCAGCTACTATGATGTAACCTAACACTGACCATGAACACCACAACTACCCTACCCAAGTCCACCGTAGCGCAGAAAACTAACAATGTAGTCTGCACTAAACTGACCAGCATTTTTCATGGAATCTTTGAATAACTCAAAGTTATTATACTCAAAGTTATTTGCAAGACATTTTAAAATATAAAAACACAATTTCATGCATCTGTTCAAAAAAAAGCCTGACTTGAATGACAACATTACATGTACGATTGAAATCACAAGTTTATCAAAGAAACACTGAGTAATTCTTAAATTTAAAAAAAAAACAACTCTCTTCTTCTTCTCCTGTTCTGCTTTTCTCTGTCTGTGAAATGCAGATGCTATACCTTTAGCTAACAGACACATCTTGTAACAAACTGTACAGAAAAACTTTGGCTGTTTCCTGGTATTTGTTGAACTGTAAGAAATGACTGCACTTAAAAATGTTGCTCCCTTTTTTCTCACTCCTCTGCTGCAGCGCTAGCTAGGTGCTGAAGTACTGCAACAACAACCTTCTGTACCAAAAACAGCTTTTCAAATCATTCCAGGATTTTTTTTTTAACCTCAGAAAGGCTGTAAATGCGTAAATTATGTTTATTCCTCTTTCGTCTGTTTGTGTGTGATAAGCACCGGTGATTGATGCACCAATGGGAGTGCCTTTAGGATTGTGTTCCCTCCATTTAGGTTCAAATCGCTGTGATGCGAAACAATTACTTACATCAAATGTCTAAAACCTAAATTAACATGTAGGGAGTAAAAAGTGGAGATGTTTGTGTTTAAATGTGTGGAGTAAAATTAAAGTACAGGTACCTGAAAATTCTGCTTAAGTAGAGTAACAAAATATGCTTACTTTGTTACTTTCCACCTTGGGAAATAGTAGCAGATCAAACCAAGTGAGTTGTGAAATGACGAGCATAACATTCTCAGATAAATGCATTTTCATTAAATTTGCACTTTAAAATTTGGTTTATTTCACACAACACACGTGACACAGCAGAGAACTGTGACGTTACACACCATGAGACTCACTAATCCATGATGGGATTAGACCAACACTCCACGTGCATTAATGTGCCAGATTTGACAGCGCATCATTGGGTGTCTAGCACACTTAAAACTGACTGAGTCAGGGGGTGACTCAAATATCTTGTGCAAATACGAATGAAGGCGCATGAAGAAATCCACGATACTGATACACAGATGTCTGCCACTGCCATCCCTCTGGACAAAGATAAGGCTCTTGTGATTTGAGCACAAGCTCAATTTGTAGACTTTGCTTCTGCTACAATGCAAGCTTGTGTGTTAACGTACTGCACGCGCACTGAGACGGAAGCTGTTTTGACAGGGTCATGCCCTGTCAGTGTCCTTTGTGGAGGACATACAATCGTTGTGTCTGCCTAATGTTATCCATGTGCTAAATATAAAATAACAGAGTTAGCAGAGATGTTGCTTCAGCTGCACTGTCCTAAGGGAGAGGAAAAAACTTAACCCTTGACCCAACAAGGTGTCAAACAAGAATCTGTCACTGAAATAACTGCACATCCATCTTCTCCAGTGATAATATGGTGCACATAAGTCACTCACTGTTCACTAAAATCAATCCTGGGGGGTGCTATTATTAGAGGCAGTATCTTAAGAGAGATTTCAGCTATCAGGTAAAGCAGGAGGTTTTCCCAGAGCAATTAGAACCAATGGTAAATCCTACCGAGGTATCAAGAGTCCACAACAGATGTTAGTTGCCTGATACCTATCAGAAAGCACTTAACCAAATAATGCAGAAACTGCCCTCCTCCTAATGCTTTTTCGCATTTTAAAAGTTAATAGATGGAGTTAGTTTCTTATTTACCAACATCTGGAGGTCTGTATGAGGTCTGAGATTGTCTTCATGACAAGCAGATAATTTGCCTGTGTACCAGGTAGCAGAAAGAAGCAAGGGCATAAGGGAGCAGACCTCTTTCCAGGCATTCCCATTATGGCCCACTGCTACTGATGGATAATTGCACTTTCAGCTATGACAGTGCAAGAAAACTGCCATGGCGCCAGGGCTTGGGTACTATGATGATGTGGGTTTTGTAGCCACCAGAATGACAACTAGATTCTCCTTCTGACTGTGCTAGAAAAAAGAAACCAGGTAAACTGGGGAAAATGGGTAAAAGGGAAATCTGAGCCATGACTAGGGATTACATGCTGTGACAATGGATAGTATATTATTCACTTAAAAATTATTTTATATAACCTACTGCCTCATCACCCCCAACTGGTCGGGATAGATAGCTGCCCTTCCTTGGGCCTGGTTCTCTGAAGGTTCCTTCCTGTTAAAAGGGTTTTTTCCTTCCCACTGTTGCCAAGTGCTTGCTCAAAGGGTCATTTGGTTGTTGTGGTTTGTCTCTATTGTTGTAGTGTCTTTATCTTATAATATAAAGTGCTTTTAGGTGACTGTTGTTGTGATTTGGTGCTATATAAATAAAAAAGCTTTGAGGACAACAAAATGAATAACAAACTTAAACTTGGCCAGAAATTCCTCTGGCAAGATGCAAAAAACCACAAACATTGAAATAGATTCTCAGTCTGCTCTGGTGAGTTTAGTTGTGTATAAAGCAATAACACTCACCCTCTGTGTGAGAAAATCCCTCTGCAGTGACTTTCCACTGAATCAGCACTCCGAGGAGTGCCAGGACAGGCCACACCCCCATGATCACCCAAGTAAACCAGCACACTGGCTTCTTGGGATCCACCTGCAAAAAATACAGTTCCAGTGTCAGTTATATCCTTAACTGCTGATCAGTTAAAGAATTTATCTTCTCCATTTCCTCCCAATTTTAATGATTTTTTTCCGTAAGCTTTTTCTTGCCAAGTGCCTGAGCACAGAGGGTGTGCAGACTTAGTGCAAGTCTTTAAGCCAGCTGAGGCAATTATTTGATATATGCTCTATAAATACAATTGATATGACCTGGCAAGGCCTTTATCGACATTCCGCACTTGAAGAAAAGTATTTGTAGTCCTGTTTCTACTAACAAAAAGAACACACCCTTTTTCAAAATATGTTTTACATCTCCTTTTAGTCTGACACACATATCACTGGAATATGTGTTTCAGAATATGGACTATGTCAGAATTACATATTCCATAACAAACAAGTTTTTTTAATAACTTTTATAATATCTGTCTTTCTCACAAACATGTACTCGGAAAGATGCACAGAAGCATACCCTGATGTTCTTACCTTGAGTCTCTCATAAACGTAGTGTACCAAAGCGAACAGCTCTATAAAATAATCCACGGTTACGGTTATGATGGCAGAGCCAAATGTGGCAGTGGAGAGGGTGACAAAGCAGCGCTGCCACTGTAGTGTGAGGACAGCAAATAGTGTCCCAGAACCCAAGAGAATACCCAGAGGAACCCACACTGTTCTGGGGTGGTAGAACTCCTCCATGACCTAAGAGAGACAGGAAAAGTGTTCCATTTTGCTTTTTTGTATGTGAATCAATTTGGGATCATAATCTAAATGCTATTTCAGAGTTAAGAAAAAAAATAACCCTACAATTGTACAATTTTACAAAACCTACATTTCCTCAAAACTCACTGCAGAAGTGGCACATGGACAAATATAGACCTCTAAATTTTGGTGCTGAGATTGCAATGAAACAACTGGGCACATTTTCATGAAACTTGTTGGAGGGGAGAATCATGGGAAAAATAACCCGGGACATTTTTGTGTGGATTGTTCCAGGAAAATATCTAAACATGCATGATGGATTTGTTGACAATGTCATGTTTTCATGTATAGTTTATTTTACAAAAATTACAGATACATAGTAATGGCATGCAGTTAATTTATACACCTTTACTCTATAGACAATGAAAACTACTTTCTTATCCTTAGCTCCAGTGTTATTCATGCAATATAAGTAATACTGATATATCAAATGCATGTATTGTTTAATAATTTGGCTTACACACATAATTCTTAAAAATAGGCAAATTACCACCAGTGATGCAACTCCAACCAGCAGGCCCAGCAGCAGGCCCACCATGAACAGCCCCACACTGCGAACCAGCATCGTCACCAGACCACACAGGGTCCCGATGCCCAGGCCGATGCCCACGGACGCCTCCACACTCAGCTGAGTGTCCATCACCCTCTCCTTATAGCATAGCATGAAGATGACCACAGAGCCAAACATTAGGCCTGTTAGAAACAACACGGCCTTGAAGCATCGATAGCCTGGAGGACAGATGGAAAATAAACCAATGTGAAGATATGACCAGCATACAAATGCATAAAATCTACACACAAGCCTGAGGGGAAAAAAACACAGAATTTAAACACATCAAAGTGACAAGATGAGACACAAAAAGCAACAGTACAGTTCAACTTCAGGGGTCTTCAGTTTGAAACTATGGAGCACGTGTAGTGCACATCAATGAAGTGTGAGCAATCTGAAAACAGCAGCAGAAGAGGTCCAGAGATGCATGAAATTCCATCTCGTCAGGTTTTCTTACAAAACTCAAGGTTTTAGTTTAATTAAGTCTACAATTTCCCTTTTTAAACTGAAATCTGGTATCCTATACTTGAGTCAAAAAAACATGTCCAATTATGATTACATTAATTTAATATTTCTGTGAGTGAGACTCAAGAGAAATACAAATAGAAAATGCAGCACCTCCAAATCTGAGGCCATGGTCCTCGGCCAGAAAAGGGTAGAGTGCCCACTCCCGGGTCAGGCAGGGATGAGTTCCTGCCCCAAGTGGAGGAGTTTGAGTATCTCGGGGTCTTGTTCATGAGTGACGGGAGAAGGGAGCGGGAGATCAACAGATGGATTGGTGTGGCGGCCGCAGTGATGCGGATGCTGTACCGGTCTGTCTTGGTGAAAAAATAGCTGAGTGTAAAAGCGAAGCTCTCAATTTACCGGTCGATCTACGTCCCTACCCTCACCTATGGTCACGAGCTGTGGGTAGTGACCGAAAGAACGAGATCGCAAGCGGGTGACTGGCCTCTCCCTTAGAGATAGGGTGAGAGGTTCGGCCATTCGGGAGAGGCTCAGAGTAGAGCCACTGCTCCTCCACATCGAAAGGAGCCAGTTGAGGTGGTTTGGGCATCTGACAAGGATACCCCCTGGGCGCCTCATGGGTGAGGCATGTCCCACCGAGAGGAGGCATCGGGGCAGACCCAGGACCCCTGGACAAGCTGGAGGAGGTGGCTGGGGAGAGGGAGGTCTGGGCTTCTCTGCTGCCCCTGCTCCGGATAAGCGGAAGAAAATGAATGGACGGATGGATGATTGTAATAAAATACAGATTTTTTTTTTTTATCTCTGTTGTACTTTTTTTTGTAAACTCCTCATGTTTTGCAAAACAAACCTGTACATAATGGAGGGAAATGGAGATCATTTTTGGATTCAGCACCCTAAAAAACATCAAGTTTACCAAAAATATCCCATGCAGCTGAAAAAAAAAAAAAAAAAAAAAAAAAAAAAAATATATATATATATATATATATATGTATTTGCAGACCTGTGAAAACCTTTTGGTTTCCAAATTTTGATTCTTCTTAATTTGAACATGAACTTACATTAATTATTGTGTTATCTGTCTTCATCATTGGCCACACTTACTGAAAAATCTAAAAGCTATAGACTACTTTAAAGAACATTGATTTAGTGAGACATAAACATTTACAGCTGCTGATGGGATGGATGATGCCATGACTGTGGCAGAACAAAATTACATTTTTAATGGAACAGTAAAAACCATTAGTGTATATCAGCAGTAAGTGCCACAGGTATTTGTTTCCTGATTTAACATTTTGCTTTGGTTCTGTAATTACACCTCACTGTTTTCTCCATTCAGCCCAGTGATTAACTATACGCTGTTTGTGGTTTTTCAAATGGCTCTTGAAATTAAAAGGATCTTATCGTATTTCATTTGAAAAGATAAAATATGCCAGGGAGAAAGCATAATGAACAGAGAAAAAAAATAATGATAAACAGCAACCACGCTATGGTGGGCAAGAAAGAGAGAGGCACTTCCTCTCCGCAGAATGGTGAGAAGCGATAAACTCGCTCTATAAACATTTATGAAATTGCTTTAAAATATGATCATCATCATATTACTAAAGGTCATCCACATTCATTAGTCAGCAGGCTCGATGAATAGAACAGCTGCTCTTTCCCCCCATATGTTCCCTCTTGTCCTTCTTGGCTTTCTTTCCATCTTAAAGTGTTTTAACTCAATGAAAACAAAGAAAAAATACTCTGAAAGATTAAAGGCTCGTCTTATCAATAGTTTAAATCTCCTTGTCCTGTTTCTATGTTTATTAACGTTTGTGTCCCCCTTTATGTCGACTCAGTAGCTCCGTCTCTCTGACTGGGCTCTGTCTCGAGGGGACCCAACGTCAGATTGTTATCTTTGTGTAATCAGGCATTGCACAGCTGAGTCAAACAATGCTCCTCTTCTCATCCTAACCACCATCCGTGCTCCTCCCCCCTTGTGACCATACCTCATTTATTTGACACACTTCTTGTAGCTTCCTTTATTCCTTCCCCTCTGTCGTGTGTGTTTTCCTAGATACCTTTCAGTTGCTGTGTGCAGTGAAAGCCACTGTATTCATCACAGCTGTTTGCACTTCTTCTGTAACAGAATGCCTCAAGGGGTACAAGTCCTGACACGGAGTAATTCAAGCATTTCCATAACATCTACAGCTAGCAGAAAATGTGTTTGGTCAGCAGCTGTCACAAATCCGCAACAATATTCTTTCATATTTGATGGTCCCCATAAATCAGCAAACAAATTCTAAAATAAATTGTTTTTCCTTTACTTCTGCCATCTTTTCCTCTTCTTTCCCTTCATTAGGCTGCTATCCTTTCATCAGTTCTGCTGCTGCACCTTTTTCCCATCCCTCCCACTCCCTTCATTCCTCTCCTCTGCTCTCCCTACTTTCCCTCCATCAAACCCTCCCATCTGTTCACGCATGTCTTTCGACATTTTTCTCTGCTTCATCCATCTTGTTCCAATAACATCACTCATCATTTCCACCACAACTTTGTAATTCTGACTCAAATAAATGACAGCTAACCCTTTCTTCCTAACTCATTGGAGGTAAACTAAATTCTGCAGTACCAAGAGGACTTTATCAGCAGGGAGAATCAATCTTCCTGCTGATAACGGTTTTCTTCATATTGTTCAAATGTGACTGCGGGGTTTCCAAGAAACATCAACAATATGCTCTGCATCTCATTTGCAGAAGAGTGATTATAGCTCCGAGAGTGACAATGCATGGAGTCAAACAGAGAGACAAACAGACTAGTAGGACTGAGGAGGTAAAGAATTTGAAGTAAAATTATGCTGTCGTGTATTTGATGTCTCTTATTTCTTGCTGTTGATTTTTTTGGCAGGATGTAAGAAACGATTTTTGGTGACACCTTCGATCACAGCCAGCACCATGCAGCATAATAACAGTATACACTTTTATCCTAATATAAAAATAAGAACATGTACCTGTACCGTATGCAAAAATTTTGAAACAAGGACATCACATTTTGGATTCTTACTAAATGAATGTGACATTTAAAAAAAAAAAGAGTGATGACTTCTGCAGCAGTTCTTTATACACATTTCAAAGGTTTTGAGCTAGTCTTCAGGAAAAGTTCTCCAGGCTTCTTGAAGGACATTCAGAGTTCTTCTTTGGATACTGAATGCCTTTTGTTCCATTCTTTGTCAAAATGATCCCACATTAAATAAGTAACAAGTTGCTTTATCTGTAGATGCAACACCAGTTCCTCCCTTGAATTAGGTACGTTTTTTATGTTTGAAAGATTCATTGGTCAGTCTTAAGTTAAAAAAAATAGATGTAAATAAATAAAAAGGTACTTAGAATGAACTGAAAAACAGCCATTTTTCAGTTAAAAGCTTTAAAAGACCTTTAGAAAGCCTAATGAACTATTGCTCGAGGCCACTTTAAAAACAATACAATAAAGTCTGGCTCCTTGTCAGAAAATATAAAGAAATGATGGGCAAATTGAGACTTTAAATCTTACAGCAGTGCTTTAAGATTGCAAAACAAGGATCACAATGCAATTTGTTTTCACATTTCTTTCAAATTGAACTGTATAACTAACCAGTAAGGAGTTATGCTTACAATTAGTGGTTCAGCTTAGGTTGATCAGAAGAGTCATTTGCCCCTCCCAAAAAAACGCCAAAAGTCTGCTCTTGCAATATCTTTGAATAACAGTGTGATATACCCCTTTTTAAATAAAAGAAACATTATGTGTTTGCTGTCAAATTTCTTAAAAAAAAAAATCCCAGGGAGCCTGACTCACACTAGTGTATTACTGGTGTATACAGTGAATGTTAATGCTTTTTATGTGCTCTCAATCCCTCCTTGTGCCTTCTCAGAGGTTCAACATATTCAACATACATCAATATTCATCCAAAAAACAGCATACAGGTTGTTCTGGGGCTCTTGCAGGTTGGGGCAGCTGCTCCCTGATTGCACCTGACATCTCCAATCGACTGCAGGATTAATCCAGACAAGGGGCTTCTCTGCTTAAAATCCTATAGATCTGCCTACAGCACCAAAACTTTATTTACTATCCTAGTGGCAACAATCAAATGCAGATCAGGCGCATAATAATATTTTTTTTTCTTTTAAGCATGAAATATGGCTCAATACACAAGTTTGTGTTCTGCAAACTTTCGTAAATCATATAATTTGCTTCAAATTATTCAGGTTAAAAAGGGAAAAAAACCTCCTAAAAATACATATGTAATGAGACCTGCCACAAAAATAAACATGCCTCTGCTTTTCAGTCACTAAATTGACACTGTGTGTTTCCTGTAAATACTGACAGTAGTTTATCTTTTGTTTATTTGTTTTTTCATTGTCAAAATAGATTTTCCACCGGCTTACAAACAGACCATTTCTAAATCTGACTCCAATTTCATGTGTTTTCTTTGACTGGATATTGACCATGCAAGACTACCAAAAAAAAAAAAAGAAAACCTAAATCATTTCAAGGATTTCATACCAGAAAATATATCTATGTTGGATAAATTCTTTGTTTCACCGGCAGCTGCACGTTTCAGGCTTAAATACACACCTGTGAATTTGAGGAATTACTCCTTTATTGTGTTGTGTGATTTCATTTGTCTGTACACAAAACACTGTATGCAAAAGTAAGATCACCTCTCCTATGGAAGAAAGAAATCATTGTGGAAAGGTTGATGGATATCACATCACATCAATATCAATAAATGCATAAGAAAAGTGTCTTCTCGGGTACAGAAAGTACAGAAAAATCCCAGTTTAGTAGGCTATGCATTTGATCTTATGTGTATTCATTCCTACAGGCCGTGCCAAACTATCATTAACTTGCAGAAAGCAGAGAAGATGAAAATTTCCGGCACTTAAATGAAAAAAATAGCTGCAAGTGAGTATTTCTCACATTAATCATTCCTTTAGATAAACAGGGAGATTGCTTTACCCTGATTATTTATTGATTACACATTCCTGTAATGACTTTGCATCCAAACTAATTAGAGTGACCCCTCACTTATGATCCAATAAAATGCAGTCTCTCTCTCTCTGAGCACAAAACTAAGCCTCAATAAGGACTTCGTTCTTTAATGAATGGACCTGTGCATACAGTATGAGTCCAGACATTTGAAGACACAGAGGAGATTAAAAAAAACACACAACAGGAGGTCTGCTGCCTTTTTGGCACGGCACTTTTTATTAATTGCAAAACTTTGTGCAAGTTTAAAAAAAAATCAGTATTCCTACAACTTTTAGTTAAAAGAAAAAGAAACATGACTTAGAATAAGAAGCGGAATGACAGCATGTTTTAGTCTGATCGCGATCGCTTTAATATCTGGATTTTACTTGAGCTCAGTCCACGCTGTGTGTTCGCCATGTTTTAGTGCAACTCATTCAGCAAAGTGAAGCAAAAACACACACCCACTAAAGTCACAGTAGTCTTTGCTGCTGTATGAGAACTCAATATTGACTCACAGAGTCAGAAACAAGAGAACTACACTGTAGTGCCCTTAAATCAATAATATACATAGACCAGCAGAGCAGGATGAACTGAAAATGATGAGTAGGGATTTCATGGGGTTTTGGCACCATGCTTTAGCAATTTTTTAATCAGCGTTTGTACATAAAAATAAATTGACTCGCAACGTTTCCATTGTTATTACTGCTGCTGGCAGATGGCCACACAGAAGGGCTCTAGTCTGTATGCAAGAGAGTTGCTTTGAGGTAACTTAGAATTAGAGCATAATGGATGAAAGAAAGTCATATATTGATCTTGGATACATTTTAAGATGATTCTATCTTTATAATATTGGAGGTTTACTTTGACATTTCCAGCAATTTGTAACCTT
Organism: Maylandia zebra; assembly: GCF_041146795.1. Lineage (NCBI taxonomy): Eukaryota > Metazoa > Chordata > Actinopteri > Cichliformes > Cichlidae > Maylandia > Maylandia zebra. Next base: position 23,712,678 of record NC_135182.1, on the reverse strand, counting down.
GCTGTCTTTTTTTCTCTCTTTTTCCATAAACTAATATAATTGGCTGTTCAAAGTGCTTCATATTTAAGATAGAAACTGCTATTAAAATTTTCATTAATGTTGATTTCTTTCTTTCTTTCTTTTTAGTTAATCACTTACCAAAGAAGCAATAGATGATTCCAAAGAGGCAGCACATGGAGCAGACCACAGAGGGCACAATCTCATATCTCCTCTCAATCTCCTGGTCACACCTCAGCCCCACCTCAGCCAAGCCAAACAGCTGGCTTGTGGAAGTCATGGTGGATAAAGTGGAGGCGACGGGGTCTAAAGGAGAGAAGAGGGTAGGGGGAAGGGATTGAGGGGGTTTGAAGGAATTTCTGGATCAGTGGGCCTCACCCACGGAGACGTGTCTAAGGGCGGGACAGAAAAAAAGAATGATGGAAAGAGAGGGCAACAGTGAGAAGGGATGAGGAAAAGAAAGAGAGAATTATTATTGATTGTTCATTTTAAGTACTCAGCTCTGAGTGCTGACTATACACTAAGCATGCTCCATATTTCTGAAAAAAGAAACATCTCAGCACAACCATGAGTACTGCTGCAGATAAAATGCAATTCAGCCACTATCATTCACTTGGCTGTACAGTATAAAGTTCGACCAGTTGCAGGAGCTATGCAACACACACACATATTCAAGTTGTTGCCATGGAAAAAAACAACAGAATGAATTTGCATAAATTTGCATGGCGTGGGAAATTTGCGACACAAGTAAGAGGCTGTTTGTAGACCTCTTATTTGTACGCCAGAGCTAAGGTTTACGAAACGATTAATGTAAAAACCCCTTAATAATTTCACATCAGTGCTTGTGCCTGCACTCTGCCACTGATCTGTTCACTCACTGAAATATTACATGAACTCTTCTCTAAAACCATTCATTCTGCGAACATTTCACATGACCTAAAAGAACAAATATTCCTTGTTTTCAACAAATACTCTGTGTTGTAACTTTTTCAGATATTCTACTGGGCTTTTAAACCATTTACCCAGGTTAAGAATATACCGATCCTGTAACACCTAAATCTAAAATTAGTATTTTAAGTAACCAAATTTATGATTTAATGAAAATAAAGATTTTTGTAGATTTAGGTCTATATTTCTCTGACATAGAAAAACAAGTTGATAATTCACAAAGTCCATACTTCAGTATAACAATATAGTGTTGAACAGAATAGAATAGAATAGAATAGAATAGAATACAATAGAAAGCCTGTGTTGTGACTGTACTGAGTGAAACCAGAATATAATGACAATATTAGGATACTACTCCTGATCAAATAAAGTAATAAACACATATAAATAGATATATAAAAAATAAGCATAATTCATATGCATGTATAGAAAAGCATAGACAAAAAATAATGCACAATTAAGTATAGATAACTAAATCCAAAGTTCAATGACTAATGTAAAAGCAAGGTTATATTGTACTAGTAAATCAGTGTTATTACTATGTATATTACTATACATAGTATATAGTGGTTATCACTGTTGCCTCACAGGAAGAAGGTCCTTGGCCTTTAATACTTTCTGTGTGGATTCTGCATGTTCTCCCTGTACCTGTGTGGGTTCTTTCTGGGTACTGGGACCCTCCCAAAGTCCAAAAACATGGTTAGGTTAACTGGTGATTCTAAAGTGGCTCTAGATGTGAATATGAGTGTGAATGCATGCCTGTCTATCTATTTGTGTTAGCCCCGCTACAGACTGATGAGCCGTCCCCTTCTCTCCTGCTGTCATAGCTGGGATAGGCGAGGCGGATAAGCAGAAGAAGATGGGTGGCTATGTGTAATTGACTTTAATTTGTAAATACACAGGGTAGGTGATGCATTGGATGCTCTTAATATTATGTTATGAGAAGCTATTAAGTTCACAGTTTGCTTTCTAGGAGATGTGCCTTTGCATAATGTACCATATTCTAGCGCTGATAACACGGTCTCCTTGATAACTTCATTCTTAATGAATCTTCTTTGTGCCACAAAAACACACAAGGAGATCAGCTCCATCTGGTGTCAAACACACGCTGTTCAGAAACTCCTTTGTCATATGTTTCTTCAAGCGATTGCGGGCTTTTGTAGGATTAAAATGTGCATGACTTCCACTTTGGTCTTTTTAGAAGCATTTCTGCTCTCAGGTGATAAACTGATCAAAGTTAGTTATGTTTCACAGACTTTGAGCAAAGTTAGCTGAGGGGAATGTCAGTCAATTACAGTGTCAAACTCTGGCCTGACATAATAGCATACAGAACATTCCAGTTTCAGAAATAAAAAGTAGCACTGAGGCATCTTCTAAAAGTCCATTTCAAATCAATTTTGAAAAGAAAGGAAAAAAGAAACATACAATTGCAGTGTAAAGCGTGAGATTCATGGATCATTGACTCGCGCTATTAGCCAAACACCCACATAGAGCTCCACACTTATTCAGGCACCAAACCCCAATGGTTTCATTTCCAGCTGAGACGCAAATTAAGGCCTACTAAGACACACTCAACTGTGGATACGTTTAAAGGAAGCATTATTGGACTATTTTACTGTGCATTGTCGTTATTTCACGAAAGAACGGCTGCAGTAGTTTATCAAGCTGTTCAAACACTTTCTAAAGCAATTCAGGCACTTTCTAAAGCTGTTCTTCACACAGATTATTGCTTTTCAGCTGTGTCCACTGACCATATGTGAATTCATGTCATCTTGGTCAGAATCTGCAAATCTTAAGCTTTTTGTCAAATGAAGTCCCAGACTTACTAAAAGACTTAAAAACGATACACGGTCATACATTAAAATGTAAATCCTGTACAAATGGGAACTATTTGTTCTACATTCTCTGTACTGGTGGAACTGAGGAGACTTAAATTATTTTACTGTGTGTTATATTGTCCTAGGTACAGTATAGTTCAGTAGTTCTGCTACCAGTGCACATCAGTGTAATGGAGTCTGCTCTCTTTATAGTCTCCTAGGGATGCATGCTAAATTTTAAGTTCTGTTACTCTGGTTCCTTCACCTTTTTAAGGCGTTATCCTTCAGTTCAACTCTCCTGTCATATCCAAGCATGGAAGACATACTCGCACACGCTCTGCCTCTCCTGGCTTTATATTTAAAAGAATGCACACATGTATGCAAATGTAACCTGGGCAGATACACATTCATATTACGCCTGATTACACAGAAAAGTAAGCCCGTGCTCTTTAGTAATGAATTAGCGGGTGATGATGATGCACTGTGGCAAGCAGACTCAACTACATGCACGCACAAGGTGATGTTTAGCATCTTAACACGTCTGGAGTGCACAGTCGGCCTGCTTTTCGACGTTTTACGCTATGACATTATGTATTGTAGGAAAGAAGTGTGACACAGAAAAAAGACATCACAAGAAATGAAAATGGAATAAAATTTCAATCTGGATTAAATGTTACTTGTAAATATTAAGTCTCACCACCTGCAGGGAAAATAAGATAAAGAGCATATTAGCCCTTCATCTTGTGGCTCGCTAGAGCAGGAAGAATTCAGTGGTAAGCAGATGTCAGTCTGACATGTAGTCTTATTGAACAGAACAAGAATAAGAACACACCATCAGCAGTGAAAAAAGCAACGTTCTTGTTCAATAAGCGACTGCATAACTATGATGGAAGGAGGAAAGGGGTGGGCCAAGTGAAAAGGAAAAAATCAGCAGTAAAGCTCATACATATATACACACTGGCACTGTAATGGAATCTTAATGTAAAACTTAGTAACTAAAGGGTGGTGAGGTTCATAAAGTTAAGGAAAAGCTTCTAGAAAGTTATCTGGTTGGCCACATTCCAAGATTTGAAGTAAAAAAAAAGTAAAAATGTAATAACATGCATGCTCAGTATTGCAAACTTGAAAGAATTAAGCAAGGGTATAATACTGCCAATGCTGCACAGGCCTATAAATTATTCAAAACAGGAAATGTTTAGGAAAGCTTAATCTTGACATTTCATTCTAAAGGAGAAATATTTACCCTATTCCTTTCTAACAAATCGTTAAAAAAATCTTGACATCCTGAGCTTCAGTTTCAAACCAAAAGAAAAACTGTACTGTTTTACATTCTGTGCAGAGTTGGTAAAAAAAAAACAAAAAAAAAAAACTGAGAAGCAAATGGAAGACTTCCACTTCATAATTGCCTCCACTCCAGTGGTGAAGCAGATTGTGAATGCTGCAGCTTAGTTACACCACAGGCTCTCTGAGTCAGGAGGAAGACCCAACTGAGTATTCATGACAATGGACTCTACCGCAATGCCAAAAAGAATAAGAACATAGTGAAATCTAAAGCTGTCCTTTACTTCTTATTCTGAATCAGAACCCTGTCTACAATTCGAACTACATAAAACGTTGTTGTTTTTGTGCATTTGGTGATTGTTTGCTCTTTATCACATTTGCCAAAAATCTGATAAAGTAAAACTGATTAGTTTGTCAGGTCTGTGTGGAATTCAATTCTTCTCCTTGCACGCATCCAATATTACAGATGGAGACAAAAATGAAGTACTTTGCTGCTCAAAGACACATAAATTCTTGGATGACATGGTGCGTTGCTTAGATACACATTGGTTGCTAACAAGCATGCTAAGCCTGGACTGTTGACACCCCCACAGTCACAAGGAGACATCAGGGAGATACTGTCGCACAACTAGTCGGATTCCAATGAGTTCTAAAATGTCTCCATCTAATGATTATTTACATTATTTAAGCTCACACAGAAGGAAAATGGTAGGGTTTGAGTACCATCCTTTTATCCAAAGCACTGTTCTAATGTTTAATGTCATATCAGGCTGGTAAATTACATAAATCTTCCATTAACACAACAGCAATCATCCAGCAACCATCCAGTTTCATCCTCAGGTCTGTTTCACTGGGTGATGACTAAGTCCATTAACAGTCAGTGGTGACCTGTTGCCCTGCACCAGCAGAGAAATAGTTGATTAGAAAATAGCCCACCAATAAGGTCAGAACGGGGAAGAGTAAAAACAGCATATTATGCAACAATGTCACGTCCTGTCTGTTGCTATAACAACCAGCAGCGGTACAAGGACCCCGCAAATGGGACAGGGAGCTCGTCTCCAAGGGAATGTGCATTTTAAGAGCCAATCAGTGATGGTTTCTTTGAGGCTCCTGGCAACAGAAAGTCCCGACCTTTGACCCTATTCAGCTCCTCTTTAGAATTCACCAACATAGTAGGACATCCTCTGAACCGAATGCTAGATCAACAGGAGTGTATTATGGCCTCAACAGCCATTTCCTTGAAGCTCCATATGAGAACATGTTTACCTCTGGTACTGACATAGATCGAGAGGTGATGTAATATCCTGTCTATTGATCACTCTGTTCACAGGAACTACTTCAACAACCATAATTATGAATGGATATAAAATACTGCTTGGATATTCAGTGTACCCATGGGACAAATTCTTATGACTTCAGCTTTTCACCCTGAGCCTCAGGCCAATGTAACTGAGTTTGTCCAGTGCTTTTGTTTACTACAGAGAATAGTATGGGGTTTCTCTGTATTATTGTAGGGTCTTACCTTACAATATAAAGCTCCTCGAGGCAACTGTTGTTGTTGCCCTAATACATCAGCAATAAAGCTGACACATGTGGCAGATGTTATGTATCACTTAGAATTGTGTTCATTTTTTTAGGATAATGGAGAAAAACAATAAAAAATGAGGATATAGATCAGACAGATCATAATACTGCACAGAGAGGTTTTGCATGTAAAGTCTAGAGAGAAGCCAAACAAACCTTTTTAGACACAGGATCTGTGACATCGATTTTATCCGAGTTCATTAAATGAGTTCATTTTTTACTTCAGTGTACCTCACATGTGCTCATTCAAGCATGTGTCATGTGTCAAGTATTTGCTGAAATTTTCCTCTTTCTTAACGCCATGTCTTTTAGATACATCTGATGTAGACAGTTTGTTGGCCTTCCACTTCTTCTCTGAGGACACACTGCACACTGTGCCAAGCTTTGCCAAGTTTTCAGCTAACAGCTCTTTCAGAATCATCTTGTTGGTGCACAAATGCTATTTTCTGCCTGTCAAATCGTGTTATCTTTGGCATTCAATAAAATAAATGGGAACAAATTATGGTTTGGTAACAGGCGGCTAGTAACAAGGTGTCTAAAGGTACAATTTAAAATAGATTCTTTGCTAAGTTTTCTGTGTAGACAAAACACAGGTTCATCCCTTTACTGAGGTGCGTTTTTTATTGCTTGAATGATTTCTAAGGTCAGTGCTCAGAGGTATATAAAAAAAGTCCACGAATTGACTGAGAATTAGTGAAAAAGCAATGTCCAAAGATAAACTTTGAGAGACTTTTGACAGAAAGCCTGGGGAACTCTTGCTCAAGACAACTTTAAAATGACAAGAAAGTTTCTCCCTAGTAGCAAAATATAATTACTTTTTGCACAACACTTTAATGCGCAGGTTTTCTTATTACAACATGGAGAAACAAATGTTTGTTCAGTCTAAAAAAAATCTGTTTCTTTGTGGTGACCTAAGTTACTCACATTGCACGACAGTTAAACATAAGAGCCAGCTCAATCTAAATGTTTAGCTGTTAACCTTAAAAGAAAGCTTCTGTTTAAAAAAGGAGCCCTAAATCAAACCAGAGAACCCCTTGACACAATACACATGATGATTTGCTCCACTATATCCTTGCTTGCATTCCTCTGTCAGACTGAAAATAACAGGCCAATAATGTTAGGACACATATCAAAACTGCTGGCAGCGTAATAACCTTTCTGCTTGTTGATGTGCTCCCTGCTGGAGTTCTGCTACTGTTCCTCTTTCCTCCAAATGAGATGATAGTCTAAGGTCACAGATCAAATCTGAACACTGCTGGCACTGTAATAAGTGTTTTATGATTTGTTCTGCTACATGCCAGCTTGTATCTCTGGCCCCAAAACTGTGCAAGCTTTTTACAGTGAGGTGTGACTTCACTTCTGTGAGTGTGTTGACTTTTCTGTTCTCAAGATCTTTGATGCAGAAACAATATACACGCTTTAAAAGACACATTTTATATAAAAAATCTCAAGCAAAAATATTTCACACCTGTACATTATCACGTCAAAAACAAAAACAAAGTATATAAGTACAGTAAATATTGTAAAACCCGTATTGTGTAGAAATTCAAAGGAATTGCATAGTTTGTTTCAGCCTCTGCCGCTGACATGAGAGTGTGTGAGTGTTTGCAAGTGTAAAGCTGTTTCTCCCTAAACCTGCTGCTAGATAAATTATATTTTCTAATCTTCTGTAGATATGGGCAAACTGACAGGGAGAAAAAGATGAAGGGTTTGAAATAGTTTGTGTCTGTGTGTGTTTCTAGTTTTGTGTGTATATGCGCGTCGGCATGAATATTTCAGAGGCCCCTAACTGAGCGCTGGCGACGGAGCATCACCAGAACGAGGACACGCTGCTCTTCAGGGTTGGAGATTGCAAAGGCCGGACAGAGAAAGAGAGAGGGAGGGGGGAAATTACACAGAGAAAGAGCGCAACATAAAACAGCAAGGCCACACAGACACACACACACACACACCGAATTTCAAGAACAAGAATATGTTTGGAGGCGGGAACAACTGTGAAATTCATCCTATTATCACGTGTTTATGGGAGACTTCAGTGTTAAAAAGGAAAACAGTGGATATAACTTAAAGAAGAAGAAAGAAACAAATCTAGACTTTCCAACAACACATCCAGCCTATGCCGAGGAAATATAGCAAACAACATGTATGGTTAAGAATGGAGAATAAGGGATTCACGCTGGCAAAATGCAAAGTATATTTACAAAACAATAATGAGCAAATATGTTTTGCATTATGCTCATTAATATTAGAAAAACAGCCCCTTTTTACATCCAGGCAGACAAGTTTTTGTTTCATTTGTCGAGGGTTTAAAATATTTGCCTCTGAGATCTTTGACTCAACTCCAAAAAAACACTGCTGTCATTACTCTGCATAATAAAAAGACCACACTGTGAAAATGTTCACTTTAAAAAAAAAATTCTAGAAAACTCTTGACAGTGTGTTGCAAAAAGGCTGTCGAGAGTACAAAGGAACAACCTGTTTCTGTAAAGTGATGATACTGTTAAATTTTTTAAAATGTTGCTTTCTGGTGTTACAGCTCAGACGTGCATCGACTGGTATTGTGCTTGACAGCAAAAATCTTCAAATGCAAAATGTAGATTTGATAAGAGGGGCACCTCAATTTCGACTTTATACTTCATATTTATTTTGTGTAATAATATGTTGGGCATATTTACATATTACAGCTATTTTGTGATATATTGTATTATTTAATGTGGTACGTTAACTTCTTTGGACCACATAATTTCCTCTGGGAATCATAAAGTATTCTGATTTTGATTCTAATGACTCTGGTGCTAAAAATCACAGCTAACCAAACTTAATGTGCCTTTAAAATGTGAAACATTGCTGCGTGAGTGTTTACATGCATAATTGTCCTCCGTAACCCTGATTTACTGACGGGTTAATGTTGTGCGTGTCGCCTGTGCAGTCAAACCTTTTGTTTCAGAAGGTTTACCTGCAGGTGTGTTACAGTAAATGGGAATGACGCTCAGTGAGCTGCAGTTCAGTAGGATAAAGCGGGATGAAGATTTAGTCTGGTTAGTTTACGGTAAACCTTCCTAACAATACTAGAGGTATTACTGACATATCAAGCTTGCTCCCTGGTGAGGTTGACAAGATACTACAGAGGATCACTGGACAGTGGAGAAAGTAGATGGTGAACATTTCAGATGTTGATAAGGTCAAATATTGATGGACTTTTACATTATTATTGAAGGTTAAACTGGTATAGTTGTTTTACTGGCATATTGGAGAACTCAAAGGAAACACTTCTTGATCTATCGCTCATAGAGCCATGGGTACATTAATTACATCTCAAAACATAACAATCTTTGTTTACAGGCTGATGTAAATTGATTAAAAACCATCTGCTTAATTCTTTGTGTCTTCCTCATGCAATCACAATATCTCTGACCCATCAGGGAATAAACAGAGGGTCTCCATGGGTGTCCTGTTGTGTCTGGCAAAGGGGTGTTGGATAATTTGAGTCTGTAGGTTGGTTGGGTGGGGCCTCCATGGATCACGGTTATTACGTGATCCGACTGAAATCTGTGAGTCCGGAAGCCTGACCAGTGCTTGAGGCTCTTTGCTGAGTTCCTCGAGTTGTTCCTGAACAGGTTTTGCATTGTGGCTGTCGTGCTGGTGGAGGGATCAGACGCTGTCATTGCCACAATGCAACAGTGTTTAGGTGGGTGGCAAATGTCAAAAATATTATCCACATGAATGCCATGAAAGAAAGCTTCCCAGCAGAATGCTGCACTGTAACAGTGTTATTCACTCCACTTGTCAATGGTTTTAATGTGGGTGAATATTTGTATATTTGCACACACCTAGGTAAGACTTTCAAGCTGTCTGCTTTTCTTTTCATCTCATATTTCTGTCCCACTATTTAAGATATTTTGATTCAGGAAAACAGCCACGTCATGGTTACTATTTATCTGCGTTGTCACACTTCTGTTCTGTTTTTAGTGAAAAGAGAAAGGGACAGCGTTCGTGTGCATGTGACAGGATGACTGTTTCCATCTAGTCCATCTGTCACCAAAAAGACTACTACTGTGCATGTGTGTATGTGCGTTTGTGTGTGTCTATGTGTGCGAGGAATCTGGCTAGCTTGTGAAAGACATGTAGCATTATGCTCCAGTCTAACACCTGCTCTCATTAAAGAGTGCTGTGGAAAAAAAGAGACACTGAAATTACTGTTATTTAGCTCACCTCTGACATGAAAGGTAAAATTATTGCTGTTCAACCATTATGAAAGCATAGTGGTCTTTATTTCAATAAGGAGGTTAGCAGCAATGTGACAGCTTTGTCAGCGCCGTCTTTAAAGAAAAGGCAGTACGTGTGCGTTGGTGACCTTTGTCATGCAGAGCTGGGCGTTACACTGTGATTATAAGGTATGACAATGATGTGCCAATTGCACTAGTTCCTACAGTGGTAATGACAAAGTGCTGAGCTGCTCTTTGATATCACCAGGACATTTCTCAATGGCTTGAGGGTTGCTGTAGCCTGCTAGGAACAGCTAACTTGACCACTGATAACACAGCATAATCCGCACATCAGATGACACTATCTCCCACCAGCATTACTGCCACTTGCATCTATCTGCATATCGGCAATGCGCACAACATCTGCCTGATTTTCGACAGAAAACAGTTAGAAAAGTTGCCCAAAGTTAATAGATAAGGAATGGGGGAGTATAGAGGGAAAATGAAAAGAGAAAGGCACTTGGCTCAGCAGCTAAAAGCGGCTAAAACCAGCCACAATCAGAGTCAAAGAGTCAAAAACACTCCACGGACACATTTCATGCATACATGCATGCCCATTTAAAATTGTATGTACAAAGTGCGTGTGAATGTGTGAAGTTCTTTGAACCTTTAGACATGTTCAGTGCTTGAATATAGTCATTAGATTATTTGACCTAATCTTTTATTTTTATTCTTTTATCATAGGACAGACACTTTGTGTGTTTTCACCACATTTGGTGTGTTGTTGATGATAGTTGGTGAGACCTGAATTTCAATTTCAAAGACTTTCTCTGGCATATCCGTAGTGGCCACGAGTGGCCTGGGATAAAACTGATCTCATGAGCTGTTGCTTCATTTTCACTCAAAACAAAACTCAAGGCTATTTCAATGCCAATTTGAGTTGCATCATTTTACTATTAAACTTTTTTGTAACAAAAACAAGGATTTAAATAGCTTTCATTGCTTGCTTATCTTCCTCGCCTTCACCCAGATCTCCCCTTTTCTCATTCATTTCCTTTGCCCCTTTTTTTATATTTGATTGTTTTTTTTTTCTAAAGTACACGCAGAAATAAAAAAAAAAAAACAGTGTTGGCTGGGATTATTTGGTTGCTGAGGTTTAAATGCATTAGAGTGATCTGTATGTGAGCTGTGAAGCATTCTCCTCACACTCCTGCTTTCTCCCTTTGAGCTACAAGTCTATTGAAATGTCTGAGTGACCTATAAACCCCTAAAACACAAAGGCAACAAAATGCGTTCTTCATTTTAGATGTAATATCATGGTTTCTACCCAACCAGTATACCATCTATCTACTTTGGACCTTGCACGTGTACCACAGGCAGCCTTACAGCATTTAAAGTGAAGCGATCTTAGGAGTGAGCGTGCATTTATATTACTTATGTTGTGTGCACATAAATCTGTTGTGGGGACCTCCTCCCTTTGGCGACAAAGAGAAAGTCCCTGTAAAGTTAATCATTAAGTGTGTGCGTGCGCATGTCTGAAGCATGTGTATGTGTTTGGTGTCTCGGTGTGTCTGTGTGCTAGCGGCCTCAGCATTGATCTCTGTGTAAGCCTTGGTCATCGCTTGTGGCCTGAAGGTGAGGTGACAGGGGAGTAAAGAGGCTTTCATCAGATTACAGCTCATTCTCTGTCTTTCACCATCTCTCTTTCCAGCATCATTTGTCTTACTGCTGCTTTCAACTACTTTGCTCCTTCTCTCTCTCTTTCTCTCCTGCTGAACACAAGACCTACTTTAAGCCACAGCGTTAAAATTCCTCTTCAATCCCTCACGGATTCATTTGTCTTTGCCCAAATGTCCCAAATGAGCTGATGTATGACTACATATCACAATGCACGCTAACAATCCACAAAATGGAGAATTTGCAGTGCATTGCCTTTTCACATATATTTATGCAAACTCTTAGTCTTCTAAGAGTCCATCAGGTCAACTCGTTTGACTCTCAGTGTTTAACTGCAAAATATAGACATTTCCATTGTAAATGTAGTCTTAAAATACTGGGTTATGAGATGAAACCAGAAAGCTATTGATACCAAAATCCTTGTCCCTTCCTTACATATTAAGATTAAAAGTTAAGATATCTGTTTATAGCAACTGACAAACAGCATTTTTCCTGTTTACACATCAGTTAGACATTGAGTGACATTTGCATAAACAGCCATATTATAGGTTACTTAACAAAGTCCAAACACCAATTTCCTTTGAGTTTTGATTTGTCTTAGTCTGCCAATTGATGATGGGCATACAGTGCATTTATCTTAAGTTAATTGTTGAAAACAGCTGCCAACAGTTGCAAAGTGGCTGCCGAGATTGGCAAGACTGAACCGAAACAGTAACAATGTGCCAAAGCAATTTACAAGAAAACACTGCAGAGCCAGGTGATCATTCACAAAAAGCCCCTTTTTCATTGCTGATACAAAACCCAAGTGACAATATCCACTATATACATACAGACATTGTGAATAAATGCATTTAATTTATTTCCATGACTGAAAACTAGTGTGGTGATGTGAGCACACAACTGTAGTCTGTGGCACACAGTTTCTCTGTAGAAAGCCTTGTCTTCTATCTCTCCCTGATTCTATTAGCTGGGCTCCTCACACTTCAGTCTCTCTGTAGACCCGTCCTGAATAACTGCATTCAGTTGCAGCACTACTCTCCCTTTACTCTGTTTGGCACCATTTACATTGATAACACCATGTGTGACAAATGTCCAACGGCCTCACACATTCTGTGACCAGATTTGAATTTTTAAAAAAATATAAGCTCTGGTCTAATACACATACAGTTCTGAATGATGTGCATCTGCATGGACATATATACACAGTTTTTGAAATTCTGTGTGCAGCTACCACATAAATAGTAGCAGATACAGAGACATGTCTACTTAGATGGTATTAGAAGACCCTTCCAGCTACAAACCAACATGACAGCCAACACACACACACACACACACACACACACACACACACACACAATGCCACACTGCCTGGGGGCCTTTACATGTTCTGAGTCAGATCTGGTTGGAAATAAAGGCTCTCAACCTGACAATGGCAGCATTATACAGATGGCACATTGGTCTCCATTAATTTTTTTTCATTAAGTGCTCATATCATTTAAATGGTACCCACACTGTGCACTGGTGAGCTGAATGACTCAAATACACATGTGGTGATTACTTTGAAGCAGCATGTGGAAACTGCAGTGTGAAGCACAGCAGTGGCGTGCATTAATGGGATTAGGACTGACTTTAACCTTTCTCTTCCGTCTGCACTTACACTCCTTATCCTGGCTCTTTTAACTCTCCGCCTCTTTCTTTGTTTGCACCATCTCTTTCTTCCTGAAATCACTTGTTCTTATTTCACTGCAGTTTGACAGACAGCATCCTTCTTCACTCTTTCCTCGTTAGCTGAATGGCTGAGGCTGCCTGTTGCAGGCTAGCGCTGTCAGACTGAGGGGTCCCTGCAGACTTTTTGTGCTCAGTTTTGAATTTGAGACTTCTTGGCTCATGCTGCACTTACATAATCTGTTGTCAAAGCCGGGTACATAGAGTGCACGGTAACACTGGTAATTCATGAATTATATCTTCTGTATGAATGACAGCCCATATATGGCACTTATCCTCCCCTCAGCGAATTTTATTAGTGCATTTCTAGCTAAGATCTTCCCCAGTGTTGATTACATTTCTGGATGGGGAGGATTTCTTTGTTTGTTTACCTTCCCTGGACTGTTTTTCTTTCAAGAACGGAAATGCACTGGAGTGATAGCGTCATTCAAACTAAAAATCACAGATATTGTGCTATACAAAGAATTTTTTATGTGAATTTTCTCATTTTTACGACCTAATAAGAAAGAAGAAATGAAACAAGGAGAAATAAGTGTCCACTTCTTGATAGACGTCTCGTTTTTTCAGCCTGCCAATTTGGCCAGAGTCCTAAGTCTAAAGACTGGTGGGCTTTTTGTTATGGTTACGTAACTATCGGGAAAGCGCAATATGGGTTGATCATTCAGTGATTAAAGTGGATTCAAATGGACCTATTGAAGGTATGTGTTTGATTCCCATTGCAGATGGCACAGTTTTGAGTCCCCAGTTTCCTCTTGCCTCTTTGCCATTGCCCCATTATTTAAAACACAGACCAAAGCGGTCCTTTCATGACACTATGATTGAAATCTGATGTCAAGAGCCGACATTATTCCAAACATCAAAGAAGAGCAGATTGAAGTGTAAATAACACCCACTGACCATTGTAACTATGGTGCATAGCATTGGTGCATTTAGAGAAAGTGGATCTGACTGAAAATTGCTGTCAGATCCACATAAAAGAGGGCCATCAGAGAGTCAATGTTAACTGCATTTATTCTGCTTGAAATTGTTATTATACTGTGTAATGCTGTGTTGGAAGACCTACAGGTGCACTGGTGAAGCAGCTCTGTTACCAGACTTGTTGAATCCTGAGCTGAATGCAAATGTATGATTGGTAAAACAGAACTCCAGCAAACAGCTCGAGTGCTGAATCCTTGAGCTGTTTGTTTCTCAGAACACGCCTCAAGTTCACCTGTAGTAAGGCAAAAGTTCAGCCATGGAAATGAATCAGAGAGTCTTATTAAAAGACTTAACAGCCACCAAGGCAAGAAACTCAATGAGCTGACACCAGTACACTCTTCAATGCAACATAGCAAACAGTCACTACAGAGCAGCTTCTTAACACCCCCTCCCATAGTATCCCTTCACAGCAATTCCAGATTGTGTAGTCCTGTATTCAAACACTGCACAACCTTCAAATCCATCATTTTATCTCAAGGGACCTACAGTGGATGTGCTTTTAGCTTTTCTATTAGCATGCACATTGTAATTTTTCATGCTTGGAAAAGGCCACAATGTTCCTTATAAGCTGTAATTTTAGAGCAGCCAAACTTCAACATAATCACACTCTATTTTACATCCCCTGCAACTCCCGCTCCAGCATTTCACTATTACAGTTCTTGCTTTCTTTTGTTTTGTATTTTTCATGTGAAAGTCTGCTTTTCTTCTTTTGTTTATCTCCTCTTGCACCACATTAACAGCTGTGCATACATTCCCCACCACACGTAATTACAACTAAAATATATGGAGAATGAAGCCGATAACTACAGTCTTTATTCTTGAAGTTATTCTGTTTCGATCAGTTTAAAATAATTTCGTCTCTTAATAAACACTCGTTGGAGCTGTGACATTTGCAGAACACAACTAGCGAGTTGCACAGACAACGTGTGCATCTTTAACAAAGGAAATAAAGGCTGAGCACTTATAGGCTGGGTTGTTGCCTATAATTACTTTCCCTTTGCTCTGGCAAACTACTAATTACGAAGATGTTTCATGTGCTATTACTGTACCCCAGGGCAGAGTAAGGTTATGTAGAAATCCAGTAAGAGATCTGCCCCCTATATGTTTTGTTTATAGCTTAAATATTGTTAGATAGTGAGTTTGATTGAAAATAGATAGATAGATAGATAGATAGATAGATAGATAGATAGATAGATAGATAGATAGATAGATAGATAGATAGAATGTGAATGCACGTGACTTCCATCGACCCTTCCGATCAATTGTGCTCCTCGTGTTTACATTCTGTCCAATCCAGTTATGCACACTGCTGTTAAAAACACAGTTCAAGCTTTCACGTTACTAATTCCCACACATCATGAAGGATTCACATGGCTGTCACTGATATGCGACCTTTGAGTAGCCTCGAAGAGCTCGTGTTTTGTGTAAGAGCACTAAATGTTCCCTTAAGCAGCGGTTTGAATACAATAGAGGGAAAACAATAGCTTGAGCTGAGGGTCCTCCCTGTGTCTAATTTTCAAAAGCAATTACACTGATTGGCACAATGCCGTGGGCTACACAATTGGCTGTTGGAACCGCTTTAACATTTGGAAACATGGAGGGTTCTTTAATTACACTATTGGTAAGGTGCTGCATGTTATTTATGTATTTATTCTTATTACTGTTAATCTTGTGGCACTCTGTGGTTCCATAAAAAAATCAATGTGGTATGATAAAATAAAATAACTGCATTTTGTACTGAACAAAGAAAACTCACTCACCTCAGAAATGCAACATATTGGCGTGTTTTCCTTTTGTCATTCTATATTCAAAAGGGGGGAAGCATGTGAAAAGAAGAAGAAGAAGAAATCTGTTCTTGACGGTGTGGTCAGCTTAAAAACCCGACATCACGTCTTAATGAAGCGGGTTCGGTCCAAAGCCAGCGAGAAACTCCAGATAAAACCCTGAAGCGAAGATGAAAGAATGCTCAACTCCTCTTTCCTCTCCTCCACTCTTGGCTTCAATTTCTCACTTGCTGCCTGTCTTCCCTTGTCCAGACAGATACGTGGTTCATAGCCAGAGCCTCATGTAATATTAAACACCGATAATGGATCAGCGCATTGTGAAAAATAAATGCACTCTTACGGTTTTTTTAATTCCATGTTTACATCACGCACCCAATTATCTCCCTCCTAAACGAACAGTATGCGCGCTGCTTCCTTTGTGCTCCCCGTCTTTCTCACTCTCAGCGGATTGAACCATTCCCGCAGCACGAGGGGGGGGGGGGGGGGGGGGGGGGAGGTGGATGGGTGCTCTATTCCTGTGATTATATGTGAACGAATGGGTTTGGTGACTCGTGGCCAAATGTTGTTATTGTCGGGGATAAAGAGCCCGGGAGATGGAGTGATGGGAGGGGGGAAAGGGAAGAGGAGGAGGAGAAAGTGAGAGAGAAGGAAAGAAGGAGACATTTACTGTAAAGCAGTTTGATGCAAAGGAGGGACAAAGGGCACATTTTCTCTCTCTCTCTCCATTTTTCTCTTTTTTTTTAAATTTCTTTTTGCCTGGTATATCATTACATGCAATATGAAATTAAACTGTATAATCGCTCCCTCTGGAACAGCTGCTTCCACACACTAAACCATTTTTCTTGTCATGTGTAAGTAGGATTTCTCCTTAAGCGGGCTCTCATGCTACATTATGCAACCAAGATATAATTACATCTAGTGTAATGGTAGAGAAAACACAAGTGCCGGCCTACTATTTCAATAGCCTTTCATGTTTGCTCTGCTGCCTGTGAGCTCCTTCAGCAAAAAAATATAGTGTCAGTTCAGAACCTCGGAGAGCTCCGAGCCGGCACCAACAACCAGTGTAAATAAAGGGTTGCACTTTCTAATGGGTGGTTTGTTTGTTTTTTGTCTTTGTTTTTTGTCTTTTTTTAAAATAAATAAATAAATTAGATTTTTTTTCTAAGCTATAAGTGTACAGCAGGAATATTTTTATAAAGTTTGCCAACTGGTACTATGCTCGGATTATTCAAAATATACCAAGAATAATATTTTGAGTTGCCCGTCTTCGTGAAAGTGGCTAAATTTACACAGTATCAGGCCTTTGCCTTGATTTTAGCAGCCTTTTGTCAAAATCAGACAGCTTAGCGTGAAAGACCTTGCTTCTAGTGGTCTTATGTGGATGTATGTAGCGTGCTGATGGTGCCCCCTCCCGGAGAGAAATCATCATCGTGTCGGACACGGGAGCCACGCATCTGAACCAGATAAAACCTGATGTAGTCCACGGGTGTTTGCGTTATTGTCAGATGATATTGATTTGGGATCAACTTCGTTTAATCATCCGTGAATGTGCGTAGAGAAGATCCTTGTAGTTGCGTTTTAAACTGAAACATATAAATACTTCTGCTCTATAGTTTGGCTCCATTCCATTTGAAACCAAACACATCATTAAAATATTAACAAGAATAATTTTTAAATGAATGATTATAATAGTGAGTTACAAATGTTTACTCCTCGGGTCAGTTTACGCACAGCTGCTCCTTAGTAAAACCAGCCTCTCATGTTACCTATTACGTAACGATATATTAGCGGAGCTGGACGGACGAGTTTTGACGCGTTAATAAAACCGCGCATGCTCAAAGGTAGCCCTCTTGTTTATCGCCAGTTTGCTGGAAGTTATGAAAGTTTTGCTGAATGTTTAATTCTCGCAAAGCGAAGACATTGATGATCTCAAGACCTGACTTCGGGTCAGGTATTTAAAAAGTCAAATTACAGATAGAAATGAAATTAAAAACGTTTGCAAAAGAACCTTTCTGGCTGTCAATTCAAAAACACGTCATTTTTCTTCACATTCCGCGTGTCGGCGGTTATTTTATTGTCTAATGATGTTTTAAAATGTCCCCGTGTGGACGCGCAGCATCTGTGCCTTTAAGATCATCTCTCACAGCATCCTCCTCCTCCTCTCCTGTCAGGGACGCGCACACACAGCAGTGCAATATTAGAGACTACAAGCTAGCTTTCTGCACACATATTTTCCCACAGGTACATCATAACCTCACACAACTACACCTGTCCTCGTTGTTTCTCAACTGGACATTGATGCATTTGCCTCAACAGTAACCGTAGCGGTCCCTCCGATCGTTATTGCTTTTATTCCCTTCCCTCCCGCATCCAAAGACTGATCTACGCTACAAGATGGCTGAGCTGAATTTGGGGAAGGGGCTCACTGCAGGGAAAGTGGCCAGTAACGTGCAGAAAAAACTAACCAGAGCGCAAGAAAAGGTAAGCGTGTCTCCCTTACGCGTTGCTGTGTGGTAAATTTATATCTCCGGCCCTCACGCCACGAAGCAGTAATGCCGCATCCTCCACAGAGGCGCAGTGTCGCATCACGACATCATCAAATAAGCGTGGAGTTTGCTGTATTTAAGGAAGAAGCTGTTTACTTGAAATAGGCTGCTCCCCTGCTTTAAAACACTGTCACACAGCGGACACGTACTGCAGTCAGATATGGTGTAGGCCCGCTCATGATCTAGCCTGATGTGTCTGGTATTTGAAGGCTCCTATCTAAACTGGCAGATGAGTGATGTTACTCAGTAAGGGGCATCATCTCATACGTTCTGAGGCCGTTATTAAACAACCATGCAGCAATATGTTGACTATAGGTTGTAGAGGAGGCCACAGACTACGCTTTTAAACACCTGCACTTTGCGCTCAATATTTGGGAGGGGGCGCTATTTGTTCAGCTAAAGGTATTATAAAGCCTGCTGTAAGGCTAAAGATAGACAGAAAGCAGACACGGGTGCCTCCCTACATGCATACTATGTCTGTGTGAATGTTACCGAAGGGGGAAATTAGACTGTGTATAGAGATTTTGGCTATATGTCCCATCAATATGGCAAATATTAAAAAAAAAAGACTTGCCATGTGTGTGTATGTTTCTGTTTTACATCGTCACTTCATGTTTCTAACCAAATGCAAAGAAATACTATTGATTTTTGATGGCAAAACAGAAAGCTGCTGGGAATCAGTTGTACGGTCTGATGTTTTCAATCATTATTTGTGTGACAGGTTCTGCAGAAACTTGGCAAAGCAGACGAGACCAAAGATGTCGCTTTTGAAGAGGGAGTAATCAACTTCAACAAACAATATGTAAGAGTGCAGTTCAGTGACTCATGGAGTCATAATTAAACATTTTCTAGATATCAACAATAGTATGGCCTAAAATAGGATAAACTGTAGCCTGCATTGAGTCTGAATCCACAGCATATAATACACGATTGGCGTTTTTTGATGAGGCTCACATTTAGTGTTTCATCCTCAGGCTGAAGGCAGCAAACTCCAGAGGGATTTAAGAGCATACCTCGAGGCTGTGAAAGGTGACACGCACAAACACACAAGTCAATCCAGAGACACAAACACACAGAAACACACTTTCATTGGCGTATGAATACACACTAATATAAGCTAATATAGAGGATGTATGTTTGTCCTTAGCCATGCATGAGTCCTCTAAGAACCTTCAGGCATGTCTAGCTGACATGTATGAGCAAGACTGGTACGGCAAGAATGAAGTGGACTCCATTGTGGAGGTGAGAAACACTTTTTACTATTTCTTTAAAAGCCATATTAAGTGAGTAGGCTATATGTGTGTACATGATGTGTGCGCTTAGACATCCTGAAAGTTGTGTGATACAGGGGTTATACTTTTCTTGCCTTCAAGTATGCGTGCCCACTTAGTGCTGAGTGTTACAAGTCTGGTCGTCATGAGGTAAACGGAAGGATGTTCGCCAATCCTGTGTTATAAATGGTTTCAACTACACGAGTCCTCCAAGCTGATTAGAAAATAATAGAATAACCGCTCTTCTGAAATATTCAGGCTGTCCATCTCTGCAAGCAATTATAGTCCCATAGCATGAAAAACTGTACTGCTACAGACTTTATATTATGCTGAATGTCGTAGAACCACGTCTGGTGAAAAATGTTGCAGAGATCCTTAAAATGTCCTCTAATTGTATTCTTGAGGTCATTTTTGATTAGCCACAAATAGCAAGAAGTCATTGCAATTAGCTAAAAGGCTTTTGCCTTAGTGAAGACCACAAGTCAAAATGATGCGACAGAGCTCCTGAAACAAGTTACAAAGTAAAGGAGAAATATATTCACATTGCATGCTACTCCAATATAAAATGTGCTCTGCAGGAGATTTGTCTCGTATAATGTTAAACAGTCTGTCTTGTGCCTGCTTCTGTACATTCCTTCATCTTGCAGGATTGTGATGTGCTTTGGACTGATTACCACCAGAAGCTGGTTGATCATGCTCTCATCTCCATGGATACTTACCTGGGCCAGTTCCCTGATATTAAGGTAAGTTAAGAGGTCGTGACCTCAACAAAAAATCGTTGGTCTTAAATGTTAATCCAGTGGCAGTGAGCGTCTCTTTTATATATTGTGACCTTGCTGGAAAGCATGTTGTATGAATACTGAGCATTTCGATATAAATGAAGAAAGTGAATAATACATTTTTTTTTTCTTTTTATTCAGACTCGTATAGCTAAAAGGGACAGGAAGCTGGTAGATTACGACAGTGCCAGGCATAACTATGCCGTGACACACAAAACCAAGAAAAAGGACGGGGGCATTAAAATTACTAAGGTAAAACAAATGCGCTGCGGTGTTTGTAATCACTCAGATGCAAAATTCAACAATTATTTTGTTTTTCAGTTCATTATTTAGGTGAATCAACATGTAAGAAACCTAAAAAAAAATATATGTTTGTTTTGTAGCCCTCATCCTTGTTGGAAAGGGCCACTCCAGGATGGGCTCAGGGTATTCTGTCTGCACACAACGTTGCCCAAAGCAGTCTTTCCAGGAGCCAGGTACATATTTACCTTATTCTACAATTGTAAGGAGTTTTCTGGTAACCCAGCAGTAAAATATATGTTACCATAACAAAGAAGTCAGTATGAGCTAGTTTCAGGAAGCCTTTCTAGAGATGATCCCTGTGTTTGTCTGTCCTCTCTGTTGATAATCTAATGAGGGCAAATTGAAAATGAGAACATCAAAAAGAACAAATCATATTAAGCACAATCAGTGGTGGAAGAGATGTTGTGCGTGCATACACACACACACACACACACACACACACACACACACACACACACACACACACACACACACACACACACAATGTATTTAATTCATTACCAGAACATCTAACACACTTGCAAACATACTCTAATTCATTAATTTCAGGCTGAGGAGGAGCTAGAAAGGGCCCAGAAGGTGTTTGAGGAGATTAATGCTGACTTGCAAGAAGAGTTGCCATCACTTTGGAACAGGTAGGGAATATGTGTTTTTGATTTTTCCTAAATGGATCAGTGCATTTCACTTTCTTCTGTGCTTATAGGCATATTAAATGAAGTCAAGCTGTTAATGCAGTCAGTGCTGTCTCTCTCTTCTCTGCCCTTTCTAGTCGTGTTGGGTTTTATGTCAGCACCTTCCAGAGTTTGGCTGGTTTTGAGGAGAAGTTTCACAAAGAAATGAGTCGGGTAGGAGTCTTCTATAAGCCTCTAGCAGTGATGGATTTAGATAAAGATTAGACGAGAGAAATGGATGCAGTATATCAGATAACAGTTCAGGCCAGACGAGGCCATCGACTATGTCAGCAGGGCCTGCAGCTGAATATAAAATCTGATCTAACCTTCCTTGTTTATCACCTAGTGCAAAGTGTGTTTTAATGTATTTCTGTTTTTTCCCTTGAAAGAGAAAAGTTTCTAAGTAATTTGTTTGGACCCGACGATGGAAACAAACTGTAGCAAACACACTTTACAATACATGGATAACAATATCTATTAGGAGGGTGCCTTTGCAGTGTAAAATATAAATCAAAGAAGGTGGCAAAGGAAATGTAATATTAATTAAATAAATAAATACATGATATAAAAATGTTTATCTTACACACCATCTTTCTGTCTCTACAGTTGGATCAGGATATGTATGACACCCTGGAGAAACTGGAGGAAACAGACACAACTAGGTTAGTGAGAAATGAGCCGTCATTTAAATTCTCTCAGGTACTTGGAAACTGCTTGTTTCATATTCTTTTTACATAAGAGGTTAAGCTTTAGGAGGGATCTGTGGAATTAAACAGATATCATCTTATTTTTCTATTTTAATTAGGGCTGTCTGCGTTAATCTTGTTAAAATGACGTTAATGCCATAACTAACTCGCTAACGGAGATTTGCCGCGTTAATGCATTTTAACGTCATTTTAACGAGATTAACGCTGACAGCACTAATTTTAATCAAATTTTATTTTGATAAAATTGGGTTTTACACACCTGAGGTACTGGAAACATTTCAGATTACCTGAAACAGCTGCTTGAAAAAAAAATCCTGACAGTGATTTCAGAATGCTGAGCCTCATAAACTAGTTTACCTTAGGAAGAGCGCAAAGCCATTGTTTTTGATGCATAAATGAAGTGGGGAGGTTATTTATACATCTTTTTTTGTCCACACTGTTTATGAGCAGAGTTTTATTTTAATTTGTAAATCCTGCAGGTTCCAAAAATACCTCATTTTTTGATTAACATTAACAGCAAATAGAAGACGTTTCTATGAGTGCTTGTAAGGGATAAATATTTTAGAGTAATGTATGATCTTAACTGATTTATGTTGAAGGCTGATCTCTCTATTGCATCACTAATTTATGATGCATGTCTGAAGTGGTGCAATAATCTATCACTGTGAATCTTTTAGATTATTACACCACATTTCAAAAACAGCAATGGATTAACTTAGAGCTACCCCTGAATCCCCCACCCCCCCTTTCAGCAAGACAGGTATCTGCGGCGCCTCATCATCAGGAGCAAATAGGAGGTAACTGGAAGCAGCTGGGGTAACAATGATGAAACAACTGTTGTCTGTCTGTCCAACTGACCTGTCTGTTGAGCTAGCGTGTATGTTAGTCAGTCTGCAGACTTGGGAGTTTTCAGAGCACTGGATGCTTGATTTGTGCAAGTGATTTCAAAGAAGTACTTTTGGATCGGAAAGTTTCGTGCTCAGAGCTGCAGATAGAGTTGAGTAGACCTGTGTGTCTTATATGCTGCGCCACGCAAGACTGTCACTGTTAGCAACAGTTATGCTGTCTTTCACCGTAAGGTAGAAGGTGAATTTTCAGTCGGTCCTGCATTAGTCAGTAGTGTTCAATGTTTTCAAGCCAAGTGGAAACCAAGGAACTGAAATCCAACAATAGAGCAAAGGTCCATCATAAAAACTATGGACCAAAATAAATTAGAGAAGATTAAAATGACTAAATTGTAGATATATAAACATGCATTGTTTTTGTAGGATCCATAAGTGAACACACATCAGTGGAGCTGCAGCTTCTGTCTGTGGTAAAATGACTCAGCATACATATTCAGAGATGCTGACACAAAATAAGCCTGGATCTTAGGGGGGACCCTGGAGTTCTGGAGCTCCAGAATTGTTGTCTTTCCCTGAATCCTAAACACCAAATTCCTTGATGTGTTTGACATTCCAAAACGTACCTCTCACTGCCATCTAAAACAGCCAGTGTACAAAATCACCTGTTGCAGCTTTAAGTTACAGGTATATGTCAACGTTTTTTTAATATCTGCAGCTCTGGAGCAGCTTTTATCCACTTTAGAGCATCTTCTCTGTAACAGGAGTTGCCTCTATCACTGCTCGCTTGTGACGATTTACTGGAGGCACAAACAAAGCCTGCTTGCATGAGAGGAGAGGACTTGAAACCATGAAAGGGGACTCACTTTTCTTGCATGACAGCTTTTCTAACACTTTCAGCTTGAAATCTTGCAGTGCATGTCTTGTAACCCTTCTTACAATCTTGTGTTTTAGCATTTAGCTGCTTCTTTAACCTCGGCGCTTTTATCTCATATCGTTTGCCGTCTTCATTGCTTTCTCTGTAATTCGTTTTCTTTTCTTCTCCCTCTTTCTCTCTATCTTGTTTACTCAGCGGTAAAGAGGCATCTAACCACACTCTCAGGCCAGGAGGACCACCCCCGATCCCCAAATCCCCATCCAAGGTAGACAAACAGTGTCTCACACACACACACTGATGTTTTCTCTTTGTTCAGAATACACAGAGGATCATTTAGTGTTTTAGTTTCTGGGGAGCCATCATCACTTACACATAGGGTTGCCATACCTGTGGATTTTGGGCTGCAAGTGGTTTATTTGTTTGTTTGTTTTTTCAAAACATTTTTTTTCATTTGTTTTTAAATTCAGGTCAACTCTTTGTGATCGGCAATAGAACCCCAGTTTAGGCTATTATCGTATATGTAAACACATTCACGGCTTCATGGTAAAGTTTTTGTGAGACTATCGTAGAACTTATTTATGTTGATCCATCTGGCATGTACTTCAAAACAAATGAATACAAAATATAATTTGCACATTCCGACAAAATTGAACTGCATAATATGAATTTTGCATTCATAACAGCAAAGTCCAATTGATTTGTCTAGTTGAAGGAATTAATTACTGCCTTTTTTCTATATTCTAGCTCAGACCAGCAGTGCCTCCTCCACCCAAGGTGACACCATCTAAAGAGCTAAAAACAGAGAATATCATCAACCTTTTTGATGCTGCAGCTACTCCTGATATCAACGTCACCTCCCCTACAGAGGTCAGTGAGCAGCTGCTGTCGATGAACCCTTTAGCTTTCCCCTTTTCTGTGCAGGTCAGAACACCCGCTTCTGATCTGCACCTCCTCTAATTTCTCCTATTCTATTCTATTCTATTCTATTCTATTCTATTCTATTCTGTCTTTTCAATTCTGTCCTTATCCCCCCTCCCACTGTTGTGCCCAATTAGCCAATGAGCCCTCCTGTTCCTGTTGTTATCAGTTTGACAGTCCTGCAGTGAGCAACCTGTTGGACATGGACCTGGATTCTTTCAGTGCAGCAACCAAAGCCTCCACGGTCACACAGGTGGATGATTCACGGCATGAAGATAAAGATCCTAGAGACCCTCTCTCTTTTAAGATATGTCAGTCTTCACAAGAGGTTTTAGTTTCTATTCAGACAGAATTTAAGTTCATTTCATGATATTTAATTCCAAATGAACTGAGTTAAAGAATGAGATGTCCAATGAAGGATTAGCCAACAACATCTGCCATTGCCAGTGTGGTTGGTTCACTTTAAATATGCTGAAATAAGCTTGATAGGTCTGAATAGAAATTGAAATCACTTGGTAAGCGTGGCATAGTTTGAAGTGTTGCCTGCTCTGCTTCTTTCCAAAATACCAAAAAAGAGTTAGATGAAGGCATGATGACCTGTAGACACCTGCCTCTAGTGTACACTTCTTCCTGCTTTAGCACTTTCCATGGATCACTCATGGCATGAACTGCAGACTACAGCCCTGCTTTGCTGTTCTTTCTTGGTCCCCAAGACTGTACAAATTCTCAATAACCTAAACGGTCCTCATGTTACTGGGAAGTTGCTTTTATTCTTTCAAATACTTAAATGATCTATTTTTGTTTGGCTTATACTATGCATGGTATTGATCAAAGTTACTACATGCCATTACTTGTGATTTACATAGCTTGAAAGACAAGAAGCTTGCAATGACAAACCCATACATTTTAAATTCCCCACTCTGAAGCCCAGTGTATAGAGCTTTTTAACCCATTTCAGTTAATTGTTTTGGTTTTAAAGTACACATAATGTATAATTAAACTAAAATTAGCAAAGTTACAGTTAGTTTGTGAAAACGTTAAACATCCAACATGCCAAAAGATATTTTTTCACGAAAGTACATGATGAGCAAACCAAAACTAATAGTACAGTAAAAATATTGATCTGGTGAAAAGCTACGAATCACTGATAATTAATATCAGAAATGCTCCTGTGAAGTGCACAGAAGTACATAGAGCGCAGTTATAGTTTGACTATATATTCATTAATCATTATACTAGTGGTAGTATAATATTCACTTTAGTTCAATTCTGTTCAAGTTCATGCGTATAGCCCCAAATCACAAGTTATTTCCTCAAATGAGAGATAAAATCTTTTATCTTAATATTTTCCTTAATCCCTTTATATGTATGTATATATATATTTTTTAAAGAACCTCCAATATAAGAGAGAAAACCCCCAAAATCAGATGACCCCATATGAGCAAGCAAGGAGACAGTGGGAAAGAAAAACTCCCTTTCAACAGGAAGAAATCTGAGCAGAACCAGGCTCAGAGGGGAAGCCATCTGCTATTGCTGGTTGGGGGGCCCTACAATGCCAAGGCTATAATTCATAATCAATTAACGGAAGGCTTTTTTTAAGATGCTTGAGTTAAAGCTAAAAGTTAACACGTCAATTATCACTTTAATTGTTATCATATTGCCTATATTTGTGTACTGAGGCAAAATTACAAAAAATGTAATTGTGGACCTAACTGTGGATTCCCTAATGCTCTTGCTATGCTCTATGACTTAGTTTTACAGGCTGCCAAATCTTAATGTTAAAATATTGTCCTCTGTTCCAAGTGACATTGTTATCCATTGGTCTGAGAGTGTTGTTAGTTTTTAACACAATTAAATAATATACTAATATATTTAACAAATCTACCCCTTCAGACTTCACACATCAGTTAATACTTTACCACATAGTGCTTGTACAGTTGTTCTGCTGGAGATCTTATGCTATGGGCTTGTAGCTCTAGAGCATGGGGCGTGTCTTATTGAATGTAAAAGGCAAAAGCAACAACCCTGTAAAGTATTCTGCTCTTCGTATTTATTACTTCCTTTGTTTTCCACAGCCTGCAAACTGGGACTCATGGGTAAGCCATCTATACTCATGCTAAAAAAAAAAAAGTGCAACAGTAATTAGCAAAAAATCTAATTATCATCATCTTCATCAATACTTATTTCTATTTTTTTCTAGTAACCATCAGTTTAATAACAGTCATACATTATAGAAGCCCCGCTCCTATTATGCCTTTTCTATTACAGCTTTTCTGTTTAGCAAGCTTTTCAATACACTGACCTCTTTCATTTGTCTGTCCCAAATCTGTTTGTGCATTGTCTTTGTGTCTGCAGTGCGTGATTTGATAGACACTGAAGATATTGTTGAACAGCACAAATGGAGCTTGTGAATGAGTTTGAGTCAATTCAGTTCCAAGTTGACATTTCATACAGTTATACATACTGAGTCCATATAATTAGTGTCTTGTGTGCAGTCCACAATTAAAATCACTCTATTTCTTTTGCCTCCTGAAAACACCACTGACCTTTAAAAGCCCCAGTGTACCCAGTGTTTTATGGTAAATTCTAATGTAAAAGTGAAACATAATATTAATAGTGAAAAATATTTTCTGTGGTTTGAAATCATTTGCAACTGAATTGACTTATTTCCTTTCTGTTTCCCTTCACATGCTGTACCTGTATGTTCACATGTCAAACTGATAGAACATGTAGCCTTTACATGTTATTTTCATGGTTCATGTGACACACAGGGATCTTTTGTGTTCTCAAAGTTTAGTGAAGTTGCTCACGCTTGCTGTGGATTGTGTTATACAAACGAGTCTGGTAAACTAACAAGAGCTACTGGGCAACTTCACAAAGCCTTTTTTCGTAGCTTGGCCTTTTGACCATTAACCTACGTTTTTGTTCGTCCCTCTCGCTGTTAAGAGAGACGTGTCTCAACAATCATGGAGTTTTGCTATATTTGAGGCTGAGGCAAAGCAGTGATGGCTCAGAAAGGACTGACATGTCTACTCTTACAAAGCTTCCTTCCTCTTTCTCCATCTGAACATAGCCTTGGATTAGAAACCATGCTTGCTAACCACACACAGAAGATCCAACATCTATCTTCTGATGGGAAAAAGCTGACAGCTTTTATGTTTTTGCCTTCTACTGCCACCCTTCCTTAACCCTCATCTGTCTTTTGATTTAATCTGAACCTTTTCTGTAAAGGTTGGTACTTCCACATCAATCTTCATGGGCTTTATGGTAATTATGATGATAATGCTTGTGAGCAATGACATATTCTGATCTCCCATGGTCCTGTTTCTGCTCAATTAAGATACATTTCTTTATTTTTATCTTTAAATATTACCAATTATTTTGATAAGGATAATACTTATCGCTGTTCAAATCCCTTCAAAAGACCATTCTCATTTTGCAAGAGTTTTAGCCCCTTATTTAACATTAAGTACAGCCCTGTTTCCAAATGAAGATTGAATATTTTAAAAAAGTCAAGCCAAAACCAAAAAGTGTAAAATAACAATAAAGAACTATTCTGTTCTATTCTATTCTATTTATTCTATTTAAGAATATGAATGTTGTCAGAATTTTCTCAAAAAAAGACACATTATGTGACACATTATGTCATTAAAAGAAATACACTCCATA
This sequence comes from Maylandia zebra, assembly GCF_041146795.1. NCBI lineage: Eukaryota > Metazoa > Chordata > Actinopteri > Cichliformes > Cichlidae > Maylandia > Maylandia zebra. The sequence continues at coordinate 23,684,099 of NC_135182.1, read as the reverse complement.
CTCTATACACAAGGGATTGTGCTAAAATACGATATTGAATGGCCATGTTTTTGGGGCTCTCAAGCCATGCAGAGCCCATATAGGGCTCAAGAACATTTCTGAAAACTGCTGTCAGTCTTAAAACAACATATAGCCTAAAGAAAATCAACAAATCTCTCCACCTTCTACTGTGAACGTAAATAAGACCAAGACATATTAGAAAACTGTCCTGTGAACCAAGATTTCAAAATGCTTAACAGTCTTTGGACAATGTGACATGCCATGTCCCCAATTTTCATGATAGTCACACAAACAAAAACCAGATTGTGGTACATTAGTACAGGTACAGTACACGTTAACTTCCATGCCATGTACGGCAGCGGTCCCCAACCCCCGGTCCGGTCCGTGAGTCGTTTGGTACCGCGAGAGTTGAAGCTCGGGTGTGAAATTCTGGGTTTTTATCATTAACTCGGTTTCCCTGGGTCTTTTCCCATGTTGTAGCTATGTGTCTTATTTTGAAAGAAATATTTCCGTGTTACCATAGTGACCAGAGAGCATTAAAGGGCAGAGAGGAGGATGTTACTCTCAATGTTGTTGGTGCATTTCAGGAGGATGCTGCTAATAAAGTTACACAATTATTATTATAATAATAACAATTTATTATTATACTTACATAATACCACAGTTTTTGTCTTGGTTGCATCATTTTATTTTGTTGTATTTATCCGCGACACCTTAAAAGCCGGTCCGTGAAAATATTGTCTGACATTAAACTGGTCCATGGCGCAAAAAAGGTTGTGGACCGCTGATGTACGGGACCATTAATGCTGAATGATATATGCAGGTTTTATGCTGGTAGACAGACAATGTCATACACAGTTAGCTTATTTCACCTGGACAATGCCAAGCGTCTGTTTGTACAGATTCTATCAGCGTGGCTTTGTAGCATGAGTCCAGGTGCAAAACTTGCTTGCCTGCAGTCTAGACCTGATGAGCAACTAAAACCCTTTATCGGGAAAGAATAGAAAACATTTGCCTTTGCAAAATACAACAGTTGGTCAATTTCCAAATGCTTACAGTGTTCTTTAAAGACAAAGTGAAAACTATCATCCTTTGGAAACAGAGAAGTATTTTGGCTACATCAATATGGCCAGTATAAGATTTAGTAAAAGATAGTTGTTACATTAAGGGCTAAAACATTCAAAATCACTTGTATGACCTGTTAGTATTTAAACATTTCAAACTCCCTCCTTTCTTTCTTATGAATGTACCTCTTCTAAATCAATTTAGTTACACTTTAAAAAAAATATCAAACCCCTTTCTACATTAACAATACTTTACTTTTATTATTAGTCTTAAACTGGTCATACAACATCTCCAGCTTTCTCTTATTTTTAATTCTTCTTGATCCCATTTGATTTATGAAGCCCTTAGAATATCCAGAAGGTAAAATATCTCTTGTGCCCTCTTGACTCCTTGAAACCTGACCCTTGCCCTTCAGCCTGAGGACAGTGGTGCCCAAGAAGAAGCGACCACACAGCACTATGACCCTGTGGCTGCTGCTACAGAGGCCTGGGGGGATGATGGTTCGCAGCCTGTCCACTATGATCCCATCACAGCTGCTACAGAGGGCTGGGGGGATGACGGAACCCAGCCAGTTCGCTATGACCCTTTGGCTGCAGCTCAAGAGGGATGGGGGGATGATGAAAACCAGCCGGTTGATTATGACACCGTAGCTGAAGCCCAAGAGGGCTGGGGCGATGAGGAAAGCCAACCAGTCGCAGAGGTGCCTGCCACAGACTATGAAACACCTGCAGATGAGGCTCCAGCAGACGCAGTTGAGGAGGAAGCCCCCCCAGCTGCTGCTGTGTTGGATAATGAAGAGGGTCAGGTAACCAAGGAGAGAAAAAAATATAGAGATGCATCTGGATGAAAATGATGGATGCATCGACTCTTAAGAAAGAGGTTTGAGCATGGGGTACTGGAGAGAAAAAGATCATGTGAATAAAAGGTGGCAGATGGAGAAATCTTGACATGGAAAGATTTAGGATGCATCTGGACCTGAAGCATGGATGCATCAAATGTGATAAAGAGGGCAAGTTGAAAATAAATTGTTGAGGGAAGGAAAAGAATAGCAACATCTGCTTCTCTACACTCAGTTAATCCCAGTCACTGCTAATCCACACACATAGTATTCTGTGCAAAAGCTTTATTGCAACTGTACAGTAGTATTTAATCTTGCATCTGTGCAGCATGCCTGTAATAACAAAGACTTTGCTGTTTAGGCTTTTCTGCTTGTCTTTGTCTCATGTTGTCTGTTTCTTCTTTCTTTCATTCTTTGCCCCTCTTTAATTTAAGGTTTTATCCGTCTCACCTTTTAACCTCTCTTGTTATTTATCTTTCTCTCTGCTACCAGGGAGACTCTGCAGCAGCTGCAGCAGCTGCAGCAGCTGAACCAGCTACACCAACTGCACCGGCTGCACCAGTAGTGGAAGAAGAAGCAAAGGAGGAAGAGGAGGTGAGCGCAAGAGTTTAATTTATAATATGTAGCGATTGCTATAATTAACTTAGAGCTGCATTTTTTTATGTAACAAAAACGACCCTTACTTTTCTGGATTTTATATTTATTCTGTTATTTATGGAGATTGTGGCACCAACAAAATGACAAGAGGCTAAGATAGAGTTGGCAGTGCTGATGTTAAGATTTTTTACTGGGTGAACAGGATTAAAAATTAGTGTATCAAAGCAACAGTTCAGGTTGAGAGGTTTGGAAATAAAAGTAAAAGAGGCAAGGCTGAACATGTTCAGGGGAGAAATAGTGGATATATCGAAGAATTTTGGAGATGGAGCTGCCAAGAAAGGAAAAGAGGAAGACCTCAGAGAATATTCATGGATGCTGTGAAGGAGGACCTGCAGAGGGTTGGTGTGAAAGAAGAGGATGCTAGAGATAGGATGACATGGAGCAGATGATCGGCTGTTTCTACTCCTAAAGGACCAGTTGAAAGACAAAGTGATGTACATTGTAAACCTTATACTTGGCAATGTTTTTTTTTAGGTAACTACATTTGTCTTTTAACGACTCAACTATACAATAAAAGACAAAGTGCATCTCATTAGTCACAAAATAATATATCTGATGAGGTCGTTATTTTGTTTAAAAAAGACAGGTAGTAAAATTTAATGGACATGTATGTGTGCTTTAAGGTGAAATGTTACTATTTAAATAATGTATCCATAAATTAAGCATTTTTTTTAAATGTATTTATTGTCCAGACACCTGCAGTAGCAGCAGAATCAACAGAAGTAGCATCAGAATCTGCAGAGATGCCTCCTGGCTTTCTGTTCAAGGTAAAACAGGAGACCAAATGGGAAAACCTAAAAGTGTAAAATGTATTTTGTTTATACGACGATAACTCATGTTAGCATTTATATACAATAGGTCCAAGTGATGCACGATTATGCTGCCAATGACACAGATGAACTGGAGATGAAGGCCGGTGACGTGGTGCTAGTAGTGACTTTTGACAACCCCGAAGAACAGGTAAACTCAAAATTCAAACGCGTACTCATGTGCTTTTGTGCCACAGAAACACTGACACTGTTATCTGATTGCTTGCATGTTTGTGTGCTTAGGATGAAGGCTGGCTGATGGGAGTAAAGCAAGACGACTGGCAGCAAAACAAAGAAAATGGCACTAAAGGAGTATTTCCCGAAAACTTTACCCAGAGGCTGTGAGGCTGCCTCTTATCTACGAGAGGACAGGACCGCAGTCCGGCTCTTTCTTTATGTTTCTCTTCCTCTTGCCCATTTTCCCTTTCTTGCCCTGATACTGTATCTTTCCTAGGACTTTGGCCATAAAAGCAGAGCTGTCACAGCCCTGGATGAAATCATGCATTTCTAAGGTCTGCTACACTGTGCTAAAAGGGGATGTTGGCATTTCTGTGGATTTCTGCCAACATTTACAAATTACAGATGTAGCCATTTCACAGGTTTCACTTTCAGCAGTTTTTCTCTGCAATTACCTGATATTTGAGGAAGTGATTGGAGACTCGAGCTCATACTGAATAAATGAAAGGATGGTGATTCCTGAAATGGTTGCAGCTGAAATGGCATTAAAATCTTTTATCTTTGATCACTCGTCATCATGCGAAAGATGTTGACTGACATGTTTTAAACTGGGAATGAGATATCAAGGACCGTTTGTAGTTAGTATGATGTCAGGTGTAGCAGAGCGTCTTACACCCACGTCAGTCTAAAAATGGATTTGTTAAGAGAATGTAAGGCTGAGCAAAAGGTAAAAACACTTCACTTTAGTAGAAACAGTCACTAAGCAGATTAAAACGCTGAAAAAATCGAACCAACTCCTAGCTTGCAACTTCACTTTCCTTCTAACTTTGAACTTACATGGTACTGAAACCTCATCAGCCCAGCAGCAGATCTTTAACTAGGACTGGAGTTCTCAGATTAGTGATCACACTCCTGATAAACTGCATTGGATAAAACCTGTCCTTTATCCCTATTTTAACTGTTTACTTATAGAAGATTGGCCCTTGGTTGTTGTATTAGTTTAGACTCTGTGGTGGTATAGGTAGTATGAACCTGTTGTTAAAATCCAAATAAATACATATATGTTGTTAACTGATCAACATATTACTGGATTTACATTGCTGGACAACAGTCAAGTAAACAAGGAATCCATAATTATGATTTCTGGTCTGGGAGTCTCATATGGTATTAATGACTAATTGATAAATTATTTTTGACTGTTGTTGTTTTTTTGTTTGTTTTTTTACCTTATCAAGCGATTTCAAATATGCATTAGCCTGGCTTGCTAAAAGCTAGCCTACAAAATACAGAAACAAGAAACTGCTACTGGTAGTATAATAGTTTATAGATATGGCAACACCCTTATACTAATCAAATATATAATAACTGAGCCAGCCTCACTAACTAAATAAATAAATAAATGTGCCGAAAACAGTTCCCTCTGTTTGCAAAGAGACTATTTAACTCACATGCAGATGATTATGAATATGCACCAGAGCAACTTCTTTTATTTTTATATGCTGCCAAGCAATGATTACATATAGCCTAATGTAACTATGTCAACAGAATTGCCAACTGAGGATGATATGGAGTGTTTTGTACTTCTGTAAGGTTTACTGCTCTCGACGTAGCCGCGTAGGTAGTTAAAACTATCTCACATTCAGTCATTCATTCAGTCACTGAATTAACAGCGATTCTCATGATGTTATTAACATGTAATAAGTCTGAGAGAAAATGTACGTGTGTACGATTGTATGTGTGTGTGTTTATGAGTTGTTTGAGATCAGAAATCTTTATCTATAGGCTATTGTTATTGGATGATACCACCGCCACAACCTACCAGGGGAAGTTTTTCTGACCGGACAAGGGCAACTCAAATGTATTTGGGCCTTTTTCCACTGGCTGGTATTACGGTTCCAGGTGTTATTGTGCATTTGTTGTGTATAAGTGTAATTTTACCAAGCTGTGATGACAGATACATATTCTATAAAGACATTCATATTGTATGTGTGTTACTGTGTGCATGCTGACTTCCCATGTGTTGTTGTGTGAACACCCTTAATTTAAGACAGTGATACTTGGGTCACTTTTGAGGCAGTTGAAACAAGGTATTTATTTTTATTTTTTTATGTGTTTTGTTAAACTTTATAAGATGGTGGTGGGCAGTCATGGTGTGTGTTTTTCTGCCATTCTCTTTCAAATCAGTCCTGATTATTACTGCTGGTTGCCCATCAGCCTTGCCTCAAAATGTTGCTAGGTATCGTGGTCCAAACAGAGCTAATTACATGGAGGCTTGTCACATAAAGACAAATTCCAAGCAACCAGACACAAGTGGACTTTTTCGAATGGTTTTCAGTATTTTTAAACCACTTTGGACTGCATTTCTTTCTTTTGTTCATGTATATTTAAAATGCCTTATAACACGTGAGAACAACAGCTTCACATTAAGGCAAATTAATCACTATTTCTTTTCCCTTTTTTGTATAAATTAGTCATGTTTACCTGAGTCTGGCTCTGTATTTGTCTTTATGTAACACTCTCCTATGTTGAGCTATGGGGTATGACACAAAGGACTTTCCTGTACCTAACTGACCAATATTAAAGATAAAAAATATAATAGCTACTTGTCTGTGGTTCCTATTTATTAAATGTACAGTACCTTACAGTTCCTACTAAATTTATCATGCCAACACTGAGTGTAAGATGTGGCATAAACCTTACAATATTTTTAATTAACAAAATTGCTGCTTACTGAAAGAATTTTTCGTTCTGTTAACTGGTTAATCCACCAATTTGTTCAAATCAAAATTATATTTTAAATGTTATTAATGCCGGCTTTAAAATTTGGTTATAAAAACACACTTTGTTCTTTGTCTAATAAATAACTATATATAGATAGATGGGAACAAAAAACAGTTCTCCCTCTGCTCATTATTTGCGATCATTGGTCATGTGAACAAAGTGAACAAAATTTTAAAGTACTTCTCACTAATTCATGTGTTTTTCTTCAGCTAAGAAAAACAAATTGTGTTCAGCGTGTTGTTCTTCATGACATCCATCCATCTACTTCATTCCATAGGTAAAGAAGCAGGCTACATCCTGGACAGGTTCCCAGTCTGGTGCAGGGCTGAGAAAGAAACAGACAAACCTTCATTCTTACATTCACACCTACAGCCAGTTCAGAATCACCAGTTATCCTTACCTACCTCCGTTTTGCGACTGTGGGAAGAAAGCTAAACACCTAAAAAGGAATCAGAATGGATTTAAAGCCAGGACCTTCTTTCTTCTTCTTGCTTCTCTGCAAATACTGAAGCATCCAGCAGGGGGTACTGTGCTCACTGACTAATTTCCTATCCTGGAAAAAAGAAAAAGCTTTCAGGCATCAAGGGGAGGAAAGAGGAGCTTTGCTGAGAGCTGCTGTCCTTGGTACTGAAACCAAACAGCAGCCCACCCTAACCACAGCTGCTGTTATATTAAGTTATAGATGTATCATTTCATAAAGTGACCAATAGGTTATTTATGTTTTATCTATGAAATCCTTTTGCTAGTCCATTTTGTTAGCATAGATCTTGAAAAGACGGAAAGCATTTCTATTACAACAAGCAGAATAGCCACTTTATTACTTTATTAGATAATCTATATCTATATGATACTTTGTATTGTATTGTCACGATCTCGTTTAGATTTTTTTTTGCTATGATAAAAGCACAACAGATTTTAGTTTACAAACAAGAGAAAACCTTTATATTTCAAATTCAAAATTTTATGAACAGAGTTGCCAGAAAAAATATTACATTTACATTTTTTAAAAAATAGATCTTTAAATAGTCTCTCCAACAATAGCTTAATATACATATGTGACAAATCTTTGAGCAGTCATACAAAAGAATGCCTTCAATTTTCCAGATCGACTGCAATGTTTGAGTCTTCACATAGCAACTCAACTGGGAGGGGCATGCGGGAAATATGAACTATATATTACATATCTATTCATCTCCAATAAGCCATTTAACAAAAAAGATTAGACCTGCTTGGCATACTGCTAAGTGTATAAAGACGGAAGTCAAAAAAGACCATGCAAAGTTTCAAATAAACATCTATTAAACGCTTAAGAATAAAAATAAGTACTGTTTTTAATATGATGCCTAGCTAGCTACTTAATACAGTAGTTGAATACAGCCTGAGTGCACTGATCTGAAAACTGGAAACCTGAAACAATGAAAAACAAATAAAAAAGTTTTAAATTAAAAACACCTGATAATCAACAAGGAGACGTTTAAATGAGCCACATAAATTTGTTTAACACAATCAAGTCGTGTAGAAACGGATGGCAGAGACAGGGCGGCCACTATAGCACCTTTAATCAATCCTGCATCAGTAAGTGACAAATGTTGTGAAGTAGAATTATACAGTATGTGTACAAAGTGTAACACAAATACTGTGTATTCATACTCTTTCTCCGCCATCCAGTTGTTACAACAAAGCCCTTTTTCAGATGTCAAAAAACAATGCAACACCAGTACATTTAATCTCATCATGTACAAAGTAATGAACTTAATAAACTGTCTAGTTAAATATTTTTCTGTAAATTATTTGCTAATATATAATATAGACTCTAAAAGGAAGAGTAAAGAATCAGTGAATTTACTGCAGTGATGAATCTAACAGTAAACTAAGTAAAGTCCATGAGTTAACTGTATAAATACCTATGTACATTTAAAGTTTCACATCTCACCTTGTTCAGTCACTAATTTCTCCTCTTTTTTTCTTTGTGTGTTCATCTTAAGCCTGAGACACTAAAGAGGTTTCACAAAATTGTATCAATAAGCTCAAATATTGTCAGATTGGAGTAAATACAGTACAAAGGAAGGATAAAAACCCGGCAGTCTCACTTCTCAGCAATTTTTTTTAGTATAATCTTTGTTTTTGATCTGTGGTAAACAGAAATCAGATTTTTTTCATGTCTATTACATTTTTTTGGAAATGAATAAAACTAGAAATACTATTTTTCCATATTTCTGTTACTAGAATAATGTGTCCTGTCTCATTTTCTCTCTTTATCTCGTTTGCATGAACAACAAAAGAACTTGTTGAAGTACAGCAAATACAGGCAAGTGGAGTTACTACAAAACATATTTACATTATAAAATGAATTGCCTTTGGTGGTCCCTCAGTTGATTTCTTGTGAAAAGAAAGGTTGTTGTGCTTTGCGTTCTAGTGCTCCATACTAGTGTTAACTGAAAGAAGACATCGTGGTGAAACATGTCTCTGCGCCTCTTATCTATGTCATTGTTCAACAGACCAGGGGTGGAAGTGTGTAGTATCCAGCAGCATTTTCCCTAGCCAATGTAGAAGCCAAGGGTACCAGTGCAGCCCATCATTCTGTGCTTCTGATGGCCCAATCAGGCTGTAGAAGAGTCGTAGTGGGGCCAGGGCCCAGTGGGACAAATGGTGACTGTCCACAGCAGCATAACAAGATGCCAATACACCATTTACCACTATAGACCCATGCTGGGTGAGTGGGGCATACAAGCCAATGCTCCTCTGCTCGCTCACAAAGGTCACAACTGAAAGTTTTGGCTGCGACTTCACTTCCCCTGCCGATGTAAACACACACTGTCCTGGCTGGACCTCGCTGGCAAAAACCGTCCTCTGACCTACTCCCCATCTAGGCCTGCCTTCCCACGTGGAACCCGATAACGGCTCTTCCTCTTGCTGATTCAGCCCAGCAGTGCAGTCTGTGACAAAGATCAGGTGAGCAGCTGTGAGAGTAATATTGAATCCTGCATTAGTCCCAATAACATAAAAGATCTTTGAGGCATTGGGCTGGCGGTCCAGAAAGGATAGGACTGGGCTGTAGAGAAAAGGACCATTGCCGTCTGCTGTTGAGGAAGCCAAGACCCGATCACCAGGGAGGAGGTCACGCATCTGTTTAGCAGCACCACCTTCAACGACAACCTGAGCGTCACCAGGGAAACAACCACCGGTTTTGGCTGCCACAGAGTGTTCTGTTGAATTGAAGAACAAAAGACATGATGATGTTATTTGTAATTATTTAGTGCTAATGCAAGAATGAAAAGCATAAAGAGAGAGAAATGTTGGAGGTCCTCTCAGGAGAGGAGGACAGGCACCGCGGCATTTGGTCTCCTACAGGGATTTCACATTTTTCTGGGTCACTGAGTATAAAGCAGGTAAGACTTTGACTCTCGAAGAACTTTATCTCAGTGGATTAGTGGTGGATTGTTAACACATGTATACATTATGACTCAAAGTCAAGGTTCAAACTGCTTTCTTGTCTATCTGATTCTTGCCCTCTTCTTGTGCTTAGAAACTATGCACACACAGAAACCCACTTCAGAAAAATTATGTTTTTATCTGCTTTTAAACAAACCAATTAAGAGCTGATCGCTGGATTTTTAAACTATTACTTGTCCTTTCATTGTGTGAGGCAATCTTTAAATATGGTTATGTGTCATTGTAACCATTTTATAATGCTTACAATAAATTTATATGGTTTGAAATACATGAAATAGTTCCCAAAACATTTTTTAAGGCAAATCAATTTCTTGGGGTAATGGAAATCTTACAAAAAAAGACAACAAAGCAAAATATCAGCCAATGCTGTAACTTCATATTTTTCATGTATTGCCCTCTGTTATGGAAACAGTGTTCAGTGCCATGGTATGTACATGTACTGTATTTCTATCTTTCTGAAGCAGATTTTTCATGTTAACAGTTAGCAGAGTAATAACAGAGAAACATCCTTTGTTTTACTATTTTATTTTGCTATTGCCGAAGTGACAGTGTTGCAGAGTATATCTGAGCTATTTGGCCCTTTAAGACGCAGCGAGATGAGGTGGCAAAAAGGGGTAGTCGGCAAGAGCTAATGGATAACCAGCTGATTGTATCACCACAGTCAGAGCACGGCCTGGGGTCAGAGAGCCAGGAAAGTACACAGACTCTGGTTCTAGATATTGTTTTTAAACTGGGTCACATGCCCCAGTCTCAGCGGTTCTATACACACTGAGACATCACAATGGGCTCGAATCTTAGCAAAGAATCCTGCTATTACTAAGCACTATATGGTACTACCGTCTTAAATGAACTGGGAGAACAATAGAATAGAATAGAATAGAATAGAATAGAATAGAATAATTAATGCAAAAAATTGTGAAACAGAAATGAATCAGTATAAATGTGCGTGGGTGTTTGTGTGAGAGGGCTGTCTTAAGGCAGCCAAATATTTGTCCAAGGTGTGTGTCGGTAAGCCTGAAGGCTGCAGAGACCAGGGGGTGATAAGACTCAGATAAGCGATCTCAGAGAAACCTACTGAAGGAAAAGCAATAGCGAACAAAGAGAGAGTTAATCATCTCACAGGCTACTAACCTCATCAGACTGCTAGAATGCAGTTTGGCATCAAATAACTGGTGGTACCAGACATGGGTAAATGGATTTCTTAAGTGTCTTAAAAGTTAGAATAGCTGGAGGTGGAATGCTTTCAGCTATTGTTTGCATGAAGAAAGTATGTGATAAAGTATGTGTACTGAAATATTATGGATCTACTACAAAAATGCAGATTGAATATACAGTCAAGAATACAGAAAACACTATTATGTCAAGCAATTTAAGTATTTTAATTTAACCACCATATATCTTTCATGGTTTTTGACCACAAATGTGGTACTACATATAGAGTATTAGCTGCCATTAGTCTTGCACTGAATGCAGAAAAGCCTACTTACATTTGTTTTCATTCATTTCATCCACATGTTGTACAGCTAAATATCCTAAAACCTTGATAACTAACGATTTACATAATGACTATACACAACATCTATTAAGACCAACATGTGAGGCTAAACTGGGCAAAGAGCACAGGTGCACAACCTGCTTTGATTGGCTCCCAGTAGACCATACACTTAAGCACACACCCAGAGTGTTAATAAAGGCAATGAATGGGAAACTAAACCATTAGTGGCTCACTGTCAAATGGTCTAGCATCAGCCTCATTAGCAGTAATAACAGCTGAACACAAAAGCAAAAACACACAAAGAGGTACTTTGATAATGCATACATACTGTGCACTGTTCTAATTTACATCTCTTACCTGACTTGACGCTACAGTGAATGTGGGCTTTGGACTCGTAATAGACCCAGTCAAATCCAGCTTCTACAGCCAAGCGAGCCAACATAGCATACTTATTCCTGTCCCTGTCAGGAGGACAAAAAATTATAGTTAATTTCCAGCATGAGTCCATCTGAATTAAAATTCACAAAAAAGACCATTTCTACTTTGACATTTATGTAGACAAGTTGTAAGGAAGGAATTTTTCCCACATTCAGACTAAAATATGTGAACTTGCTATCAGCTAAAAAAATGTGGTGTATTTGTTTACCAATTGCTTGACTCATCACATTGCAGATAAGTTAACTGACAGTTTAACTTGTTGAGTGTCACAGTTCACGCACTACAAGCAGTTTAAATGTTCTCTGGCCAACGCCCGGCCTATTCACAGCACATAACTTATTCTAGCCTACCTGTCTGATGTGGTGATGTCGACAGCACGCCCCTCATAATGCAATGAGTCCTCTGAATGATGACCATCCTCATCCCAGCCCTCCGTCACTCTCAACTTCACACCTGGCCACATGTTCATCACAGAGATGGCCAGAGAATTTAGCTTGTCTTTACACCGCTAAGAGAGGAACAAACAAGAACAAAAGGAAAGCAGACTGTTAGAAACATAAAGAAATCTTCTAGTCCCAGTATCACTTAAACTTGAGAAGAAACGTATATGAAACATTTATTGCAATGAAATGTCTCTGAAGAATGATTACATTGTGGCAATCAACAAATGAAAAGAAAAAACATTTTACAGTGTTGACAGTCTGTTTCTGATAAGTCTGTTAATCAGGGGCATTATGTGGTGACAAGAGATGGATCATGGATGACAACAGCAGAGCCCAGTAAGATAACTAGCTAGGGTAACTAGCAGGAAAGCATGAGTGACTAAAATAATAATAATAATCATCAAAATAAATACAGGATACCTCAGATTGTAAAAAAACACAAAAGAATCTGCAAATAGTCATTGTACATTAAAAATGTGCCAGGTGGGTTTTTCCAGATTGTTAGAAGCATTATTATTGTGGTTTATGTTAGTTCTTTGATCAATGAATGAACGTAGGATTAAATGAATTAGCCGATCTGTTTAAAGGTTCACAATTAAAAAAGAGCTTAAAAAAACAGGGTGTTTTGGGGTTTTTTTACATTAAGGTGTGTGCTTGTTGACCAAATGAACATTGTGATATGAAAACAGCACTGACATTAATATTTGATGGGAAAAGATGCTCCGGGACCCAAAGGCGGTGATTTTACGCACACCAAAGTTTATGTCTAGACCGAGACTCACTTGGTGCGTGACTAAAAGAAACACTAAAAGTCTATAACAGTTCAGTATGTCAGACAGCAAAACCCAGAGGACCAGGAGTCAATGAAATCAATCACTGTAGTTCAAACATCTGACTGACCAGAGATATTGAGCAGACAACTGTATGCAACAGTGTAACTAACCTAGTCACTCAACTCCTTGTGGTATACTTGCTACAATCAACTTTCAACCGATTCTTTCTTTATAAAAACAAAGAAAAGAGAAAGAAAGAAAGAAAGAAAGAAAGAAAGAAAGAAAGAAAGAAAGAAAGAAAGAAAGAAAGAAAGCTTTTCCCCCTTTTGCAATACCAGGTATATTTAGGCACTCTGGCCTGTATCGCATCTTGCGAACGTATACGTAGGCTACTCATTCATCCCCCTTCTCACCTGGGTCATTAGCCTGTCGGCGCCCGTGTCCTCCTCATCTTTAAAGATTATGTCTGTATTGTAGTTTGGCGTCAGCTCTTTAAAGCGCTCGGAGTTGCGTGTTATCTTGCCCTCGGGACGCCCGCTGGCTCCTAGGGTCTTCTCGGCGACGTTTGGGCTGAACTGCTTGTAGGCAAGCGGGATGAGCTTTTTCGGGAGCCGCCTTTTGCCGTACCCCCTCCCCGGCCCGCAGCCCTCCGAGGCAGGTGCGAGGAGGAGGAGGACCAAGGCACACAGAGAGGCGGTGAGAAGGAGGAAGGAGATCCGCATCGCCCCGGGGGGAGGGAGGACTCTCCCGGGGGAGAGAGATGTCTTCAGTACCTCCGCGGTTTGGCTACCGACTCCATCGTCCGTGACAGTTGCAAATCCACGTCCGAAAAACTCGGATAAAAGAAGCTCAGCACCTCGGCTGCACGGGGCACCATTTGGATACCAAAAAGTTTCTAGCTTTTCCAGAACATCGACCCTGTATTGAGAAACTTCGCTCGCACCGCCTTACAGAATCAACAGTAAGTGTGCAGGCTGTAAAGTCCGTGCATTTTAAACAAACAGGTTCAAAGTCGATTTGGTGGGTGAGAGAGTTAAAGAGAGAGAGCGGTTACTGATATCCAAGTTGCAGTGTTGTGGTTTCTCTCCCCCTCTTTCTTTTCCTCTGGGAAACTGTCATAACAGCAGCCACTTTTGCCTGCCCTTTGGTTGGTGCCCTCTCTGGATTGAAGGCTTTTCCTCTCCATATGCTGCCGGCGTGCAACAAGCTGCAGCTTTCCAGTTGAATTGAAGGGATTTGAGTGATCCAAAACGATCTGTTGCCACTTCAGACCGCACCCTGCCAGTCCTGCCCTCCTCTCTCTCCTTTGCTCCCTCTGTTCCTATACTCTGCCACCCACCCCGCCCCTCTTGGGCACAGGGCGCACTGGAGAGTCCTGTCCACACTCTGCTGGCAGACAGGCAAGCAGCAAACACAAGTTTGCCCTTTATTGCTGCCACTTCACATTTCCAGTTGTTGTCTGTGTCTTTCTGTGACCTTGACAGCTCTGTACTCTGACAGCCCTGCTTTTTGTTTTACATTGTAAACAACAATCACAATCAATTAAAGCAATCAATTTCCTGGAGTAGACTGCCACAATTTTTCCCGGCTGCATAAAGATCAAGGGTCATTAGTTGGCTTGATGTTGGATGACTGACTGCGTAATAGGGTAATTACCAGGGGTGAGACATACTAATTGCCTGGATGTTTAGCAGGTAGATTGCTTGGCAGAAAAACTGATTTGCTGACTGACTGACAGATTGTTGAACGGCTAGTTGACTGACTGAGTTACAGCAGGGACAATTAGTCTTAAATGAGTGCTCTAATAAATAACCAATAGTACTAACTTTATGTCAGTTTTCTAAAATGGACATCTTTAATTTAAAAGCTTTTGGCTACTTGGTTCTCTTGCTGCCTATAGGTGAAGCACACATCCACATGCACACACAAACACACACACAAGCAAACCCAACCCCTCCAAATTAGCTCTTCAAATATTTGCCAGCAGAAAATCAGTGGTCTCACCACTGTTTCTCAATGCTGGCTCCTTGGAATGAATTAAACTGTACAAGGCTGAGGCTTTCCACAGTTTACGTTTTATTATTTGTGTCTGTAAACACCGTAAAGTATTTTTTGCTGCAACACTGCTTTTCATGTGTCTTGATGGGACACTGAAAGGCAAATAGAGAGATTCACACAGAGTAAACAGCCATCTATTTTTGTTTTTGCCTTTAAGCTGAAACAGAGCACATACTGACACTTGTGTAAATTCATTAAACTTTTCCTGGTATGGAGCATGCAGACTAGTTCAAATAAATCAAAATTTGTCAGATAGAGGTGTCAGTGTTTTGCCAAATTTGGTTCTAGCTTCGCAAAGTGGAATAGCTCCCATAATGCAGTTTAATCTTATCGGGAACTTTTGCTACTCCAGGAATAAAAAGCTTTTTGGGGGCATGATCAGTGACTTTTCAAAGATATCACTGTTAAGAGTTTCTTTTAATGACTGTTCCTTAAATCGTAGCAGTGTTAACAAATAAAAGAAAGGTTTCACTATTTGGGCAGTAAACTTATTTACTTCCTCACAGCTAAGAAGATCATGAATGTATGGATGGTGTCTGTGAAATTATGATTGAATTAATATAAATGTGCAGTTCTTATATCTCTAGTTCATCCTCTGGATTGCTTACCCTATTAACAAAACATGAAGATGGCTTTCTAAGTGTTTGACATTTCCCCACTCTTCACGTAAAACAGCGTATTTCTTTCACCAGTTTAGCAACCTCATGAAGTCTTCACCAGTCAACTGCTGCCACATGCTGCTACCAGTCAACTTCACAGCCAAAAATCTGTGTCTACATGTGCATACCGCATGATCCAGTGTCATAATTATCAGAGATAATTCAGATAATTCAGGGATAGCCAAGCTAACTGTGCCTCACTGCTTTAAATATCACATTATTGGGAGTTTTTAGTTCCTTTGCTCTCCTAAGCAGCAAAAGACTGAACCCCGAAAATGCTATCATTCACCAAGTTAGCATCTTGCACATTTTTGTTCTTGCACCAGTTGCAGATGCTGATGCAGGTACTGAGATTTTTCAGTCACATGTCAGCTAACCATGCGAGGTTAACTTCTCTGCCATTTTGGATGTGTGGCGATGTAACATCCCAATCACACAGGCCTAGAATCTGAGCTGGCAACCACCATTAACCAGTAAAAATGTGTAGTCTATTCCCTGACTGGTTCTTGAGTGGTTGCTGAAGGTTGATGGAGGTCTCTGTGAAATTGGTTGCTAAAGCTGCAATCACATAGGCAGTCAGTGACCTCCCCTTCCTCCCAACCAACATTTACAAAGGAAAAACTTTCTTGATTTCTTGTGTATGTTGTAGGGTGTATTTCTTGACCTCCTTGGAATTTATTTGGTTTCACTGCTATCAGACTGTCACTGTGCTCTGTAGTTAGTGAATGTCTGTGCTTGCAAACACTCACCAACTCTCCAAGAAACTATAAAATATTTGCTTGAAAGTAAAAGTTGCACCTTTGAAATGTGTTTACTGCAGCACTAAGGCACAACTTTTACACTGAAGGTGAACTTTCTCCATTTCCAGATTGGGGACTTTTTTATTCTTACTTATAATACACATTACACATTACAATACACATTTTCCCCAGTGGTTGTTTCATATATAATGTGGCGGACAACTTCACGTGTGAAACCTCTATAGGCATTGTAAAGACCTTTGCACCATTCTGACCATAAATGTGTCATTTATAGCTAAACAGCAATGCACATTTCACTAAAACTGACCTGCTGTGACCACTTACATACACATTATCAGCGGTGGTACTTGTGCTGGCGCCATGTATGTAAGAATTGCTTTTCTTTGTTTATTATGTGTGAGAAGAAATCTATATGCAAATTTGCATGTGCCACACTTGCACAAGCATGTGTTTTCCTGTAACTATCAATAATTTGTGGATGTGCGTGAGCGTGTGTGTGTCATCCTTCCTTTGAAGATCATAAATACAGGCGTGGTTCCAGGCAGGCCCGCTGCCTATTCAGCGTGGCTGTCGACAATGCCTCAGAAGTGGTCACATTCTCCCATCCATCCATCCCTCCCTTCATCCATCCATCTCTCAGTTCTTCTTGGCCTCAAAAGACGACACTATGGCGTTTCAAGAAGACAACATTCTGATCAGATCAAACCAAAGTGGAGCCTGACACACCCCCACCCAAAATCTTGTCTCGCTGTTACTATTCATCAACCTGTCAGTTTCTCTGCTGTACACTATTCCTGTAAACTATTCCTGTCAGGCTCTTTCAGCAGAACTAAAATGGTTCACATAAAGTAAGGTATGAGCTCAAACACACAACCGTAAACGCAAAGACACACATATCTAGGCATGTGTACACAGTATACACACATATGCCAGGCCAGCCGACAAACCAACCAAGCATCAGGCCCTCATTCATTGATGTTTGTTAAAGTTATTAATTTTCTCTGCGAAATAAGAGACCATGGTGGCAGGACAGAAGGAGATGGGTGCCAGCCCCAGAATCTCCCTCTGCTTTCATCTGCTGACACTGAGGCTCAATGAGTCCACAGCCTTTGCATGGGCATCGGGGTTACCCACGCATACCCGGGGCCCTAACCAACAAAGGCTCTGAATCGGGCAAAAGGAGGAAGACACAGATGAAAGAAAATTCCAAAAGGAAGTGAAAAGAAAGGGATGGAAAAGATGTTAGAAATGATTATACAGAAAAACTGAATCATAATGAAAGACAGTGAGAAAATTTAACAAAGCGACTGTGACTATGTCAGGAAATTTGGATAGACAAATGAGAGAGCAAGATGTAAATTAAGAAGTTGATTTAAAAAAAACAGAGTTTTTGAATGAGTGTTTGAATGAGTAAGAGACAGCAAATGGCTTGGCACATTAGCTAGTAAACAAGTGAGTTTGGGTTGTTTTTCAGTCAGTTGAAGCTAGCGTGTTTGTGGCTTGTGGTGGCTTGCTGTAATGGGGGTTAAAGGACGTTATGCTCAAGGTAACAACAGCTGGTGGCTAAAACCACCATCCCTCTTCCTCCTCCTCCTCCTCCTTCTTCTTCTGTCCCTCCACACACTCCAGCATCAAACCCCAGACCGCAATAAACACCTAAAACTATGCCTATATGTAGTCGGCTTCTAAGCAGCATAGTGGGAATATATGAAATCTTCTAAGCCTTAATCTTCCAAAACAAGGAGATAAAACAAAGTGGGCATGCTGAGCTTATCTGTAGCCTTTATATATTTTACCATACTTTTTTTTTGGCAGTGAGTGCCACTTAGCCAGTGCCAGCAGTTAAGATGGTAAGTTGGAGCTAACATGTCAGCCAGTGAAAACCACACTGACCAAACCTGTCTGTCAATGGTTGAGAATGGCACCAATACTAGTCTTGCTAAAGTCCAGTTCAGTGCAGAGTGTTTGGTTTAAGAGCAGACAGAAGGAAAATAAAAGCAGGATGATATAAAAGTGGAGCCCAGGCTAAATGTGTCTTGGAGTTAGCGGGCTAGGCTAGCCACCGCATGGCTAAAGCAAACAAAGAGCTACCCAGGGGACTGAAGTAGGCTGTGCTGTGCTCTGACATTAAACACATAGCCACTGAGAGATGGAAACACACATGCATGCACTCAAATACATGCATACAGAAGTACCCAACTGCAGGTATAGACACAGCCACAAGTTGTTAAATAGAGAGATCACATGCACGCACGCATGCATGTACATGAACACGTGCAACATTTAGATAAGCATTAATGCTTTTCTACAAGGTTGCACTTAGTAAAGTAAATATAGATATTGCATATTAAAATGCCAATAAAATCCACTCCATTGGGGGGGGCGGGGGGGGGGGGGGGGGGGTGTTGTATATGGTTATAGAACACGTGTTTTTTCATGTTACAGTGAAATGTTATATTAAAAATGGCCTGCTCCAAATTTGCCATTTCATTCATCGATCCATCCAGTTATCCAGCTGAGGGTTATGGGAGGTGGACTGCATTCCAACTGTCATAAGGTGATAGGTAAAGTATACCCTGGACAGGTTGGCAGTTTTGCTCCATTTGTGGGGTTTTTTTAATTTACTTATTTATTTATTGAAACTCTTTCCATCCATATTTTCAAACTCTTTGACATGTATGTGATGTCAGACAGAGGTGATATCATCTCAGGAACACTGCTCTGGCTAGCTAGCACAGAAGCCTCACCCCCTTGTTATACAAACCATTTGTTTTCAAGGTGCAGCAAATCAGAAGAAAGTTGGTGTAAAAGGAGCATGGCCCTTAAGAAAGAGGTGCAAAAATACTTTGTTTTATATAGTCAGTAATCTGAGAAGATGAACAATAAAAAAAGATTATTCCTAACTATGAATCATACATAGCTACTCCGTTCCACTCCCAGAATAAAAATATGGGTCTGGAAATGAGTATTATTAAGTGTCCTAATAACACGTCTAGTACTTTGGTAATGTCAACAATAATGCAGCCTAATGCTGCTGCTGTATTCTCAATGTCAAATGAGGGATTTGTCCCTCCTCCCTCTCTACATCCCTCACTCTCTCTCCTGAGTATGTGCCACATCTGTGGGCTCTGTGGTGATGTTTCTCTGCTCAGAATGGATTCACCAGCTCAAAAACGTCCTTATTATATTTATATTTTACTACACCACTAGAAAACCATGCCAGCTGGCCTCCAGAACTTTGGGCAGAAAAAGGGAAAGAAAGTGAAGGGGGAGGAGAGCAAGTGAGAAAGAGAGGGAGGAACGAAAGATGGAGAAAAATGGTAAGACGCAAACAAGCACAAAGACAAAGAGAACAGAAAGATAAAACATAAAAAGTAAACATGTAAGGTGGAAAAGAGAACAAGAGAAATCCAGTGAGAGAGAAAGACAGAGAAAGAGAGGGCACCCTTAAATCAGCTGTGACAACATGATTACCATGCTTGCTCAAAGATAAACACAGAATGAATGCATGAGACAGACATGAAAACAGTAGTTCCATAGAAGTCAACTTTTCAAATAAGTGAAGTTACTGTCACACATAGGTTTTTGTACAGTCACTTGCCCTAATCAGGGATGTAGTGACCTCTGATAACCGGAGCTGGAAGAAGGACATAGAAACTTGGCTTTGAGAGAACACAGGGAAGAGTTGTGTGGCAAGGAGGATGGGAGAATCACAGAGGAACACAGAGAAAGTGAAGGGAAGGGAAGTGGGATGACCGAAAGATCTGTTTAAAAACAGGAAGAGAAAATGCAAACGGAAACACAAAAACAAGCAGCTGAAAACAATCCCTTAGGCTATTTTCACTTCATAGCATTACACTAATTTGTAAGATACCACATTTTTCTTCACATTAATTTTATAGAAAGTGCATTCAGCTAGAACAAGATCTATAGGTTTTTCAACATGCTAGTGCATCATTCCAGAGACTGTAAGGGTCACTCACAGTTCTGCTCTAGGTCCAGCCTGGCAGTTTCAAATGATATGAAGCCCATTAGCCATTATCTCAGGCTGTGGATCTGTGTGTCAGTACAAGTGACGCACAAATGAAACCATGCAGACTCAAGAAATCAAGGCTGGGCTCTGAAGAGGAGATCTCGATCTTGTTCCTGATGTTGGTGATGCTCACCAGTGCCACAGCTGCAGTTTTGCCAGAGAAAACAAAGAAAACAGAGTCACACCAAGGTAGCTTGTGCTGTTGATTGAATCTTGAAAGCACACAGAGTAATTATGGACAGGTGTAGACATGCTAATCCCTTAAAAACCAAAATCTTATGCAAGCTGAGCTGGGTCCATTCACACAAACACAAAATGTCAAGGAGTGATCCAGACCTCAACCTGACAGTCATATGCAAGATTGCTGTCAATAACCCTAGTGAGATCACCAAAGCAGCAGAAACAAAGCCCTGTTATGGAAATGAAGGAAAGGAAGTGAAAGTATCAAGTGATGAGAAACTCATCATTTAACCTGCAGGAGTGATCCATCACAAAATGCACAATAGAGACCCGGAATATGCAGGGCTGTTTAAAGTGTCTAATGGATAACAGCCCCAGAGAAGTTTTAGGGCAAAATATCTCGACATCTGTTGCCATCAACAACTTATTCTGGGGAGAAGATTCATTTGCTGTGGGTTTCTTTGAAGTGAGATTAACATTTGTTCTGGATAATGTTTTGAATATATTCCAAAACTTGTATAAAAGTTAATACATATGTGTAAATCCAATAGTAAATATAATTTTGGTTTGACACAGCCCAACTCATTTGGTCAAACATCAGAAAAAAAGGGATAATATTCTATCCAATTTTTGAAATTTTTACCAACACAACATAAGGATGTGTCACGAGTAACACAGATGATGTTGGAAAATACTGCCAAAGTTACTTCCACAACTATCATCTAGAGCTAAGCTCCACTTCTGGACAAAAGTCAAAAATGAATCTTATATAGGATTAGGATCAGCGCCTGTCTAATGGTGCAGTCACTTCTTTTGTTAAAAAAACTGAACATTGGAAGTCCAGCTCTTCCAGAACACTTGTTGCACAGGGGGTATTTATAGAAATATACACTCAGATACTTTCCCATGAGGCTAATACTTACGAGAGTGGAACAGCTACTACGAAGGAAGGAAATTGGGACTCTGGAACAATTTTATTGAGCACAGTAGGACAAATCATGATTGTTATCAAAAGGAAGTGATACTGGCTACTCCCATTAGAACTGAAAGTACAATAGCCACTGTGAACACTAAAAGAAACTATTTTTTTTTTCATATTTTTAGAACGATGAAAAAAATGACACATTGTAACTAACACTTTTACTCCATCTGGTGGGAATCAAAGCATTTAAATCATAAGATTTTCCACCTAACAGGCTTTATGTATACATTTGCAGACATAAGATTCAAAACTAAGAAAGAATATAACAAACTGTTAACGGACATCTATAGACAGTACAGATGCCAACAATTTTAGGACAGTTGTTTCTAGATTTTTAGTAAGCAACAACTCCACTAAAAGATGTTTACATTCATAACCAGAAACATACTCGAAGAGTTTTGTTACTATTTTTTGTGTAAATAAAAGTTTTTGAGGCAAGAATGGCCAGAATAAAAGGATAAAAAATTAAAGTTGAATCATGAAAAACAAGAAAGAAAGAATAAAAGGGATCATAAAGAGAAGAGAGCAAAGAAAGAGGGCAAGGAAAGAGCAAAAGAGAAAGATGGATGGCTATGAAGACTGGTACTGATCAGTAGCTCTTTTTGTGATGCGGCTTCCAGCTTCCAGCCCACCGATTGGTCAGCTGCCTAACTCGGAACATGCGTCCCCACAATCCCTCAGCACCACTTCAATCCCACCACACTGGTTTACCACTCTGCGGCTCAAAACAGTGCCTGCTGGCATGGGCAACATATCAATAAATTCATTACACATTTATACTTAAATATTTATACTGCAGCAGTGTGTTTTGCACAGAGATGGTATTTATAGTATATGTGTATGTGTTTGTGTGCGTCTGTGTGCACTCGTATTTATAGCACGGTGTCACACCGTGGCTCTGCACTGCGGTGAGACAGATGTCTGGGTTGGGGGTGGGGGCTTCTGGGTAAGGTTGGGGGGTGTATAGTAACAGAGAACAAGTGGAAAGACTGGAGTCTTTAACATAGATATATAATAGAGGCAGAAAGGAAATCCAGCTATGACAAAAATACAAATGTTCAGCGAACACAAGGAAGTGGTGCACAGTAAGTAAAAGTAAATGTAACAACTGGCCAGTTTCAAATAAATAAAAAGCTGATAACCATTCAGTACTACTGCAACCACAAAACAACAGAAAAAAAGGGAATGAAAAAAGGGTCAAGCTGATCAAATTTAAAGAAATTAAATATTCTTGTATGGCCTCTGCCAGTCCCACCCATAGACTCATTTGTGCAAAGACAGAAATATTTATTCTGTGAACAAAAAGAAACTGGGGAAATTACATGGCGTTTTATTGTTCTTCTGTTTATTGAATGAAGACATTCACATTCAGAGGCCCTTTTGGATACTTCACTATTGTTTGTATGGTTACAATGGTTTTCATAAAGTCCATTGAAAACTCCAGTGTACCACTACGTGACATCCAGAACTCGGCAAATAGGGTGAAAAGGCCACAGAGACACCAGAGAACCCTCTTAGAAGCTGCTGGTTGGAAACCCAAAGCTGAAAAATAAGTTAATGAAGAAGGGGGAGTTTTAGCATGCACCATATGTTAAAAAATGAATTCCACATTAAACTGTTTTTGTGATGTTCACTTAATCTCACAGATTCCTGGTGAACAACACACATCAGGATGATTACAATAAAGCGGTAGCACTATCACAAATCGAGGTTTGAAGTTCTTGCTTTAGAAAGTTTCTTGTCCTTTGGTTTAATGAATTTGTTTAATCCATCTTCACAATATTAAACTGTACAGTTTTTCCAGAGATTCGTTTATAGTCTGTCTGAAATAGAAATTAGTGTACAGGATTCACAGGACAGTGTTTCATTCAAGGATACGGCATAAGTGTGCATTTGACCTGATCAAAGCACAAGTCATTATGCAGACCTAACATGTAACAGTACAGTTTATATAAGTTATACATACAATTTTTCATCAAGAC
Organism: Maylandia zebra; assembly: GCF_041146795.1. Taxonomy (NCBI): domain Eukaryota; kingdom Metazoa; phylum Chordata; class Actinopteri; order Cichliformes; family Cichlidae; genus Maylandia; species Maylandia zebra. The sequence goes on along the minus strand of NC_135182.1, from coordinate 23,660,515 downwards.
CACAATTGCACATCAGGATACTTTATTAAGTTTGACCAAAAACTTCATCTATGTTAGAGGAGGCTCATTTATAGATGGTTTTGAGAATTAAGGTCCTCACATTCAAATGCCTGTTTCAAGACAAAGGCTACAGATGGGTTGAAGTATTTAACTGTTATGATTTACTACATTCTAAGCCCCTTAGGGTTCTAAATGATCTCTTACCTAAGCTACATAAGCAATACATATTTTAGTAGCTTCTACCTTTCCCCAGGCTTCTGTTAAAACATGTTGCACACATAGGCCTATGAAAACAAGACAGCAAACAACAGCTTCATACATGGCTTTGACTTCATACATGATCAACAACCTCATTACCCCATATCATAATTATACCTCCATTCCCCAAAACAATATCTGAACTCACTTTCCATGAAGCATATCAGCATCAATGAAAAAGATAGCCATATTGGAATTAGCACAACTACTGTATTTCATTCTGATTTTAAGCTGAAGAAGAATCATATCTGAGTTCTTTGCAGTACAGTATGAAATCTTGGAAACCCAACTCTTCTTCAAATTTTTGCAAAAGTCACAGTGTTGTCATATGTGCATCCAAATATGGCAGTGGCCAACAAGGGAGAAGGAAATTAGCACCGCTACTCTTAATATTTCATCTAAAAAAGAAGAGGTGCCCTTGTTATGTAGGGCACAAAAATCTTTCATTTTTGATTAATTTGATCGTGTTTGGAATAAAGATTTTTCCATTGAAGTGTCTTCAGAAACATAACATATAAACCAATAATCTCTGGCCCCACTCAGCACTTTTGACTTGGAGAAGCGAGCAGCAGTTTTTAGATGTGAGAGAGAGCAGAGTGAGATGATGTGAGAGTAAGAGAGGTTAACAGGGAGAGACACAAACTCAGAGACAGCAACGGACAGACCGAAAAATTAGGGGCTCTACTGACCAGAAACTGCTGTGACTCAGACAAAGTCAACATCTTTTCTGACATCACTGACCATCAGCTCCATCATTTCAACTTTAAACGCTTTGATGGCTCAAACAACCTTCATTTGTCTCAACCCACAAGAGTTTTACGACTGGCAGTGAGACAGAGGTAGTCCTATAGCACTGTAAACTTTATGCTACATCCAAACACATTAAGAGGGTTTTTTCCTTTTTTTTTTAAGTCAAATGATTTCACTCAAATGCTAAATTCTAGTTTTGGGGTGAAAACGTGGTCAAACCTAAATGATGAGCTTGGCATCAGCAAAGGAGGATTTTTTTTTCACTGACTGCGTAGTTAGACAGGGGTGCTCTGAATAAAAGGTCTGTAGAGTGACATGAGAGAGGTAGACAACTGACCACAGGCGTCCTGCAGGCACCAGTCAAATATGCACAGACTTAATTAACACACTAAAAAAAACCTTTACAAGTGTAGCAATGTGATCCTTGATAATTTTTTATAGCGGGAGAGAAACACGGATGTATAGATCTTCTTTTTCTTCTTTCAGCTCCTCCTTTTAGGAATCACCACACTGGATGATTTCATTATATCTCACTCTATCCCTTGCGTCATTTTGTGTCACACGATCTGTGCTAAAGATTTATATATATTTTTGTTTGTTTGTTTTTTGCATAACAAAGTAGTGAAAAAGGCTGAATGAAACAGTCTGGAGTTATTTGTTAAGGTATGCCTAAAACTGAGGATAACAAGCCACAAAAGACTGAAACAGTACACCATGTACGTTGGAGACATTTTAATTAAAACTTTAAATGGCACCTACTGTAAAAAAAAAAAAAAAAAAAAAAAACTTTCACAAATAAATAAATAAACTGCACAATATCTAAAATTGATGAAATATTATAGTTATGAGACTTTAATGATCTCCGATCTAGTTCTAACACAAAAAGGGAAGAGGGATTTTAGGGTTTAAACTTGTGGTAATCAGCATGGGGGGCCAGGCAGGGAAGGAGGAGGGGGCTTCGGGGTCTCAAACTAGCAGCCTGTAATCCTGACACGCTGCCTGCACCAATTATAAGGGCTTCAAACACGACCGGTGGGAGGAAAAAACATGACCAGGGAGACCAGACTAGCGCCGGGGCGTATTTAGCAACATACAGGCAGACTGTAATTACATATATGGCCAACAGAGAGATTTAATGACTTTTTCCTCCTTCTACTGATTGACAAGGCAGAAGGATGAAGGGGGGTATGGTTGGATAAGGCAGCAAGAGAGAAAGAGCACAAGTCTTACTGTGTTATTTCGGGAGGGAAAAAATCTGGATGTTTGTTAACTGGGGATTATTATTATTATTATTATTGTCCCATCAGTGGACTTACTGTATTATGTGATCAGCTTGCCAGACAGATCGTGATAACACTTCATAATAACCATCCATCCATCCATATTCTTCCACTTATCAAATTTAGGGTCATGGAGGGGTAAGGGCCATTATAGCTATCATAGGAGAAGGTGGGGCACATCCTGTGACACATCACTGTCACAGGGCTAACACAGAGGGACAGACAAGCATTCACATTTACACCGGATTTCCATCCATCCATCCATCCATTCATCCATCCATCCATCCACTTATCTGATTCACGGTTAAAGCTGGGCTGGAGCCTATCCTGTCATAGGGTGAGAGGCAAGGTACACCCTGGATAGGTCGCCATTATATCACAGGACTAACAGAGAGACAGACAACCGTTCACATGCACATTCACACATGGATAATTTAGACTTACCAATTAACTTGCATGTCTTTTTACTGTAGGAGGAAACAGGAGTACATGTCATCATCCAAGTGAGTGTCTGCTCTTTTGGTGTTTTTCTGCATTGGCTCTGGTTTTCTTGTATCCGCCCATGGGGACACAGAGCCCTGTTTTCACACCTGCATAATCCACCTCCAGGAATGACAATTAGCAGGCCAGCATTATAAACCAGCCCCACTTTCCACTCAATGCCAGTTCGTCTACAACCCCACAATTTCTTCCTAGACCCAGACTTGACTCACCTGCACGATTTTCTCCTGAATGCCAGTCACATCGCATCAAACTCACTGTTTCAGTCTGTGTGCTCATTCCTCAGAGCCACCACTACTCAATCACTTTCACCTGCCTGCTATCCGTCTCACCGTGCTCTTCGGAATCCCTTGAAATAAAAGGTTGGAGCATCATACTCATTCAGGTGGACACTCCCTCGATTCACCCGCTCACGGAGAGTACAGTTGGGTAACAAATCAAAGGAGAAAAAAAAGTGGTACTGGCCCACCAAACAACCACAGATCAACTTCAATGAGTGAAACATATTTTCTAAAAGAGTTTCCTGTGATGATGGTGGTTGAGAGAACTATCTAAAATGTTGACCCCAAATCTCCAACAGGCACTGAACTGGATTATGATCTGGTGAGTGTGATCGCAAGTTGATACTCATCAAATCTTTAGTGACCCCTTATGCCCCGTGGATGTGGACGCTGTCATCCTCAATCATCAGCCTGGAAACCAGTCCTATACAAAAAAGGAATATTCCATCATAGGTTAAAGGCAATCACTGAGAACAATTTTTTGTTAATTTGAAGCAACGCTTAACTCTAAGGAGTGGACCCAAACCAACCTAGCCAAATTAAGCTGGGATGGTTTGGGTCCTCTGCTCTACACATGGACAGCTGGAGACACCAGCTAGTCATTCCTGTTATACGCCTTTGAAGTCTGCCTGAAGGTTTTTAACCACGTGCTATGTTTTACTAGTGGGCGTCTGTACCCCTACAGCAAGTAAAAAAGTAGCCCAAGGAAAGCAAAATACATTTATGGCATATTTATCAGGGTTGATAGAGATGACCAGACTTCAACTAACTTCAATTTGTGCCGCTCCTTATACAAAGAAGTAACTTGGAGTCCTGCTGGTAAGCTTTAGATTTGTAGCTGTACTGTGTTCAGATAAGCATCAGTCATGTTTAACAACCAAAGTGAATTTGTACTCAATTTGTTCTCTTTTTTTTTTTTACATATTTATCATTTATTTCTTAATCAGTTAAGACCCACAGAGACATGATGTTTTCATATGTTGCTTGTAGATAGCGTGCTGCTCTTGTTTACTCCCTTCGATCTTACATCATTACAACCACAGCAACATAATAACAGCATGCACTGCAGACACACACACACAAGCAGACATGCACACACACATCTCATCCCATCCTTTCATCGCACACCACATTCACACTTCCCGTAAAACCCTAGCTTCTTAACGATGGGTAGGAACCCAAGATGGGTCACAGCCCTATTTCCGGTGGGTTGCCACATGATAAGGAGTCCTCACATTGTTTAAAGAGTAAGCATCACACACTATATTTCTCATTTTGGTTTAAAGGAAAGAAAAAAAAAACAGTTAAAAACATCCTCTTTTATTGATGATAGAGCTTTCCAACCCCCATCTCTCATCTATCCCCAAAATGTTTTGGTCTCTAGCTTTAACTTCTCCCTTTGAATCTCCATAATCCTTCTCTCTCAAGATATACCACAACCATGGAAAAGACTGCATAATTGCTGATTATTACAGGAAGGGGTTACCATACACGGCTGTACAGAGCACAGTTGTTCAAAATGGACTTGCATGCACAAGCATATTGCCTAGGTTGAGGACAAAGTTTCAATTAGACAGTCAGGGTTTTGTTTGTCACTAATCTGTTTTTGGTGAACCAACATAAATAATATTTCAGATGGTAGCATTTTTTACCAAAAAGCATAACTTCTGAATCCCTGGTGAAAGATGAAATAGGTTATAATGGGCTTCAGTTGCTTCTGCTGTGAAAAAAGTAATAGACCGATTTGATCCTGAGAAATTAGTATTAGCAATCAGGAACAACACACAAGTTGCTGTAACTTGTTGAGGATGTGTGGGGTTGTCACAAATTCATTGACAGTTACACTGTATGGATAAAAGTATTAAACCACACTTTTGTGTAATTGTTGAATCCAAATGTTTCAATCAGTCGCATTGCCACAGGTGTGTAAAATCAAGCTCCTAGCCATGGCGTCTGCCTCGACAAACATTTGTGAAAAAATGGGCCTTTCTAAAGAGCCCACTGGTACTGTAATATAAAGTAATGTCAGTTTATGAAATTTCTTCCCTCCTAGATATTCTATGATAAACTCAACCTCAACAACTCATTGACAAAGTTGCAGAACATGTGAAGTCACAGAGCTGGGTTGCTTAGTCCCGATGCACGTAGCACATGTGTCACGGACCCGGTTCCGGGGACTCGAGGTCCGTGAACAGTGAGGACCATTATTGTTATTATTATTGTATTGGATGTATGTTTGCTGCACTGTGCTCTTGTGTTCCATGCTGGTGTGTGTACGTGTGGGTGTCTGCGGGTGTGGCTGAAGGATGAAGGACAGCCACCTGCAGACCTGATGGGCGTGGCCCTGCCGGCTGCCGGTCACGCCTAGGTTCTCACACACCTGCTTCTGATCAGGCTCGTCGGGGGAGCTACTTAACAGAGCGATGGAGCTTCCTCCGGCGCAGGATCGTTGAGTTAGACTCCATGTCAGTGTTTAAAGTACTGGTCAGTGTATGCCTGCTGGAGTTGGTGCCATAACGGCGGTGTCTGTTGTTTTTTCCTCAGGAGAGCGGAACACGGGACTGCAGGACGCACAGGGTGTGCGCAGGCACGGGAGCAGAGAGCACGGAATACCAGCACTTGGGAGAAGGCACAACACAGGAGTTGAGGGAGCACTCTGGAGACCTATTGCGTGGTGTACATTTACCCCCACTGTAAATAAATGCACTGTTCATTGCACTAAGTCCAGCGTTTGGGTCCTTTCTCCAACATTCCCCACGGTCTGCCAGCCAGACCGTGACAACATGAATGTCACTGCAGATTTCCAAACCTACTCTGGCATTAACAGTGCAAAAACTGAGTTAGGAGCTTTGTGGTACAGGTCTTCATGGTCAACCCACTGCAAGTGGAGTGCAAATTTCTGATGTCCAAATAAATGTCTAAATGTCTGATGGAGTCGTGTAAAACATGTCACCACTGGACTCTAGAGCAGTGGAAATGTGCTTTCTGGAGTAACAACTTAATTTTCTTTATTTTTGTTGCATCCTGATAAATAAGTCTGGTTCTGGTGAATGCCAGCAGAATGTTGCCTACCTGACTGCAATGTGTTAGCTGTGAAGTTTGGTGCAGGTGGAACAATGCTATGTTTTTTGTTTGTTTGTTTTTTCTGGGGCTGGCCTGTGCCCCTTATCCCTTTTGTGGTAAAAGGGATGCATGGCTGGATGACTTATGCATGGAAGAAACTGACTCAAACAGCTCTGGAATGATGCAGAATGGAGATTGTGAGCCAAACCCCAAAGTCCAACATCAGAGTCTGACACAAATGCACTTTGGATGAACAAGCAAATATTCCCACAGACACACGCCGAATTCTTGTAGAAACCCTTTTCAGAAGAGTAAAAGCCAACTCCATATTGACGCCGATGGATTTAGAGTGGGATGTCATAAAAGCTCCAGTAGTGGATAAGTGGCTCATTACTTTTGCTTGTATAGTGTGTTTTGTGATTACCAGCCAGTCTTACAAAGGTAAGACTTAGTTAATTGCCCACAATTCAGAAAATGCACAGAGAAAAAAACACATAGCTAAATAAAATGTAAAGATATTGCTTGTATTTACAACAGTCACAGAGCAATGAGAGTATCCCTTTTTGAAAACAGCAAGGCCTTATGCAACCATTCTAATGAGACTGCTGAGTCAAATTTGACCAAATCTGATCCTTAGAATGTATTTCACAGTTGAAATGTAAGAGAGGATCTTTTAAAAGCAGCTCCATCTCTCATCATACTTAAAAACAGTCTGAATATTCATAAAGGTACAGATTTCCTTCAGTAAACTGTTCAGTGAACTGTACCTCAAAACTGTTCGTTATAACCTTTTTTACATGATTTTAGCAAACTGGAATAAATATCCCTTAAAGACCCCTCCAAATAATTAAAATAAAATAAAATACCTAGCGAAACTCCTGGAGATAATCCATACAGAAAGAGAGAGAACATGCAAACTCCAGAGAGGCCAGCTGGGACCTTTGTCTGCTCTGGGAGCATGGGGTACAGTGGTTAGCAGAGATGGTATTACAGTAATGTGTTACTTGTAACGTGTTACTTTAATCTGATTACTTTTTTCAAGTAATGAGTAAAGTAAGGAATTACTTTTGTAAAAAGGTAATTAGATTACTGTTACTTTCCTGTGAGCACGCTGCATCACTGTGTTACTTAACCGTGATTTTGTTTGTCTGAAAGTGACAAAAACATTAGTGTCCACTGTACACTAATGTTTTTGTCTTTCTGCAGCAAAAAAATTTAACTTCAAATCTGAGCAAGCATCTAGTACACTGCCACGGGAACATGAAATCACACAGAAACCCCCAGATCCCCCCCACTGACATGACCGCTGTAGCACTAGGAAAACCTCCATCCACCCCACTCCTGCTAAACAGGTGAAAATAGATTTAAGAGCATGTTTTTTTGCTGTGTTTTACTTGCATCTATTTGAAAGAGTCAGTGTAAACACAAAACATATTGTATTTTATATGATGAAATATGTAGAAAATAGCTTTAAATGTTAAACAAATTTCTTCAAGCCAAAGACTGTTGCATATAATTTATATTTTGCTTGATGCAATGTGCAAAAAGTTAAAAGATTAAAACTAATAAAACAAAGAGACTTTTTCATTTGATTTAATTTTATATGATGGATTATACAGAAAAAATAGAATTGGGCTGAAAGGTCTATTGCTTTATTAAGTATTCAGGTTGTGTATCGTGTTTTTGAAAAGTAACTAAGTAATAAAGTAACTAATTACTTTTGAAAATAAGTAATCGGTAAAGTAACAGGATCAGTAATTAGTAACTAACTACTATTTTCAAGTAACTTGACCAACACTGGTGGTTAGCACCGTCACCTCACACCAAAAATATCCATGGTTTGAATTCACTAGCCAGCTTTAACATTACCATAACAGTATAAATAAACTACTTCATTCTCAACTTCTATTTGTTAACAACTTTGATAATTTTGTTTAGTTTTAACATTTTGCACAAAGGTAACAATAAGAAAAAAGTACTGCTGTCTTAGTTTAAGCCATAGTTTCTGCTAAACCTAGGCCGAAAGACTTTGACGGATGGACCAGGAAGCAGGTATGCCAAAAGCATGGCAAGCTGTCATTGGTAGGCTTTCAGACTGCCCAAAATGATGGTCCCAAGTGCTAATGTCTGCTCTGCAGACAACAAAATAGATAATTTCTTCTGAGGTTTACCAAGCATAACTGCTTTCTTCTTTGAAGAAACATAGCTTAACAACAATATCCCAGATGCTAGCTATTTGCTAGCATCTGGGATGTCACAATGCAGACATAACCTCAGTAAAGCATGTTAAGACTCAAACTGGCAGTATGTGTTTAAGTGAGTGATGCTTGGTGTCATTTGATGAAGTTAATATTTTTACTTTTCCAGCTGAAACATTGTTACTGTCTTTGCTTTGGCATAGCACCTAAAACAAAGGTATTCGTTTTTTGATTTGTTTAATTTTGTTTTTACTCAACTATCAAAATCTTTCATTAGAATGAGATAAATAAATATTGTATTTTCCTACAGTTTTAGTCATTTAAAAAAACTATGAAGTAAAACTTATAGAATATTAATTGTTTTTTACTATGTCTTACTGTTTTGGTATCACTTAAAAGGATCCACAAACTCAAACATGATGCAAAGGCCATGTCCCTATATGCACGTACTCTCTTCTTCTTTCTCTCTCACACACATGTACACACACTTACATACATCTTGCTCCCAGCAGATGTTTCATTCACCGCTGCCTTCCCAGAAACCCACAAGTGAGCGTATTTTCCCACCGCAGGGTCGGGGAGCAGAACCACTGAAGAAGACCGCTGCACCCCAACATAAAACAAAACACCAGAGGGAAAAAAATGTACAGAAAACCTTTCAAAAAGGAAAGGAAGGGAAAAAAGCAAAGGATTTTCTAATCCATCCTTTATTGAGGTGGCTGGTTTTCGGCAGCGCAACCTTTTTTATGTGTGAGAAGACTGGCCTGTAATTTGGGTAGCCACGGCAACCAGAGGGACTTGTAATAAAACGAGACTCTATTCTGGGATGCTCTGTAATAATGGACGCCACCATCCACCACTCCTGTTAGAGATGGATGGATGGATGGATGGATGGATGGATGGATGGATGGATGGATGGATGGATGGATGAATGGATGGATGGATGGATGGATGAATGGATGGATGGATGGATCACCTAGTCTATAGACTGAAAGCAAGATGGACTGTGGATATTTAACTACTTAATCATATTAGTCAGTCAGGCTCACACTAACTATATCATTCAGTACTGATCCTTATGCAATTCTAGTTTTGATCAATACCTGATAGAACTTCCTAACTTCTGAGTTCTACCAGGTACCAGGTATCTACCAGGTCATTATGCCCTTCAACACCGCACAAGTCAGTGTGGTTAAATTTCTGTATTCAGACACCTCTCTATAATCTCCACGCCATGTTAACAGTCACCCATTATGCCAAGGCCATAATTAGGAAATCACGTTGGCATATACATCCTGTCATTAGAAGTGTCTATTGCTATTGCATTGTAATTACATTTTAGTAGGTTGTTATTACACCATTTAGAAGCTGTCCGTCTTACCTCAATCTCCTCCTTAATTGGTTATGTTGGTCTGTCCCGCCCCCTGGGTCCGCCTACCTCTTTGACGGAACATTCCAGCGGTCTAAGCATTTTAAACTGGAGTATTACAACCAAGTCTAATATGCCACAGAATGAAAGAAATGAAGAAGAGGAAAAAATGTGGAAGAGAGAGGGAGAGAAATTAGAAAAAAGACTTGGAAAAGAGAAGTTTTTAAAAAAGGATCAAGAAGACATGAAAGAGGGAAAAGGGTGAAAAACACAGTTTTTGTGTTGCATGACAGATTCCCTCCCAGCCAACCAAGGCTTGTCCTTTAATACCCAGAAGCTTTAATGTGGCTTCTCAACGATTGCACATGGGGCAAAGCTGACCACATTTCTGCCATGCTGCTTATTATACTGCATTGCTCACACTCACACTGCATATATGTGTGTGTGTGTGTGTGTGTGTGTGTGTGTGTGTGTGTGTGTGTGTGTGTGTGTGTGTGTGTGTGTGTGTGTGTGTGTGTGTGAGAGAGAGAGAGAGAGAGAGAGAGAGAGAGTCTAAGGTAACAGCATACACATGCTTGCTGAAAAGCTGTGGCAGTCATGCAGAGAAGGCTGCACTGAGACTTGCTTGTCTTAATTTGTCAACACATTGGTGATGGATGAGAGAGAGGGAATCAGGAGGACAGCAGGAAAAAGAAAATAATATTTTTTGGATTTCATGCAAGCATCGTGAGTGTTTAAGGAGTGGTAAAGTTTGTAAAAGTCAGCATTATATATACATATATAAGACAGTAATATATAGATAGATAGATAGATAGATAGATAGATAGATAGATAGATAGATAGATAGATAGATAGATAGATAGATAGATAGATAGATAGATAGATAGATAGATAGATAGATAGATAGATAGATAGATATGTATACATGCCATTTGGCTCGGTTTGAAATAGACAACTCTGAACTAGAAGCTTCTAATGCTACTATAAGAGTATAACTATAATAAACTGTCAAAAATTAGGTTTATGGGGGTCACTTAAAAAATAAAAACACGAAGACCTAATATAAATCGGAATAACACACAGGGGCATACTTTAATTGTAGGTAATCCCAAGTATACCGCATCATCATGTGTGTGCTATACAGACTCACCCACGCAAATAAACACACTGCATGAGTTTTCCACCACTCTCAAAGGCAAGAATAGAAGGATGAATGAGAGGAAAATGAAGGATGGAGACTATGACATGGAGCAAAACATGTGTTCCTTTCTAACTGACCACAAGGACTTCCTCTTTATGATCTTCGTGACCAGCCTTGTGCATACAGCATGTACACACATACACACTTAAGCATACACATAAAATGCAACTTCCTAAAACTTGTTATTGACCAGATCTGTTTTTTTAAAAATCCCATAAATGATTGTATCTAAGCCAATCGTGCAATTATTTCAAAACCATGAAAAACATTTTTTTAAGGCAAACAAAAATACATATTCTGACAGGATTTTAGTTCATAAAGACAAAGTATGAATAAAAGATATGCAATCACAGATGTCACTCAAACCTTAACAATTATTGATAAATTATTTGTAAATCTTTTCCATCCATCTATCAATACATCCAATTTCTGCAACAGAAGCAGCAGTCTAAGCAGAGATGCCCAGATCCCTCCAGTCACTTCCCCCAGCCCTTCCAGGGGGGACCTGAAGTTATTCCCAGCTAAGAAATGTTAGCTCTCCAGCATATCTTGAGTTTTCTAACAGGTTTCCTCCAGATTGGACATACATGAAACATGACATCTAAGATGAACCTGGTGGAATCCTATGCCCACTCCTCACACTATCTCTTAAGGTGACACCCTAGGGAGGAAGCTCTGACTGACTTCTGTATCTGTGATCTTATTCTCTACTCAGAGTTTGTGGCCATAATTAAGAAACAACTGGATCAACTAGTAAATCAAAATTTTGCTTTCTTATTCAACTCCTTCTTCAACTTAACCTACCAATAGAACCTATCAATTGCTACTGACACTGCACCATTCCCTCTTTCCAGTCCACTCCTCCTCACTCCTGAACAAGACCCTAATATACTTGAATTCCTCTGCTTGGGGCTGAACTTCTCGCCAGTACCCAGAAATGTAGAAAGGTGGTCTAGAGGCAACCAAACATGAAATCCTCCACCGCTTGGCTGCGCCTAAAAATTCTGTCCTAAAAGTCAGATGTATAATTGGTGGCAAAGGGTAGCCCAGGCAGAATCTAACATCCACAGCAAACAGGTTTGACTTATAGCTAGTATTCCAAATCATGCTCTTAACTGTACAAGTATTGAACAGGCCATAACAACGGTGCAGATTGCCCCAACAGATCTCCCAAAAACACCTCTACAGTGAGATATTATATTACTGTCTTCAAATAGTCTATTTTGAAAATAAAAATACATACACATGTATATTTATGTTATGCAATATATATATTGATTGTCCGTGCATATGTATATTGCTGTACATCAGAGTGAATTGTGCAGAGATTTGTGCAGTGTGTAATGGCTGGTTGTGCAGGCCAACTACACAATACACGTTTCCTTGTAGTGTTTAGGATGTTGTGTTGCTAGATCTTTACATAATGTACTGTAAATATTACCAAAAACCCATTAATATTACAGTAATATGCTTTTTCATTGAAAGTATTCATTATGCAATAATAACACATCTGAAATTTATAAATAGACAAATTATGTCAGGGAAAATTGCATTTAGTTGTTTCACTTTCAGAGTACAAATTCTAGTCTGTCATGATTTGACATTTACAGGCAATTAGCACCACTACAGTGTTTCTTCTGTGATTGGTCAAGAAACCAGTTATATTCATTCATATTGATGACTGTAGCCTGCTTTATTTGATTTTTGCTACCATCTGCTGTTCAAAAGTCAAAACACCAACAGAGAACAGTTTTCTCTAGCAAATGAATTTACAAATTATCAGGCAGTACAGAGGTGGGTATACGGTAATATTCAGTTAGTAGATATGAAAGATGTTTCTCTGGTCAACAGAGCTGCATTAAAACTAGATTAAAACTGCAGTAGTTAATTGATTTTGGCATGCGCAATATTAATTTTATCAGTAGAATCAATATTCACTTCCCAAAACAATAATAGTTAGCAGTCATTGTGAAAGAGATAATGAGTCTCTATAAGTCTATATATCTATATTTACATCTATGATAAACCCAACAGATTTTGTTCAGAATCTCCAAATATCAACAGTCACGCGTACACACAGAAACTGTGCAAAGCTTATTGTAGCTCAGCATTCAAGAACATTGGTCAGCGAGCTCTAAAAAGTTGTCAAATGGCCAATTATAGACAGCCAAATAGGGCTGGAGGTGTGTGTGTCTATATATTTGTGTGCGTGCGGGTATATGTGGACAGGAAGTGGTGGTGGCTGGTTTGAGGTCAGTGGCAGGAAAGAATGGTAGCTATGCTGTTGCTCAGACAACGGCTGGTCACAGCTCAAGCTTTTGGTTTCCTGACACACTGCAGCCTGAAACCGCATCACACCATCACTCCTTCCATCCGCCCATACCTGGTGCATTTGTGCCATCGATAATTTTAAAAGTAATGATTATATTTTTCATTTTACCATCATAATGTTTCTCTATTTTTATGCCTTTTTTCTCACTCCATCCACCCCACATCCCATAACACTCCATCAAACCACTCTATGCCCAGTGGCATCTGCTTCCTTACTAAATCCTGCTCCACCCTTCTCTTTAAACATTAAACACTGAACAACAGCGTGACCACAGGAACTAAAAGGCCGTGTTTCTGTGCTGTTTACTAGCCTGAGGAATACCACATCCCTCTCATTCAGAACTGGGCCCACAACCATCTACAAAAAAAAATGAGGCACGAAAAGATATGACCACAGTGAGGAAACTCATCATGTATGACACCTTTTTCACATTTTTGTGACCATAAAAACAATGGCAAGAAGGCATTGTGTAAGACAAGGAATACTGTAAATGTATAGGGCAATGGCTGCTACTTTTTCATTTGCTAAAAGCACATTTTATATCATGTTTAACCAACAAACTAGTGTTCTAGCCATATAAGAAAGCAAGCATTTGTTTTAACTGCACAGTCCTTTTTTACGAAATAAAATGTTGAAAGATACTTTGCAATAGGCAATACACAGCATACAAAGCAAGAGCTAAATGTAACACAATTAAAGAAAAAAAATCAAAGCCTACATATATTTAAAAAAAAACATAAAACCAAGAGAAAGAAAGCAGAATTGGATTCAAGACTAAATTAAAGGGAGAAATACTGAAATAAGACTAACGCAAAATAGGTAAAAGTTCCAAAAACACAATGCAAAAATTCAGATAACTGTCTACATATATCACACTCACTGCTTATTATCATTCAATGGACGTTTACACTTAGGAGAACATTTACACACTTGGGATTTTGCAATAAGACCAACCGTTTACAAAGTATAGGGTGGAAACGAATGAGTGCCACAATCCAACCAGCAGATGTCAGTATTGCCAAAAAAAGGTGTCGAATAAGCTATGCAAAGGGTAATGGGTTCAACAATGAGGAGTATTGCATGGAAAGCTGCTTTGCAACTTGTAGACACACCTTGTGCAACTATTTCACACGTGCAACCATGTTATGTTTTTTATGTTTTTGCATAATCACGAGGGAAATCCCCTTAATTCTGTAAGATCTGAACATTAACAATTATGCTAAAACTAAAAAAAATACCTATATATTCGGTGTCATTGATTGCAGAGTAATTTGCTATTGTATATATATATATATATATATATATATATATATATATATATATATATATATATATATTGTCTTTGCTTTAGTCTCGTGAGATCGAGTGTGGGATAATAACAGCTTAATACGTACGTATAATTTGCCTAGATGCAAATACTAAAACGCTCAAATGATCACCGAAACCAAAAGCACAGACCCAAAGCAAACCATTTTCCCAGCCGTGAACTGCGCGTGCGCAGAAAACAGGCACCAGTCCACTGCCAGCTCAGCTGACAGCAGCAGCGGCGGCGGCAGTACTCTGGCAGCCTATAACCATGGCAGACTCTGTAAGTAGAGAAGAAGTAGCAGTGATTAGTAATACCGACATCACTTCCACGGAATCTGAGAACAACATCATAAATACGGTCGTACCCTTTGTTGTTCTTCATAATAACCATACTTGAGGTTTAAAAATCTTTTTTGTTTTTACTGCTGAAAACCTTTCAAATAGGGCCTAATTTAATGTTAGCCAGTTGGAGCGTCGAAGACTTTTCCACTGTTTCTACAAAAAGCCTGCGGAGTTTTATGAAACGTTCACTGGCTTCCCCCGCTAGATTTAGCTTACTCCCTTCTGCGGCTTAGCGTTAAATTAATTAAATGACTTAAAGTTGCTTCTGCGAAGACTGTGTCAAACTTTAGTCCTAAACTTTAGTCTTCCTGACGTTAGCTTGCTAGCTATTAAGTCTGAACGCTAAACCTAAGTTTATGTTAGCCATGTTGCCCATTCTGCTCTTTGAGTGCTAACCTGTTAGAAAGATTGAATTCCGAATACTAAAGCAACTTTCCCCCCCAGTATTTCGGTGATTATGGTCTTGTCTTGTGACCTGCACACGCCTGCCATAACTCTGTGTGCTGTACTATTGTTATAGTATCTCCAGCTAACCAAAACAGATTACCCTTATTTTATACTCAAGTTTAATGCATATTTCTGTTCTTTTAGCCCCTGTCCGTTGCCGCTAACACTCTTCCATATGTTTACCTTTTTTTGACTTCCATACTCATAATTTATTCTGGTGTGTGCAGATGGTGGAAAGAGGGACGGCTCTGTTGAGGAAACTGGAGATAAATGTGGCAGAGGCAGAGAAGAGAACAGGGAAGAACACTGTTAACATGCAGGAAACATACACTGTGTACCTGATTGAAATACGGTAGGTTGTAAAGTGAAGCATTCACTTTTCTGTCCGCATCATAGGTGCATCATATGCAAATATTTAGTGCTTATAAAAAAGTAGAGAGAGGTGGAGTACGAACACTTGCATTTTTGCATTCTTTTGCGTGTTTTTTTATTTATTTATTTTTTACCTCAGATATATTACAGTTTGCACAACAAATTTGCCTTTTTGTCTTGATTTTTATAGTATTGAACTGGGAAAATATAGTCACATCATGTACAGTACAGTTGTGTCAACTGGCAAGTTGCTATGAATGAAAGTGTAGTAGCTCAAGCATCTACCACTTTTTTTTGACACACCTGAAATACAATTTTTTTTCTCATTGGTCTTTGTCCAGGCCTGCTGAAACAGAGGGAGGGACACCAGCGGCACCTGACACTTTGTGGAGACGCTACAGTGAGTTTGAGCTTCTCCGAACTTACCTGCTGGTCACCTATCCCTACATTATCATCCCCCCGCTACCAGAGAAAAGGGTGAGTAATGCGTAGGTGGTGGGAAAGGACTAATCAATAATTTTAAAAAAAGAATTAAATGGAAATTATTAAGTGACTATTACTAATACAGCTTACCTTCAACTTCATAGTAAATAATATTCAGCCATTTACCTTTTTTGTTTCCACCCTTGTTTGTGTCTCTTACAGGCCGAGTTTGTGTGGCACAAGCTTTCAGCAGACAACTTAGATCCAGACTTTGTTGAGCGGCGGCGAGTTGGCCTGGAAAATTTCCTGTTGCGTGTTGCATCACATCCGGTCCTCTCCAATGACAAAATTTTCTTCCTCTTTCTTACAGAGGTTAGCAGCCTAACATAAGTTGCATAATGTCCGTGTAGATCTTTTGCCATTCATGTAGTATATTCACGCCTTCCACATTCACAGTATAACAGATTTCAAACTGACGTTAAAGATGAACCCTGAACTGTAAAGAATTTAAGAGCTATTTATGCACCCATAGTTGGTAGATTTGTCTCTTCATTGCAGCCGCTTTTGTAGCTGGAATACCCCGTTTTTTGTTTTTTGGAGAGGGGTTATACAATCTGGCTGACTTTCGAGTCTGTCATGTATTTTTTCTGTCATTTCTTTAGGAAAAGGGATGGAGAGATGCGGTTTTGGAAACGGGCTTCCAAGACAAGGTACAACCAGATGGAGTGTGAAAGACACAAGTTCAGGTCACATGTGTAAACGATGCAAGTAGTTTCCAGGTCTGACAAGGAAAGCTGATGTTGGAAGTGCCAGAAACTGGCATTCTTTCTAATGGCCAGCAGGGGGCATCTAAAGTTATGGTTTCATGGAAGACCATGGGGGGAAAACTGCCCACTCTTTTGATCAATGCCTCCTGTAAATACTTTCCTGATGAGCTTATGGGCTGAATCACTACTTTCAGTATGATTATCCCTTTTTAAATTATTGGTCCCACCAGTGTCCAGAAGGACAATAAACCAGGGTAAGCTTTTTTGCCTGTATAAACTGTTCTTGCCACAAACTAATGGCCAAGTGGCAAACATGACAGAAATACATGTCTGCTTAATACTGTGTGATTTATTTTGAACTAATTTCCAGTTCAAAAGTAAGTTGCATATGAGCATGCAGGTGACAATGACATGACGGTGGCAAATCTCAGCTCAGAGCTTTAAAACCAAACCAGCCTGTGGCTCCTTCCATCTTTTATACACTGTAAATGATTCTGTTGATGTTTTCATCATTTTAATCTGAATTTCATATCCGCATTTTTTGTGTGTTTTACAAATTCAAACTGAGTTATGTTTAAAGCACTTCTTCGTATATTTTGCTGTGTGTAATTCTTTTCCCTAACAGGCTGATTCCAGACTCAAGTCTCTGAGTGCCATGTTCAGAGTCAAGAATCCTGACAAGTAGGTGTAAAAACAGCCAAACCTAACCTAATTTTTCCATTTTCTAGGATTTATGCAAGTTACACAACTTAGACAGATTTAAGACTATTGTGAAATACTTTCTCAGGAATTTTTAATAACTAAAATAAATGAAATATTCATTATAAAATCAGGCAGCAAAAACAGGGTGTAAGATGTGTGATAATCACTTGGATATATTTATGAGCACAAATATGAAAATTCTATTTTTACCACCATATTAAGTAATAATTTATTCTGTTCCAAGGCAAACTGAAAGAACAAATTTCTAGAGTGAATAATGTAAAAGAAAATACTGTTCAATCAGTTACTTTTCTTCTTGTTTTGCCTCTAGGCGGTTTACAGCACTGAAACAGTACAGTGATGAACTGAACAGCGTCATCTCTCAGTTACTCAGAATTCGAGCGGTAAGTTTTGGCACGTTTGTTTAGAGAGACTGAGGTTTATCTTAAGTTGATGCTTTGTGCAAGCCGTGGGCATCCGTTGGTGGTTGCTTGTGGAACTTCAAATTCCAACATTTTTGTCTCTGAAATACAAAAATCTGTATCTACTTTCCTAGAATTTTGACTTTCTTTTCCAGGGCACTCACCATTTTATCTTGGATGTCTACTCCATAGCATGCCAACATTTATTATTTAAAAGTGATTTAAAAGCTGGCTGCATCCAAGACATTGAGAATAATAGAAAGTTATTGAATTGCACTCTAATGCCAAATGTATCTCTTCAAGGTTTTTAAAGCAGACGGTCTAAGGTCTGTTTCTAATGATTAGTTTTGTTTTTTTCTTCTAGCGAGTAGCAGACAGGCTATATGGAGTTTACAAAGTCCATGGTAACTATGGCAGAGTTTTCAGGTGAGGAACACCTGTTCTACTCTGTTTTCTACTGTATCAAATTATAGTTACAAGCATAAATTACTGTATCCATTTATATAAGCAGAATAAAAACACATTTTAGGCAGATGATATTTTACCTTATATTGAATTAGGTCACTTAAAAAGTTTCCCTGCAGCAATAATGCATTTAGTATTAAAGGATTGTTGTGGGTCATTAGGGAATTCCTTTTTTCATAGATATGCCTCAATTGCCTTCTTTGTTTCTGTATGCCCACACAATCTCCTTTTGTTTGGGTAATCATGATATAATAGATACTTAACTACTTAAAAACAATCATTATTTCAGACAGCCATTTTCCTGTTTAGTGAACAAAGAGAGCTGCTGCATTCAAGTCAAGTATACATGAACATTTTTCTGTCTTTAGTGAGTGGAGCGCAATAGAGAAAGAGATGGGAGATGGACTGCAGAGTGCTGGACACCACATGGACACGTAAGTAAAGGTGTTACCTGAATTGGTGATGGACACAAACACATAATGTTTGTTTGGTATTGCTTCAATTGTACAGTGACTTTGCGTGTTATCTCAGTTATGCTGCATCAATTGACGACATTCTGGAGGAGGAAGAGCACTTTGCAGACCAGCTCAAAGAATACCTCTTCTACACTGACGCCGTCAGGTATTATATTGTGTTACAAGATGGTTTTGTTAACACACTTATCAGGGTAGACAGATGCTCTGAATATGCTGTCATTTTATTACATTTTGCATAAAAGTTGCATACATGAATCTCACCATATGTAAAAACATGGAATTAGACGTTAGGCATAATACAATAATCACTGTGCTGAAGCAGGTATTCTAGCTCAGTTACCGATGCAGCAGTGATTTATAGCAGGAACAGGAAGCCATCATTATCTTTGTTAATATCTGGAAAGGTTAATGTCTTCCATAGCACAGTCATGTAAACAGTAAAAGGAGACTTCATACCAACAAGGCTTCTGCTTGCATAACTTGGAAAGCCTGGACATTTTGTTTTTCATGCTTTACCTTCCACCTCATCTATTCCTTATTTTGTTTTGTTTTTCCTCTTTCACAAACACACAAGGGTTGCTTTGGTCAGTGTGTAACTTCATGCTTTATTCCTCTTAATTGGTCTGTAGTGATGCAGCACACATTTCTGACACTATATCTCTTATTTTATGTTTGCTAAAAATCTATTCTTCTGAATGAATTGAATTTTATTGTAAGCATTAAAACATCATTCAGCAGAGAAAAGAGTGTCAGTTTTGTAGATCAGACGCAGCCCACATCTTTATTTACAGTAAATGTAAATACATTCTGTTGACTGTTATAGCCTTTGTAGCAGAATGCATTCATGTTTTGGGACTGTCAGGGTTTAAAGTATGTCTGAATTTGTGTGTGCGTTAAGGTCAGTGTGCAGAAAACATGAGCTGATTCAGTATGAATTGGAGATGGCAGCTCAGGACCTTGCCCAAAAGAAACAACAGAAAGAAGAGCTGGCAACCGGGGTAACACACTTTCACACACTCTGGCTTATAATCTGTCTTTCTCCTCGCACGATATGTGCAAATTAAGAACCAGAAGTGGGCGTGTGTTCAAAAACACCGTTGTGATCCAAATTGTCGTGAACATAATTTAATGCGTGCATTTGTTTTTCCGTGTGTGTCTGTTTGTGTGTGAGTGCAGACGGTGCGAATCTTTTCTTTGAAGGGAATGACCAGTAAATTATTTGGCCAAGAGAGCCCGGAGCAAAAAGAGAGCAGGTTAGCAGCCCTGGAGCAGAGTATTCAGGAAGGAGAGGAAACGGTCAAGGAGAAGAACACCGAGTGCCAGTAAGCACAACACTATCTTATCAACCACTTACCTATTTTGAAATTATCCCTATTTTAAATTTCTCTTCCTCACTGTTCTTCCTCTGTGTGAAAAATATAGCACATAATCTGACTCTGTTTTCTGACTGAACTGTTGCAACTGAACAACATAAATGCAAAGAATAATAACAGGAGACTAGATAATTTTTTCCCCAGCACAAACTGGTGAACTGAGGTATTTGCTGAAAGTGTTGAGAGACAAATTGAGGTTCTGTGTGTAATTAAAAAGTAGTTCTATTCAATTTCTTTTTGTTTTTTTCAACGGAAAAACAAAAGTCAGTGGTATCAGTAGAAAATACAGGAACTAGAACCTAATAAGAATAAGGAACAAAGCAAATGCTGCATTGTTTTTCTTTTCTTCTTCCTCTACCTCTTCCTTTGTTCTTCTCCCTGTGCTTCTTCTCCACGCAAACAGACTAACAGTATCATGCGTCTTTGTGATTGTGCCACCAGGGAGTTTGTGCGAGCAGCATGGGATGACATCGAACATTTTAAAGAGCAGAAAGACAAAGATTTGCGTGAGGCGCTGATAAGCTACGCCATTATGCAGATCAGTATGTGTAAGAAGGTGTGGACATTTATTCTTGTGTGTATTTTGTGTATGTATATAAATTCATAGCATGTGGTCTTTTGTTCAGCAGTACCACTCCTTAACTGTTTAGTATTTCTGTCTTGTCTTTCAATGTCTCTAAGTCACTCCTTTTTTCTGGTACTTGTGTACTGTTACAGGGAATCCAGGTGTGGTCCAATGCCAAGGAGTGTTTCAGCAAAATGTGAGCCGAACTTTCCAAAGCGATCGTACTTTGCACCAAAACTATACTCTGATTGTACAGACTAGGACCAACAGCCAGTGATTATACTGTAGTCCTGTGGAGAAAAGATGGGAACCCAAATGCTGCCTTTAATTTGTTTTGCTATACTCAGTTGAAGCACACACACATTAAAAAAGTGAAAGTGGAACAATGCCTCTTTAACGTCAAGTGTCTTAATAGAACCTTTTCCTTGATTTTCTGACCTTCGTACTTCAGACAGTCCAAATTTACACACTCATCCTTAGTTGCGCTTTCATTAACATGTCCAAGAAGAAAATGTGGCATTATCATTGCACAATGGATCCATGGGATTATCCATGCAGTATATTTCAGTTGTTAGCTCTCTCAATCAGTCACAATGAATAACACAGAGCAATATACTAGTTTGAGTTGACACAGGCTGCACTTTGCAAACAGTGGTTCATGTGACTCGTTTTAGAGTTGCCTGCCTTGATGGAAGGGTCTTTACGTGTTACCTTTCAACCCTCTCCAGAATCTCCTTACATAAAGGTTTTCATACTATTTGATTTTAGGTGATTAATGGCAATAGTGATGAGTTAAAGAATGGGGAACTTGTTTCTGACAGAACTTCTAATGTTATGCTTACGTTTGTGTTTAAATTTCACATTTGCAACAGCAAGTCGAACCAAACAAAAGCAGAAGAGTGCACTGGTGAATGTTCAATTTGAAATAAACTGCAAGAAATATGACTGTAAACATGGACCGAGCTTTAGAAAGCCACTACACTTTTTACATTTCCATTTTTCTTTTTCTTAATTTTTTTAAAAGTCATTTTATGTTCGTCACACAGAAGTAATCTTTGTTATTGTTAATCTGTTGCTGACCAAAGTATTGACGACCAAGTGCTTTTATACTACAAATTTATAGTAGAAAATACAGAAGAAGGGTTGAAAAACTTCGGTTATGTGATTTTTGTTTTGTTTTTTGGCTGAGGAAAGAAATCACTCTCACAATTTGAGTTTCATAGTTTAATTGTTTACACAAAATTTAACCGTAAATGCGAAAAATCAGATCCTTTATTTGCTGTCAAGCATTGTAGCTTTAATGCAACAGAAAAAAAACCCATATAGAACTCAGCCCACTGTCAATGTGCCTCACCACTTATTCTGATATGACCTGAGTGCAGCTACACACAGATACAGACTGTTTTTTGGTTGAGATCCTCACATTAGGCTTACATAAACATACACGCATACTTGTGCTTCTTCGATGACATCAATCTGAAGGGGAGAAAAATTGGTGCATAATGGATCTGACGTCTGAATGTTGTGCTGAGATCAGCAAAAATTTTTCCCCAGAATAAACAATTGTTTTACTGAAAGAATCTCAAATTGAAGCTTTATGTATGTTTGTTTTGTTTTTTTTCTAAATGACAAATGTGTCAGATGTAATCATTGTGTTATGACACTAATAAACATTTCCCTTTTTTGAACTTACTGTTGTGTTTTTATACCGACTGGCAGAGGAACCAAAGAGAACGGGGAAGCAGGATGAAATGTGACTGCTGGTTTTGCTTAGCATGTAAAGGTGGCTGTGGGTGTTTTGATTCTTCACGTAGACATGTTTGCTTTTCCTGTTTACATTTATTTGCCGTTAAAAGATAAGAGAAACAGGCTTTTTATTACCAAAGTCTAAAGGTCAAACCTCAGTGATTCATCTCTGCCAAGATAACTCAAAACCATCCCCTCAGGTTTTTTTTTAAATTTTTCCATGACACTTGTTGGTGCTCATATTAGTGTCTTCAGTGGATACATGGGTCAAATGCATGCAAATGTACTACACAGCACACAAAATGTAGTGTAAAATTCATTAAAAATGTCAACAAACGGCCCTAGATGGTGGCATGTTGTCTTCTGTGTTTTTATATCTGAACACAGCCCTGAACATTTGGAGTTTATTAAGATTTGAATTAATGGCGCCACCTGTGGATTAATAAAAGCACACGCATTTCACTTTGGCAGAGAGGAAAGGGTTTTTTTGGGGTTTTTTTTTAATGGTGAGGAAAGGAAAATGTTCCCCTTTCAGATCCACCTTCTGGTCGGTTGGTTGGTGTGCATGAGGTCATGTGTGGTTTTCTCAAATGGAAACCTAACATTAATTTAACATCAAAAACAGACCTAAGGCTTACATCAGTGATTTTCTGTCCTCTTCAGAAAATGATATTTTTAATAAATTGAAGCAAATTACAGACTTAATCTTAAATCTTAGCATAAGTTTATAAATGTAGAATACACAATCGAAATCATGATTAAACTTATGTGGAAATCATTAAGTCATGAAGGGATAAGCTGCTGTAAGAAAACAAAACAGACAAAAAAAAATCCCTTTAGGTGTCTCAGCCAAGGCCATGGGAAGCAGGGGTACTGAGGATCCTGCAGCACATCCTGGATTCTCTGTTATTTTTATTTACTTTCCATTTAAATTCTATTAGTTTAAGAAAGTTTTAGTAGTGTATGGTGTGTGTGTATCTTGCATAGGTTAAGTTGTGTCCCTGACCACAGATTAGTGACTGCACATGAAAATGGCTATGCAAAACTGAATTTCCCATGAAACATCGTTAGAATCAGCATGCTGCTCCTACAGTACTCACGAAGACAGCCCAAGGAGGTTGGCTATTTCTTTGCTTCAAGGGAGCAGAAAACCAACCTAGAAACTAGACATGATGAAAAGTATGTGGCTGGAAACATACTTTTGGGGTTTGGGTAATATTTGAAATTATTGAGAATATTTGAGGCCTTCCGTGCTCTGCCACAATAAATTAACCAAACATCACCTGTTATTAAGTGTTAGTTGGATCCGATGCGTTTCCTTGGCCTGTAAATTGAGCATGGCCGGATCGACAAGATATTTATGTGGCTTTCATAAGAGCCAGCTCAGAGCTGCTATTGGCTGTTACTATTCTGTGGGTAAATCATGGCGTGCTTGTTATCTGGTTACCACTGGTTTTGAAAGGAAATGAGTGTTTGAGGCAGTTGTGATAAAGAGTGAGGCTTAGGTGCAGTGTTGTCTTTGCTGTCTGGATGGTTACAGGTTTATTAATGTTTTCTGTATAAATCTGCCTTTCATCTCGCAGCCGTTCTGTATGATTTTTGTTGGGTTTTTTTTACTTTATTTTAAAGGCAATCGTCATATTAGGTAACATGGTAACCAAAGTACATTTTACAACATATATAATTTATACAGCTCTTATCTAACTGCTGATGATACTACCCTACCCAACTCATAGTACCATCCCCACAGCTATGACCTCAGCACATAAGAGATAGATCCTTTCGAGGTCTTGCTGGACCCTTTATCAAAATTTGGGAAATACTTAATGAATGACACGATTATACTCATTAGTGGCACTTTCGAGTTAAAATAGTGCATGGCGGCTGCTATCATGAATGACACAAGTCCTAATCGGCACTAATCGCGCTTGATAACGAAGAGCATGCACCCGAAATGTTCGCAATACTTAACAGAGAGATACAGACAAAAAGCCCACTAATTAGCGCGGAAAGTCATGTGAATGCCAGCACAGCAACGTACCTAGCAGTCAGTCCGCCTCCCTTCATTTGAGAGAAGAGACCGCCTACCAATAAAAACCGAACCTTCTCTCCCAATCCAGACAAAGGGGACGACGGATCCGCGGCGGCGCGCACTGAGCCTGAGCATCTCAGCACCTTGGATTGATCCGACGCGCAAGAACGCACCGGCACACACGCGAGCACGCCCTCCAGATCTACCTGAAACCTCCACGCCAGTTAATTGTCATTGTTGAAGGGCGAGAAAAGGGAGATTGAACCCCGATTTTATTCGCAGCCTCGCCGTGTTCCCATGATGTCATACCTGTGGATTCTGCTATTAGGAAGCCTGCTGGCTACGCACGCCAAGGCACAAGGTAATAATTTGTTTCCAGTTAATTCAGCGCATTCTTCAGCAGAGCATTTCATGTGTTAGTGTGCATGGTGGCTTCTATCTATCTTTTTATCTGTGCATCTATCTGTCTATCTATTTATCCATCTATGTCTGTCTCTCCCCCCGTCTGTCTGTCTGTATGTCTGACTAACTGACTGTGCTGGTCATTATCTCACTGCCTCCATTTCTCCCCCCACCTTTACTCCCCTCTGGCTCTCACCTGTCTTTCTCCTTTTCTGTCTTTTTCTCTCCTCTTGCCTTTGCTTGTGTGAGCACAATTACCACTGTGCCTTTTGCCCGAATCCCTGTCATGTTTCAATTCAATTAACCTTTAGCTGATTAAAAAAAAATCTATGTTATTATTGTTATTATCAGTTCTGGCTAAGCGAATGAAAAGCCCTCCATCTTTATTACTATATTGGGGTTCCAGCTTTGTTTCCCAGACATCATCATTAAAAAAAGGTGTGTCTTGTCATGTGGCCATTTCTTTTTGGACTGGAGTTTAGGTCCATAGGGGTGTGGTGGTTCCATTGTTGTTACATAAATAATTATAATTGATTCCCGTTTCCCTGTTTCTGTTTCAATGTGTTATTGAGCCACATCTATTCTTTTCCTCTGCATCTCTCGTTCTTCGTGTTTTCTCTCTCCTCTTCCTTTCCCTTCTCCTTCAGCTGGCCCATGGGCCTCTGCCCTTCCCTGCGGCACATGCAATGATTCCAGATTGTTTAAATGTGCAGTAAAACTCACAGGAATAGAAAGAAGCATTGAGAAAAACACATAAAGTGAGGAAAAACTAAAGAGAAAAGTGGACAGCTGTTGGCAAAAGATAAAGGAACAATGTAGCTGATTGAGAGGGAAAACAAGGATACACAAGCATGGAAAAAGTGAGACAAATTCGTTTTATTATCCTTATGCAAAAAAATTCAGTTGGACGTTGGTGCGCATGGATGCAATCTGGCAAAATCTCACTCTACCGGTTATCACCAGATAAACCATCAGAGAGGAACCACCTTCACACACACGCACACTCTCTCTCTCTCTCACACACACACACACACACACACACACACACACACACACACACACACACACACACACACACACAAACAGACAGACAGAGAAAGAGAGCGCTTTTTTCCCTTCTCTTTTCACACACATTGCCCATAATTGCAGAAGTTTAATGTGATTTTAAACTCAGTAGATGTTGGACTACTCAATCACAGAAAATCTCAATGGGTGTGTTTGCTGACTTGCATATGTGTGCACACCAATTCTTAGTCACACCAAAAAAGATGGGGCGCTAGCTCAGCTGTATATGTGCACATCAGTTATAGTGCGATTTATAGAGTTGAATGATAGGGAGTGTCAGTAACTAGATCCAGCACCAGCTGTAGACAACACCCATCTACAGAACTAGTCTCAGCGCCTTACGCTTCCCGGGGGCCCTTAGCATCTGTGTGCGTATGTGTAGGTGGGAGTGGGGTAGAAGTTTAATGTACAGAACATGTGGGAGTATGGGTGTGCTTTATTTATCGGTGTGCACAATTCAGCTAGGGAACATGTGTTTGCCTTAGAAACAAATAAAAGAAAAAAGAGCTGTGATGTGAGCCAGGTGTGTGTGTGTGTGTGTGTGTGTGTGTGTGTGTGTGTGTGTGTGTGTGTGTGTGTGTGTGTGTGTGTGTGTGTGTGTGTGTGTGTGTGTGTGTGTGCAGACTTGTCTGTGTTTACACCTTCAACTGCTAGCACATAAATCATTCTTTCGGTGGATAAGGGAAACCCACACCCATGCACACAAACACTCCACACATGCATTATCTCTATGGGGGCATTGTTAAGACACATGATTGGGGTAAACACAGCACTTTCTATCCCATAGAAACACAACAGAACCATACCTGTGTCACCTGGCACACATGCACAAATGAGTTCATGTGTATTTTTACAAGGCAGGGCATGCACACGCATTATTACTCATTCAGCTACACACAGGAAATCGCACAAAATCTCATGGTAGGAACCAGAAAAGCTCGAGAGTAATGTTCTTTTTTACTTCATGGTGCTGGTAACGTGTTTCAGATTCCAATTTATGTAATGCACTGTCCTGTGTGTTACATAACTAAAACTCCATTAAAAACACCTTTACTCTTCTTCAGTTTCCAAAACAAACAAAAAGAGAACGTAATAGGAATTAAAACAAATTCAGCTTTTTATTGTCAGGCTTGCTAGGGCGTAATATAAAATGCCAAGATAAGGAGTTCCATCACTGGACATATCCACATACTAGTATAATTCCCAACTGTCCATGTTATTTATCTTTCTACGATAAGATAAGATAAGATAACATAAGATAAGTTTATTAGTCATTTCTTTACAAGGGGCTTTTCACAGTATATAGATTGCTATCTTTGATGTGGCAAATGTTTATACTAGTCCCCTTTCCTGAAAACATTGAAACTAGTTAACATGCTGTAAACTACAGAAACATCATTATTTAACACAGTATATTAATTGTTCATAAGAACCACACCTCTTTGTGGCATTCTTTGCAATCACATATATTTAAGTGGAATTTCCTTTTAATTAAAGTTCTTACCTTATTTCCCAAGAACCACTTTTCCTGGTTCCTTGTCATGACAGTTCTGTCTCTCTCTTTTTTTTTTAAAGCATGTTGATTTATGCCAGAGTGCCACCATGACAAAGCTGATGCCCATATCAGTTTGCTATCCTAAGTGCTATATTACAATTTCATCTTGGTTGAATTATATAGGCGAGGTACAGCATACTTCAGGATGAACTCTTACATTTTGGCATAGATCCAGAAGGCTGTTATCAATCACTCTTCTTTCTAGATACATGTCATATAAAAAAAGTAGTAAAGCAAACTGCCGGTTATGTAACACGGAAAGGTGAAGATGGACTCGAAATGAGCTGTGTGGAAAGATGCTTATAAAATTTCTCTCACGGAGCTAGAAGTTGCCAGGAGTTATAGGCAGAAATATGTCTTTTCCAAGAGTCGTCCTTTTCAGGAGAGCAGCTAGAAATAATCAATTAACTGCCTGCTCATTGCCAGTATATTATTTGATATAAATGTAGTTGGCAGTTGAATGATTAAGTAATAATTCACTTATATCTAAAATGTTGAATACTTGCCATTTGTAGCTGCACAGATATTCAAAACAAGACATTTGATCATGTCACTCGGGCTGTATGAAATTATATCAGGCATTTCCCACATCTGCTTTCATTCTACCCAATTAAATTAGTCAGTATTTGAAAAAAATCAATCAGCAGTCTAATCAATAATAATAATAAAATTAATAGTGGCGGCATTCATTTCCAGCAACGGCATAAACCCAACAAGACAAGTTCTCTTTATTACACTTTAATTTTTGTTAATTAATGAGCTTCTAGGTGCTGTTAGAGAGATTTTTCCGCCAGTCTAATTGATAGTAAGATACGTTCCCACATGGGTGAACTGGTTTAACTTAGGAACTTCTTTCTCAGGGAATATTTTTGCAGTTTAGCACAGTTGTTTTGCGCCACACAATAGCGTGCGGCCATGTCAGAGACACAGATGACTCATCAGCCTCAAGGGAAAGTAGCGACAATGAAAGAGAGAGAGAGTCGAGACTTGGTGAAATGGAAGGGGCGATAGGGAAGGCAAGGAGTGAGAGCGCTTGGGATGTGCAACAGTTGGCTTCACTGCTGTGCTAACACAAAACAGGGCTCCCCTTACTCAGAGAGGGTGAATGGGAACATGTGTGCACATGAACTTCACACGTGTGTGAACATGTAGCTGTTTGTATGATAGGGGACAGGAGGGGAGGAGGGAACATTACATGAGTTTGTATGTATGCATGTAAGTGTTGCTGGACTGGGCAATGCTTATGGGAGAGGTAGTTAAACGAGGAAGTGGCAAACTAATAGATGGGAACAGAATGTTCTATGAAGAAGGAGTTTGCATAGAGGGGTAGCCTCTACACACTCATAAACACAAACACACATGCACAAGAACTGGGGGAATTATATTTTATCCTCATGTCTCATGCACACTGCGTTCTCACACAAATAGAGACTCATTATTAGAGTTAATGGTTTGAGAGATTATTAATAAGATTGTGGCAGAAGGTTACTGACAGCTGTCTAAGGAACAGTTTGATGAATGTAGTGTTTTTTCTGTGCCTCACCATAGGTGTTCTGGTGAGACTCATCAACTTCAATCTTAACTGTGTTCCACCCCATTAGCCTGAAGTGGCATGCTACAGCACATCTTTGCTGAAGACAGTAATTTCCAAAGAACTGATTAAGATAGTGAAATTGATACATACCACACATATCCATGCGCACAATGTATGGAAACTGATTAATGTTTGTTAAACTGGTGCAGTGATATTCAGTGGAACAAAGAGATTTTTTTCTATGATGGTTTCAGGAGCCATGCAGTGGTGCATGAGAGTTTGCATGTCAAATATTCATGCTGCAGTGTGTGTGTGCACTTGCTTTTGTTTGTGTGTGTGATTTTTTTTTTCCTGCAATATGAATGTATATTTGTGTGGATGAATGGATTCAGGGTGTAGCCAGTACTTGTTACCACTAAAAGATTTTCACCCCGATGGAAATACTTTAGATGTGTTGCTGCTCTCCCTCCAGGCTTTGCTGATTGTGATACAATCTCACTTGGCAAGCCCCGTGATTCTTTATTGAAAATCCACCCTGCAATGAATAGCTCTTAAAAAAGTGGTAGAGGTATTTGATTAGATTTTTTAATCAGTCCTGCCTTAATATTGGGTGTTTTGTGAAAGAAGATCTGCTCAGATAAACCAGCATCAGGGTGCTGCTGACGTCAGCAAGCAAAGAACAATCAAGCCAGAGCTCACTTTACTGCTTGAGCTTGTCACATGCGACGGGGGAATGTCACAGGCGTACACGCACACATTGCTTGTCACACACAGACTGACAAAGAGCACATCTCTGTCATTTTCTCATTAGCACAGAGTTGCAATGCCAGTGCTGAGGTTAAGACTGCATTTGATGTGGAAGCAGGTCACAAGTGATCGATGTGTATGTGAAGCAGGTTTTTTTCGTTTGTTTTTGGCTGGATCGGTAGCATCAGGCACCAATCAGGCCAGGGTGTGGTTCTAAGTTTATGTATGTGTCATCTTAAACACCACTCAGATGACTTTAATGACTTAGAGGAGCAACAGATGGAAGGCGATTAAGGCGTGCTGCTTTTTAATAATCAGCGGTTACACATATCATGCCAAAATTTTAGTAGAAACTTTATTATCTATATTATTATATTAGAAACCAATGCGATATTCCTTGCATTGGTTTTCAAACAGAAAAGGTACAAAATAGGGAATTGTATCATCGGGAAGTTCTATGGGTTCAAAAGCATGGAAAAATATTCTTTGAGACACTGAGGTGGACTTTGAGTCGCCATGTCTGCCTTTTTTGTTTGATTGTTGTACAGGTTCTGCCAGCTGTGGCACCATGAATTGGCTTTTTCCCATCTGTTTCCAACTGATTGTCAGTATGTAATCCCACACTGTATTATTCTCTGACTTGCGTCTTTCACTTAACTTTGTGCAGATGATATAATCCCAACAGTAGAGCCATCTATTGAAACTCCCACATCTAAAGCAGATGTAGAGGTCATCGACCAGCATAACCTTGGGGAGGTGGTCACTGCAACTGAGGTGAGAAGTTGAGATATTTTGTTTGAACTGTTCAGTCCTGGGTCCCTGTCAGCCGTTTGAAAATCTCACCTAGTGTTACATAGACCGTTGCTTATTTAAATAAAATGTTGTGCCAAACAGGAAGTATTGCAGCCTGAGCCCACTGCTGACCCTGAGGCTGAATTAATCCAAGAAGCAAATGCTGCAGATGTAAGCACAGAGCCAGTGCCTACAGATGCTCCTGCAGGGGAGGAGGGTCAATCAGCGAGTCCTACGACTGGAGAAACAGAACCAGTTATTTCTGACGCGCCTACAACTACACAAGGTGATTAATAGAATTGCATATATGCACATTTAAAGCAATAATGAAACATGGTGCTTTTGTTTCTCTTTTTTTGTTAGATAAATAAACTGCTGTCAGTTTCCTCACTTTTTAATACTTGGCATTCATACTACACTGTTGTTTTTATTCTTTCTTTCTTTTTTTTACCTCTCTGCTGTAAAATGTTTCAGGTAGTTAATATCTCACAGCAAAGCTGCAGTTTATTAAAAATAAAAATCTTCATTCTTCATTGCAGCAAAAAGCAGGTTCAACTTTTGCACTATTACATCAAAAAAAAATGATGTAACTTTGAAGGAATGGCTATTATAATGTAAAATGTTTCTTACATGTCTTTCTTGTATTGTTTTTATCTGTGCAGCAAAACAAGCCCTAAAAGCCCATGCCACAGAATGTGGTAATTGGGCTATAAAAGGAAAAATCAGTGAACTAATGCTTCGCTACTTCTGTTTCACTTCTATCCATGGCCAGCTGCTGATTCTGAGGATGACACTCCAGAAGCTACGCAAACAGCAGTTAATGAGGAGGCGCAACCCACCACAAATGCGAATACAACACCTGCTCAAGACGAGGTTAATACCATTTTTTAAAAAGTAAAACTTCTTATTCACACCTATTAAGGTTTGTATTTTACAGATGTCATTAATAGGTTGCTATGATAGTGAGTAAATGTGTCCTGTACTATGGGTTCATATGTGTTATAATATTTTTTTAATAGAGTGGACTTCATGACATCATAACAACAGTAGGTCTAGAAGCCAATGAGGAGGCACCAACTGATCCATCTGCTAATGAAGAGTCATCCACAGATGATTTCACAACCACAGATGAAACTGTCACTATAAGTAAGTAAAGATATTCAAGTACATATTTTGCACACTCTTGTACATGCATTCATGAATATGGAAAATGCACCTGAGTTTTGAAAATGAGTATGTGCTAAGACCACAGAGAAAAAGTTGTAAACAGAGCCAAGCACATGTATTCTGTAGATGAGGCCATCTCTTGAGTGTCTTTTATGATGGGATATTACACAAACTTCTTAGTAAAACGTCACCTGCTGTCCCTTGTTTCCAGTATAAGCATGTATTTTGTGTGACAGTAGAACTGCAAGTCATAACAAGTAGTATAAAGAGACCTTTATATGCCTCATATATACACAAATAATAGCATACAGACAATAAACATACCTGTATTTTCCCTTTGCAAATGCAGGTCGGTTATTATTTGGCATTATGACTCCTTCTTCTTTTGATCATATAACCTCTAAACAAGACCTAAAAACATTTTATTTTCCTTAAATTCAGTTATATGAAATACACAGAAGCTTGCAAGTTAAGCTGATGTTCAGAAATGTTCATTTACAGCATTTTAAATAATTACAGAAACGACAGATGAGGATCTGCATAGCTTGAAAATCATTTGAGCAGAAACATTTTTTAGAGCTTTCTTAAGATGATCAGTTGAATCTTGGGGTTTTCCCATAATCTCTGAATATACGGCAGCGCTGCCTGTCCCTGAGCAAAGACTTCAAATCAAACAGATCTGAAGAATGCCTTTCATTCTTGCAGTTTTGTTTTCTAGATTTTGGCCATAACTACATATTTTAAATTTGAGATTCGATCTCAACTGAGAGATTCTTTGATTCTGGGACTAATAAAATTACTCCTGACAGAACTTTTGCATTGTCACTCATTAAAAAATATGTACATGCTGTAATGCTTTTTTGAGGTGTAATGTACTCTATATTTTTTTCTGCAACTCCCTGTTTTCTGAACAAAATAATCCATCTGTGCCTTTCTATCAGGAAATACAATTCCCTTAGGAAGGTTCTAAGGTGGGATTTTGGCTTGGCTGATTTTATCTTCCAAATTATGAATGTCATGAGCCTGCCAAATGACCCGAGTAAAGGTTTATGAAAATAGAAGTGTCTCCCTTAATTTATTTCTATTTATCTTATAACACCCTCTTTCTCAAACTGGAGTTTGTGCTCTTTCATACTAAATGTTATGCTGACCTCATGTCAGTATGTCCTATTCTAAGGTTATGTTTGGCTTTACCTTTTTTTAGACAGAGACATTGTGCTTTAGCTTAGCTTGTCCCTAGAAGTGCAAGCACTGAGATGGGAAAGGAAGTTAGTAATTTGGACCAATTACCCTGGAAGAACTATTCAGACAAGAAGAAAAGATGTGGGGGTCAGAATGAGAGTAATGTAGGTTTGTTATTTAACATCCATCCTATCAATAAATTATTTTGGTATTTTAATTGCATTTGTTTTCATGATGTTATTAACAGAAAGAATAGGTCCCTAGAAAATAGGTCACTGAGGTTTCTATCAGTGATAAATTAATGCGGTGATCACACCCCACCCTGCCCTGGCCAGCCTAACACTATACACTGAGTCCCACATGTTATTTAAGTCAATTGGGTTTTCCTCAATAAATATATAGTAGGGTAAGGTTTTGTTCGTGACAGACAATATCCCTTAATCTAAGTCAACATTGGTTCACAAGATCACAGTTACACCCTTGGAGCTGGCTGTGTTTCAGTATTTCAGTACTGAGAACACCTCTGCAGGGCATTCACGAGGGTCATGAGGGACTGAGAACAGAGTGTTACAGTGTGTTACATGTGTTTCAATATGTTTTGGCATTATCTAGATAAAATTCCTGTACAGTGATTGATTTTGTGTTTCTGTTTATGTATGTATGTATGTATTTATTTATTTGTTTGTTTATTTACCAGATCCAGGGTTTAACATTGAGAAGACGTCAATTGCAGAGCAGGAAACACATGGTCAGTAATTGCTCATAATAATTGCTGTTGAGTTTATTGTTGCTATTGATAAAAAAAAATGGAGATGCACAGAAGTACCTGTCCAATACAGCACGAACAGATACTGATGGAGATTTAGCCTAAAGTGTCGTTTTGACTGAAAACTTCAAATCAGTACAATCTATGCGATGCAAAGAGAGTAGCATTGTTTACCACAGTGACTGTAGATTTTAAGGATCAGCTGTTATGGCCCCATCGACATGGAGGGCTACATGCTTTTTATTTCAGTGTTTTCACAAACACATTGGCAAGATTGATTGACTGACAAACAGGCTTATTGATTGATTGATTGATTGATTGATTCATTTATTTATTCATTGTTTTACTGTATACAGTGTTAAACCAGGAAACTCCCGTGAAGAGCAGGATGGGACCACGGCAGAATTCAGGTAATAATAATAATAATAATAATAATGGATTGGATTTATATAGCGCTTTTCAAGGCACCCAAAGCGCTTTACAATGCTACTATTCATTCACTCTCACATTCACACACTGGTGGAAGCAGCTACGGTTGTAGCCACAGCTGCCCTGGGGCCGACTGACGGAAGCGAGGCTGCCATATTGCGCCATCGGCCCCTCTGCCCAACACCCGGGGATCGAACCGGCGACCTTCCGGTTACAGATGCGCTTCCCATCTGTAACCGGAAGTTGGGAAGTTGGGAAGTTATTGCTCATAATAATTTCAATTCAGTTTAGTGTCGTAACCAATAACCATCTCTTAGGGATCAACTGTCATGGCCCCATCGACATGGAGGGCTACATGCTTTTTGCTTCAATGTTTTTAAAAACACATTGGCAAGATTGATTGACTAACAGGCTTATTGATTGTCTAATTTATTGATTGATTGATTGATTAATTCATTCATTTATTCATCCATTTATTGACTATTTTACTATATACAGGGTTAAACCAGGAAAGTCCCGTGGAGAAGAGGGTGGTAGCACACCAGGAGTTAGGTGGTTAGTAATTGCTCATAACAATTAAAATTCAGTTTATTCTTGTAACCAATAACCGAAAATGTCCAGAATAAATAAAGATATGAAACAACACAACCAGTGCAATGAGATTAGCCCTGTTTACGACAGCGACTAGATCTTAGGGATCAACTATGAATAGTTGTATTTGTATATCCAGTTGAGGCTTTTGCCTTAGCTGCCATCATCTAATTATCTATTATTTTTAAGTGGTGAAATTAGAGTCTTAAAGCCATTAAGATGCAAAATATTACAGGGGAAATTAGTGACAAGACTGTTGTCATCTTCATAAAGGTTTAAAAAAAATAACAAAGTTATTCCTCTACCAAAAATTTTTTAGCACTTGATCACTTGAAAACTGCATCACAGACTGGGGTTTGAGATGGTCCTCTGGTAGCTCTAGAGCCTGGTACAACAGGGCTAATGCACCATATTCACAGTAGGTCTTGAGCAAGGGTTAAATTGGGATTTGAAACTTCTTAGAGTACTTATTATTTGTGAATAGTGGTCAATATTTTAGCGGGTGTTTAGCCTACTGTATAGTACATCTACCACTGAATGTATTCATATTAACACTAATGCATTTCAGTGCAAAATTAGTTCATACTGTTAGCACCTGTACAACATAACCAGCAAGAAGTGTATAAACTATGCATGATATTGTTTAAGTCAAACCAAATGCTAATCGTTACTGTGTAGTTAAATGTGACTGAGCTCAAGACGCTGGCAGCTCCCATTTAAATCCAATGAAAGGGGGACAGAAACACCATGTTATAGTGTGTTAGATTTGTGATATGTATTCATAAACATCTGATAAGAAATTCCCATTCCGAGAATAATTTTGCATTTCTTTATTGATCCACGGTATTTGTTAATTTTATTTCATTTATTTTTTTAGCACCTCTGTCAAACGACGAAAATAAAAGCGAAGATGGTTGGTATTCATTCATAACTATTATGGTTGAATTTATTGTTGTATCCAAACTAAAAATGTCCTGTGTATGTACAAAGTTAGCATTGCAATCAGGGGCTAGTAAGGTGTAGTTTGGTTTTCATAAAACATTCTTCTCATTCCTCTTGTCTCTCTATTGGAAGAAGGCTGTCGGTTCAGTGCCTTGCTCCCATGACAAGGTGCTGAACTGACTTGTTTTACAAAAGCTTAATCACTAACCTTGCGGCAATATGACAGAAATGTGGGAACAGCAGATTTTCCTGAAGCAGCTTCTCAGTTCCCTCCTGAAATGTGAAAACTCAAAAGTAGTATAATCATTTATATACTTGCGAAGGGTGAAAGACTCCTCTTTAGTACTCTGTTATTAGCAGCTTCTTCAAGTCGAAGCAAGTAAAGGGCAAGGATGATGTCACAGACATATACAGACAGGCAGTGCAGAAGGAGATAACAGGGTTGTTTGAGTGTGGATAAAATCAAAGATCAGGTTGTGAAAGAGCTGGAGAAAGTGTTTGTCTCTCTCTCGCTCTCTCTCTGTGAGATATTTTATCGCTCTAATGCTATAAAAGTATCTTTGCCATCTTTGTAACTGTACATAAGGGATGTTTCATACAATCTTGTGTATGCATGAGCGTGTGTGTGTGTTTGTACAGTCTAGTTAGGACAGAAACTTTAGAACTCTTAATGCCCCTGAGGTTACAAGTCACTGTAAAGAGAATAATCTCACCTTTCTTCTTTTTTTCCACTTTGTCATTTCAGCAACAATGCTTTACATGCATCATTAGAGCATTTAAATAATACCTTCTCTCTCCTTTCTTGTCTTTCTGTCTCTCTTTAGTGCCTGCTTTGGGTGCCTCAGGGAGTGATGGTAAGGATTTAATTTTTTCTGTTTGTCTTTGAGATCAAAAATACGCATGATAGCAAAATATTACAGTGCAAATCCTAGTCAAATACCGTACATAGGATCGTAGCCGCAGCAGCACAAATAGGCCCAATGTGGTTCTGAAACAGACAGGATATTACTGGCATGCCTTTGTCAATGCAAACAGGATACAAGAGTCACAGAGAAATGCCTCTCTCTCGTGTTTGAAGCAGGTCTTTAGGGGTGTGTCACATCGAATTTTATTGGAAATAACAGTAGAATTAAATGTTCATATCAAAGCAGATGAAAGGATACAAACAGTTTACCATGAACAACTGAATGTGATGTTGTTGTGTTGCTAACTTTTTGTGTGTTCTCTCTTCTTTACAGCAGATCAACAGCCCCAAAGTGAGTTCTCTCCTCTGTTTTCCTATTTTAAAGTAACAATCCACGTGTGCCACAAACCTACATGTAACTTAGTTGGCTAAGACTCTCAACCTTTCACCATAATCTCTTTCCATATTCACTGATCAAAAATCTATTCAGTTCCCAACCTGCACACATACACATGAGCATTACTCATTTGTAGCATTGCTAAATATTCACTGACTTCTGGGGCTCACAGCGTCCTGAGCACCACTTCTGAAGTCTGTGTGCACAAGACACAGACTTCAGAAGTGAATCGCTGCTGGGCCAACTATGACTTCACTGTGATGATTATTACCAGAATGTTTTGGTAGCAAATAATTCAAGCCCCACAGCAACACCCTAATTACAACCCCATTATTGATCGGGTCATCTCAGTCACTTTTAATTATAGTCTGTTTACATTGTCTTTCTAACACTACAGTTAAATTTTGGAGTTTTGCCTCTATGCACTGCTCAGTGGATTTTAAATTAAAGAGTCAGACTTTTAATTTTGAATTAGAAACATTTTTATACATAGGTCCTATTTTTAGAGGCTCACAAAGACTGTTTTTATTACTTGGGCGATAATCCTTTGAAGTTAGTGACTGCCTAAAGCCCCGAATCCATGGACATCACCAAATGTCACATTACTTGAGATGCTGTGCTTGGTCTTTACTGAAGCTACTCTCAGTTGCTGCTTTTTTGTGGGTATTTCTGCATTTAGTTCTGTCGTCAGTAACTGAAAATCATGCTCTACTGGGTTGATATCAGGTGACTGACTTGGCCCTATCGAATTTCTTGCCTTGAGAAACTCTTGGGTAGCTTTGCAGTATGCTTTGTGTTTTTATCTATTTGCACTGTGATGGGCTATCTCATCAGTCACATCATCAGTAAATACCAGTGGATCCGTTCCCCTTGGTAGCCATACATGCCTTTGGATCATGAGCTGTTTCTCTTTTACTCCATGCTTTCATAGTACTAGTTCAGCTTTATTTAATCTGTTCCATGTTTGTCAGAACTCTGCAGGCAGTTTTAGATGTTTTCCAGCAAAGCTAATCTGGCATTCTTGTTCTTGAGAATAACCAGGGCTTCACACCTTGTTGTAAATGCTGTGTTCGTGAAGGCATTTCTTGATTGTAGACCTTGAGAAAGGCGCACCTACTTCCTTGAGAGTGTTCTTGACTTGGCTAGATGTTGTAAAGTGTTTTCATTAACCAAGTATAGTGGCTTCGATTGACTGTAACAGGTTGTAATTCCGAAACAGTTAATGCTTTGAAGTCAGCATTTCAATCGCATATTGATTGTTCAATTTAGAATCCATTGTAGTGGTAAAGGGAGGTAAAACTTTAATTATTATGTGTAGTCAAGTAGCTTTGGTAGGTTTGATGGTTAAACCTTCCTTTCAAGTTTAAAAAACATCTAAGAATAATTTTATAAAAGAAGCAAAAGCTGTAGAATCTACCAAATGGATTCAAGGTTTAACTCACAAGTGCCCAAATGTTTAATTACAGGAGCGACTCTAAAACATATTTCGATGATAGTCAGTGTCATTTAGTATTATTTCATGTCAATGCCTCTGTTCAAGAAACAGTTGTGTCCCAGCTGTATGTGATGCGTTTATGCGCATTCATGCTCATACACGTCAGTTTCCACCCACCTTTACTTCCTTTTTCTGACTCACTATACTCTCCGGTTTCATTCCACTTAATTTAACTGACTAATTCCCACTTTTTATTCGTCTCACTTTTCTGACTCATGCCACTCCCTTGCTTTTCTCGCCGTGAGCTCTGGATCTCCTGTCCTCTTTTATTCTTTTTTTTTTCCGAACTTGTCTTTTATGCCTCAACATCAATTTCACCCCTGTAGCGCTGAAAGTCTCGCTGTCGACTCAGGCCACAACAAGACAATAAAAGCCTCGCCTTTAAGTTGGAAACACAACAGCATGAAATCATGTGCCAGATATATGTAGTGTTAGTGTAGCGACCTATTACAATGAGTTTGATGGGGTTACTTAAACCTTTTTGTTTGTTAAAAACATTATTTAGATGCACAATTAATTACATTTACTCACAATTTAGCCAATTTAGTGATGTATGTGCCAGTACCTATACTTGGCGGTGTGCTGTCACACAGCATGAAAACTATTCATTTTGGTGTTGTCATAGTAACTGGGTTACAGGTGCAGACAGATTTCTGTGAATGCTCACTGTGAATGCTGTGGGAAGTTTAAATGACAGACGAATGAAAAGGAATCAGAAAATTCTGGAACGAGATGATGCAGCCTCGCTCTCTCGCTTACACACACACACACACACACACACACACACACACGCACACACACACTGTTGCTTGCACTTCATCTCTCCTTCCCTTCCCCCTGTCTGTCTCACACATACACACATAATTCACACATTATGTCATGTCAGTGAGCTTCTTTGCTAAATTGATATTCATTCTTTCAACTGCAAAATGGCACCCAGTGCTGACACTCAGTGTTACAGTTACAGTTGTCATAGATGGATTTTCACAGATCACATTAATGCTCAGACCAATAGGTTTACAGTTCCAGTGGCATGTTCATAGGATACTGCTGAACTTGACTGCACATTCTCTGCTGTTATGACTTATCTTTATTTGTCTCTTTGTTTGTTTGTTGTGCTACAGAGGCCAGCTCAAGCTCTTTAGCAGCAATCCTTAGTGCGATTGTTGTGTCTGCAGTGGGAGCAATCGCTGGATACTTCACCTATCAACAGAAGAAGCTGTGCTTCAAAAATAGACAGGGTAATTATCTGATCCTTTTGTTGCTGGTGGAAAACTAATTAATAATAATAAATCAAAGGGAAAACTCAATTTATACAGTAGCTACCTTAACTGCTGTACGCAAGGTTTGGTATTTGACCAGACAAGAAATTCTTCTTGACCCTCATCAACAATGAATGAAGTGTATGCCAAAATTGTGTTTGTTGTTCAGTTTGGTGCCCACATTAGCAACAGAAGA
This sequence comes from Maylandia zebra, assembly GCF_041146795.1. Lineage (NCBI taxonomy): Eukaryota > Metazoa > Chordata > Actinopteri > Cichliformes > Cichlidae > Maylandia > Maylandia zebra. The sequence goes on along the minus strand of NC_135182.1, from coordinate 23,620,416 downwards.
ACTGCTTATGTCCAAGCTCTTTGAAATGAATGCCAACCCCCATCAGAGCTTCAGATCTGTTAAGCTTTAATGACGCTACAAAAGAAAATTATTCATCTTTTATCTGAATCTCCGCTTTAAATCAAGTTTCATCCTAACTGTGTCCAGTGGGCAAGGTGTGTGTTTGTTACTTGTAGTCCTAAAAGCACGGGTTTTCAAGTTTACCAGTTCTTTTAAATTCAGCTTTTGGCTCCCTTTCATGAACTGTTGTCAGTGACATACGACTCACACCATCCTCGCATCCTGCATCCTATTACTGCCAGTTCAGCAAAGTTTTCATTTGCAGTCAACATGAGTAATAGGGCATCCACTTATAGCAGTGCAGGCCAGTAGTCAGATTCAAAGTAACTCTTATAATTTGAGCATTTAGAGTAATAGACAATATGTGTTTTTAATTTGATTAAACATATTTAGACATGCAGTTTTCCTCTGTAAAGAGCAGAGGTAGTAATTGCAGCTAGTTTCTGCTTCACTAACAATAATTTAAAAGACTTCACGAATAGGTATAAGTTTTCCTCTGTGACACAAAAAATAAGAAACTAATTTTCATGGTTTGGATAATATGCAATTACCCCAAGAAATCAAGATCCTTAGAAATTCACACTTCTGTACAGCTGGTGAAGCAGTTTCACACTGAAGGAAGATGAACGCTTTTCCTCATATTTGAGAGAAGGGACGCAATAACTTGATGCTAATTAGTAGAAACATTATTAAGCTAAATCATAGACTGTATACAAAGGATGGGCATATCCACCATGATGTCACAGATTCACAGATTGCGAATCTTAATTTTGAAACCTCAACTTTAATAGTATAGCTGTATAGCTGTATAGGAGTTCTGCATTTTGATCTTGATTAACTTGGGTCCAGTTCAGTTGTTTGAGTCAGCGAAAGTGAAGCCTAGCAGACAGGCGGTAATACAGTAGTGCTCACAAAGCTGTCCTTTTTCATGCAAACTATAAGCCTTGTGGGGATCTATGAGCATATATTCACTTTTAATTGTAGCCTTAAGGAATTGCAATTTTTTTGGGCAATTGCATGTTGGCTTCATTTTTTCTGCTCTGGAGGTTGTTGCTTAAATACTTGCGAAATTCAACTTGGCAGTACAACCTTGCAATTGAGCAATGAGTTCCCACGTTTGTTTTATTCGCTTTTCTCTGACTGTCAATCTTTGTGACTAGAAGCAGACCCTGAGGCTCCACACAAAGCTGATGCAGCAGAGGCTCGGTCAGATCCCCAGGGTATGACAAACACACACACACACACACACACACACAACGAAAACGCAAAGAACACATTTTTGATATAAATATTCACATGTAATACTTTAAACGTGTTAACCATTAATCTATTTTTTTCCTCCTTTCTTTATTTACAGTTCTTAGCAACCTTCTGAACTCCTCCTAGACCTGAAACAATCACCTTACCGCCCGGGCCAACTACAGTCTAACAAAGTGGCAATCTCACTGTTCGGCTCTGTCCTCTGTAGAGCTAAATTACTGTGAGGCCCCAGAGTAGGGCTGCGTGTTTCAGTCTGAATTTCTATGTCTGTATGTTGCTCTACACGAGCTTGCGTGGATGTGTCTCAGTGTGCGTGTGAATAATATCCGTTCATTCTTGTGTGTGCATAAATGTGGAAAGAAGGAGCTAGAAAAAGATCATGTGATCTTTAGGGCTTTCATTATTGTTAAAAAAATGTATTAAAATAATTGGTCAAACACTCTACTTTAAACCAAATTATTATAATTTTTTTCAGAGTGGCCATTAAAGAGATTTAATCTCAATTTACGTATAACCATAAAATGGATTAATTATATACCTACCTTTTAATTTTATTTATATGGCTACTATTAATTCAATGTAAATACAAAACAGTAACTGAAATCGATGTTGTAGGTGTTTAACTTGTAATTGTTTCTTTGGAATTTTATACAATTTTGCCATTGTTGAACTGCCCGTATGATTTTAAATCATTTAGATAAGACATTTCTTTTTCAATTATCTATAGTACAGATGCAGGTTAACTGGATAACAGGGGGACACAGTAGCAAGCATTTTGTGGAGTCTGGTTAGGAGCTGTGGTAAAGGATTTAAAGACGAGTATTCTTGGGATGCGTGGTCAAATGTGTTTAGATGACCACCGATGTCACTGAATGTGTGTGCTTGTTTTCTGATAGGTGAAGGGGCTTGATTTAAAATCCTGTTAAGTGACCGTTTCTCCTCGGTCGGTTGAATACATTAAAAGATGACACAAATCAAATACAGCCTAAGATTCAAGTCATATTAATTTAGGAAATACCAAAAACAAGCCAACAAAAATATATTGTGTAAACTTACTAAAGTACGATGAAGTAAAGTCTAATCCAGTGTTGTTTCTGTAAATGGATGAATGGTCACCTGACATGGACAAATTCAATGGAGGTCATGTAGTAATGTATTAGACTTTGTTCTGATGTAGTATGTGTGTAGTTGTGAAGCAGTCTTTTTTTTTTTCTCTATAGTGCCTTTCACTGACACAGCCTGGCTTGAGCAATCTACAGACACACAGAGAAGATATACAGGGTGACAAATTAAAGGATGGTTTATGCTGCAGGGAGATTTTTTTGTTGCTGTTTCAAATTTCAAATTTCTGAGCTATTCTAAATTTAAAACATTTCACTTTGATGCCTGAAGTCTCTTACAAGATGAAAATACACCCATCCAAATTGCCTGTTTAATTGCTTGGTAAGAATGAAAATAATGGGATCCATAAACTATGGACTTATCAGTCTGAGATCTCCCCCCAGGTCTCCAACAACGTTATCAAAATACATAATGAGGGAATATTTTTTCAGAAGAATATTGTTTTATTCCTCCAATAGTTCCAGAGACATGAACTGGCTTAACACTTTAAACACCCTTAATGCTGGGTCAACCTTTAACTTTTTACCCATCTGTTACTGAGAAGACAAGCAAACCAGTAGGAGGCTATAACAATGAAAGAGTGTTCTGTATTCATTCTTAATCTGTCATTTACGCAATTACATTTTTTAAAATTAAACTGCTCATGCATGTAAAATAATAACACAAACATAACAGCTGCTGTATGTGTGTCCACAGTCGGGCCGTTTACAGTCTTAGTTATTTTAGCTAATCTTGCAATCTAAACTCTTTCAACCACCTCCGCTGGTGGCAGATGTAAAACTCTTCTCATTGTGTGTCTCTTTATTTGAGCAAGCCAGCTGCTGTAACAGTGTATTTTTATTGTTCATGTATCCACATTACAAACGCCATTCACTTGTGATTTTTTTATAGGAATCCTTTACATTTAGCAGCCGTGCCTCGGAGCCGACAGATTGTCTTTAGTCAACTTGTTTGCTGTGCTATTTTGTTAATATTATTGTAAAATGCAAAGAATGCAGCGCTACGGCTTTTTTCCAAATGTAGCACACACACAAAAAAATCGTAACTTCTGAATGTCTTTTTTGTTGCCTTGAAGTTTTGTACTTGCCCTGCTCCCTTTAAACTTTGATATATGGCTATAGAGGCTGCATAGTGCTGCAGGTCATGTAATGTGTGTTACTTGTAAAGCACCATATAACTGCAATACAGGACAGAGACTGTTGCTAACAGCCTAGCCTCAAGCTGAAAAATGTTAATAATCTGTGATCAATTCCACTCTACAAACTGTGGGTCAGACGCAGTGTCAGCGATCTGCCTTCTTAACCTGTAATCTGTGACAGACAAAAGCTGTTTTCTCTTGTAACACTGAACTACGTAGATAGTGTATCAGGAGTGACAATGCACAAAAAATACCCACTCAATAATAATAATACAAATAGGACTAGCCACCGATGCCTTCAAAATACAAATTTTTTCTTTAAATGCAGTACTGCCCTGCAGTGAACAAAAGCACTGAAATGTCCTGCGATGCTCTTTTAGATAACTTCCTGTAATGGAGACTCGTACAATAATCCAGAAAAATTCGATATGCGTTGCTTGCACTGAGGACATCATGGTCAACAATACATTTTGCCGAAACACTCTCGGTCAATAATTCAGTCTTATTTATATTATATCAATTCACAACTACAGTCACCTCATGGTGCTTGATCCCAGCAATACAAAGTATCAGAACACAGCATTCAAACCAGAATGTAAACCTTGAGTGTTGTAAACTCATTGGGTCCTGAAGTGCACTTGCCACATAACACTAGGGCATCAATCATGGCACTGACCAGTCCTGCCTTATTCCTTATATGCTCTTGAATATTCCTGATAGGAAAACAAACAATAATGTCATCATAAAAAAACGACACAGCGACACAAGCAGAGATTTTTTTTGTAATCTCAATGGGAGAAGCACGTTCCTATCCTGTATACATCTTGATTTACTACACATATATAGACAATTCATTTGTTCTTCTTCTGACTTCCTGTTTATTTAAATATTCTGTGTGGTTTTTGTGTAGGAACTGTCCTTTTTATTTTTGTCATCTGGCACTTGTGTTCTTCTGGAGTTGTGTAAATAATGTTTGAGGAATCAATTAAACAGTTTTTGTGGGATTTCTTTTTCTTTCATTTTTAGCCACTGTTGATAGACCAGTTCATCACTTTGGTATACATCAAAAACTCTTCAGTGATGTAATGGATTATTGTAGAACGGACATTCAAGGTCACCAGAAGATTAATTGAATTAGCACCATCTAAAGTTATTGTAGTTTGACAATTACTTTGGTTTATGCCAAAATACATTAGTATTTAGATTTCCCATTAGTCAAAGCAGTGTTTGTTTTTATTGCTAATTCTAAAATGTATGTTTTGTTTGTTAATGTGCTCAAATCTAATGGCAAACATGTAGACTGGCCACTTCATCTGGTACACCTGTTAACACAAATTTCTAATCAGCCAATCACATGCTGGAAACTTAATTTATTTAGGAATATAGACATGGTCAACATGACATGCTAAAATTCAGAGTGTCAGAATGTAAAAGAAAGGTGATTTAAGATACCCTTTTGGTGTCAGACAGTCTTGTCTGAGCATTTCAGAAACTCAGAAACACCGCAACCATCTCTAGGGTTTACAGAGAATGGTCCAAAAAAAGAGAAAAGTTCCAATCAGCAGCAGTTCTCTGAGTGAAGATGCATTATTGATGTCAGAGATCATAGGAGAATTGCCAGATTGCTTTGAGGTAATAGGAAGGCAACAGTAACTCAGATAACCACTTGTTACAACCAAGCCACACAGAAGAGCATCTCCAAAAGTGCAATTTATCTGCAATTTAACAGCAGAAAAACACACTAGGCGTTGCTGCTGTCAGCTAACAACAGTAAAGTGAAGCTAGGATTCATGTAAGCTCACCAAAACTGGACAATGAAAACTGAAACTGAAAACATGGATCTATCCTGTCTTCTAACAACTGTTCAGGCCAAATGGTGGTGTTATAACGAATATAATATTTCCTTGGCACAGTTTCAGCCCTTAATACCTACTGAGAATCACTGAAATCCCACAGCCTGCCGCAGTATTGTTGCTGACCATGTCCATCCCTTTATAACTAGTGTATACATCTTCTGATGGCTGCTTCCTGCAAGGTAACAAATCATTTCACAAAGTTCAGATCATCAGAAACTAGTTTCTTGAACATGACAATAAGTTCAATGTACTCAAATGGCCTCCACAGTCACCAGATCTCAATCCAATACAGCACATTTGGCATGTGGTGGAACGGCAGATTGTTGTCATGGATGTGCACCCAACAAATCTGCAGCAACGGCATGATTTTATCATATCAGTACGGACAAAAATCTCTGAGGAATGTTTCCAGCATTTTGTTGAATTGATACCACAAAGAATTAAGGCAGCTATGAAGGCAAAAGGGGGTCCAACTAGTAGTAGGGTGTACCTAATGAAGTGGGCAGGGAGTGCAATTCTGTATGGTAAACACCAATGCCCTATGGGTCTTATGAGCATGTGGTTGTGACCAATGAGTAAGCTTCAATTACTGTTATTTTACCATACATACGATATAAATACAGTAAAAGTTATTCTATTTTGTGTTTGTGGCTTTTTGTGTATGTGATCTGTCGAAAAGTTAATAAAGTTCAGTGAGAAAAAAAATCTAAGATATGTAAGGTATTTATAGAAGGACAGCCACACAATAATGATTCTCCCGTTGCAACTGATTTATTGTGACAGGTCTATAAAGACACACCTGATCAGTTTCTCAGAGATAGAATGTGGGAAGTTCCATAATGTTTTTGTTGGTAAGCCAAACACACCTATCTTCATGAGCACATTTGGTACCCCCCCCCCCCCCCCCCTCCCCCCAAGGCATTACGCCCACACCAACCGTAAGCCGTCCAATTAAACAAAGCAGTGAAGGTGACTATGGAGACGAGGTAGTGACTAATAGAGTTTGCGCCCAACAAGTTAATCAGGTAGAATGATTTCTCATGAAAGGTCTTGTTTTGGTATCGAGATAAAATGAGTCATGAAAAATACAAGAGAATAATTTAGTGTAAAAAATATCCCTCACAAATAGATGTTCTGAGGTATAACAAATGCCCTATAAGTCCATGAGTTTATTATATACTATAAAAGAGCTATAGTTGTGTTTTTGACATCTATTTCCCATTATAGTTTGCAACATGTTGCATTTCCATAACACTTAAACCACTTAATTCTTTAAACTGGACTGAATAACTATTCATTGATCATAACTTTGAAAAAATAATAGTAGATAAAGATATGTAAAAAGTACGGAGCCCCGCAGGGGACATGGCAGAAAAAAAAAATTAAGACGGACTTTTGCGAGATCCCGAGTTTGTTTTGCGAGATCTCGCAAAAGTTCATCGTAATTTTTTTTCTCCCATGTCCCTAAAAAAGTGCACCTTTAAAGTATGAGACAAAAACAAGGGGTGTCGACCAGTAACTTGCAGGCCACAGCAGTTTTTTTGTGCCTTTATGTCCTACATTACGGTACAAATAAAGGTTCTGCGCTCATACTTGAAACAGTACTGTACAGTCAGCGAGGCGGGGCCAACGAATTTAGCTAAGAAGGAACTCCTGTGTTTATGGATTCATGAATGTGAAAGCCCATTATGAGGTGAGTTCGGATGGGAAAAAAATTCTGCTTATCGAGACAACTGCAAATGCAATTGCTCTCACACGAGCTACGGTAAGAGCCCGTTGAAAGAGCTCAAATTAAAACAAAAGATAAAAGGCACCTATCTGATTTCACTTTTGCTCTCCCGACAGTTCGAGCTTCAGAGCAGCAGCACCTATGTGTCACTTTTTTTTTTTTTTACACATTTGCCACTGTTGCAAAACACGTATCACAGCAGTAGACGCGTCATATTCTGGATTCGTTTTATAACCAAAACTAAGAATCGTTATCACGTTGATACATTAAGAAAAAAAGGTTTGGTATATAAAATGTAAGACATGTGATCCAAAAAACAAAAAAGAGTTGCACGTCACAAGTGAAATCGCAAGAGAGTCCAAAGTGAAATCGTAAGTTTTATTTGCTCGAAGTCCAAAACCTAATACGGAGTCCAGAAATCTGATGAATTCATATAGGTTTTATTTAAATATCGAATAATCGACGTCTTAATCACCAATGATGATAAAAAATACTAACCTTGGGTTCGGAAAATATGTCAGTGTTTCTTTGACCCCTGATTGTCAAGATATGGGGGGGTCTAAAATCACATATAAGAGAACTTCAGATGTATAACCAGTGTTTTGCTCTCAGGTCTGTCCTGTTGGTTCCTTTTCTCTTCCTGCTCCTGACAACAGGACGTGATGTCACAGGGAAGGGATTTGACCAGAAGCCCAACTTTGTTCTAATGGTTGTTGATGACTTAGGAATTGGTGATATAGGGTGCTACGGTAATGACACCATTAGGTAAGTCTGAAATGTGTGTAGCTGTGTGTTTCGCTCCACTATTCTTTGTTAAGTTTATTTTTTCACCTTTCTAGAATTTCATTACTGGCTAAATAAATTTTAAAGGACATATGCATTTTTAAAAAACCTTCTGTAGTAATTATACACTTTGAAACACTAGCTGATAGTGAGGAACTACAATTGAGGAATTACTTCAGATCCTTTAGTAAACGTTGCAAAGCCACACCATGAGAATGGCCCATAACCCAAGCAAGTAAAGAAGTCAGGCATTTAATAAAATTACAAGTGTCTGAGCACTATTGGGCATTTTACAGTTGTTCTTGATCTCTTTGATGCACTTCAGTCATTTCCCCACCCATGCTAGCCTTTCTCATTGTGTTCGTGCACACTTCTATTGTCTGCACGTGCACTTCACTTCTATTTTGTTATTGTGTTCATGCATTTCTCCTCTGGCTCTGACAGGTCATCAAAGCAGTTTGTCCTTATGTCACTCAGGACTATAGATCTCACACTGACCTTAATGCCGTCCAGCATTGCATTAATGTTTTCAATCCAATGTTTTTCAAATATGTGTGAAAGCACACAGCCAGTCACACACTGTCAGTGGTAATAGTGAAATTGGCCTTCAGTTGAAAGCAAATATAAACATTTTCCTGTTCTCAGTCTTGTATCACAGGTGAATGTCATGGCACTGCTAATTACACACAAGCAAGAACTGTTCTTTGTGTATAGTAATAATGAAACTGAAACAACCAACAAACTTGCAGATGTTCTCTTAAATGTTTCCATATGGCTGAATTAGTCTTGTTTTCAGTTAGTGTGTTTGCTTTTCACCAAGTTGTACAATCTAATGTTTACATATCTGGAGGAAAAAACTGCGGGTTGTAGGCTGTCATAAATATTTGGGAATTGTATTAAACTCTAAACTCTCTTTTAAGTCCGTAATAAAAACGGCATGTAATGTAGTTAAAGTTAATTTTAATCTTCATACCAAATAATATGTCTGTTCATTCAATTTTAAAGCCATTCCAGACTTTATGTAATGTAGCATTAAAAAAAAAATTAATAGGCCATATTGTTATCACCACTGTTTAATTTTACAGAAATACAGCTTTCTTAGTTTTGAAAATGTTGTTAAATACACGAATATTTGTGTGTCTCTAGTTTCTTAAAACTGGGGTACATGGAAACCAAAATAATATAATATTATTATAATATTACGTATGACAGATCCTGGTGGTGTAACTTGCAAAAGCATTCGCTGAAGTTAGCACAACCTGTTAACTAAGTGACTTCTCACGTGTGATCGTTTGAAAGTTCAGTCCCCGCGCCATCATATAAACCCTCTCTTTCAAGTCTTTCCTTGTTAAAGTGCTAAAGGAGTTAATGAGATACTCCTTCACACTACATCCTAAATCCTCATCATCACACATCTTCACAATGGTGATTAGCAGGAAGAAAATCCTGTAGAGGTGATACACACAGTGTGATCTGCTCATTTACTTGCTACTACAATGTGCTAAATGTGTATAATAATATAATACGTGCCATATTGTAACTGATTTCAAAACAGTGCAATCTGCAGCAGGGACAGGCTAAACTAGCACACTTGTCTGTGGCTGATCTCCCATTCCTTTTCAGTCTGAAGAGCAGAATTACCAATAATCTGAATGTGGATCCAGCCAAAAAAAATGTGTCTCTGTTTAAACTTGATAAGACCCTTCATCATATCTGTTCAATGTCTTTAGAACTCCAAATATCGACAGACTTGCTTCTGATGGGGTGAAGCTTACTCAGCACATTGCAGCTGCTCCACTCTGCACCCCAAGTCGTACTGCTTTTATGACGGGCCGTTATGCAATCCGCTCAGGTAACAGACATATTTACGCTCAGTCAGCAAGTGGCAACCTGGACAAACTCCATGTTCCATATTTGATTAACCTTTTTTGTTTTTTGTGCATGTGTGCATCTATTGACTAGGAATGGTCAGCACAGGGCGTGTCCAGGTGCTGCTGTTCCTCGGAGGTTCAGGAGGGCTTGCACCCAGTGAGACCACCTTTGCTAAGAGACTGCAGCAGCAAGGATACACTACTGGTCTAGTGGGTGAGATGACATAATGTGCTATGGCCCTTTGGAAAATTGCACTTAAAGGTCTGCACACCGGGGATGTTTTATTGAGCACAAGAAGGCAATTTGTGATGACATCAGCATTTCCTCACTTTACCAGTGAAAGTGAGAAAAGGTTGATGGCACTCGCAGCACTTGAAATTCATATGGTTTGCATTTGGTATGCACCGTAACTCATCTGAAGAAACATACCCAGGATTTATGGTTCTGGTATCTCATCTCTCTATATCTCATTTTCATTGTATATCTACAGGTAAATGGCACTTGGGTGTGAATTGCAAACACAGAGAGGATCACTGTCATCACCCGAACCAGCATGGCTTCAGTTACTTCTATGGTCTACCATTCACCCTGTTCAATGACTGTGTGCCTGGAGAGGGCAGCGACGTGCTGGTAGATCTCCAGCACGCGCTCCAAAATTTGACCATGTTGCTCGGAGTTGGACTTCTCACAATCGTAAGTGTGATTTTTCTGTCAGTTTATCTTTGTTTTCATCTGCACACATTCTTTTTTCATTTATTAATCCTTTATTTATCCAGGTAAAAATCTCACTGAGATTAAAAATGTCATTTCCAAGAGAGACCTGGCATGATCATACAATTATAATCGTAACAAGAACAACAAGATCATAATGAGGTACATTTTATTTTAAAGAAGTCTCACAGAGGCATATTTACTGAAAAGAATGGAATTATAAGAAATCCTGAGGGATACAACATCCTTGTTAGACGATGAGTAAGAAACTGGAAAACAAAGAGTCGTTGTGCTAGTTGCCCGAAAGCAAAATTAACTGATGTGTGTAATCACTTAGACATGTGCTTAAGAGGTTGGAGGAAAAAAAAAACACAAACTGGAAACACAAACTGCAAATGTGAAATTCAGTTACGCCGCCCAGAAACTTATTCTAGAAAAAAAGAATAACGTCATTATTGAAATTTGGTTAACACATGAACGTTTATTGATGCTACCTCACCTGCAGCATTGGTATTCCCAGGAGAAACCAGGGGGTACCAGTTAGCTGTGTCATTAAAAATGATTAAAAGCAAATACAAAAACCAGGAACCACTTCATCCTCGTCAAATGTTAACAAATACAACTATTTTCTATTTTCTGTTCTAGTGTGAACAAAGGACACAATGTACTACTTGTTTCACTAAGGGAAAATAATAAACTTTCATGGTAGTTTCTGATGCCATCTAGTGGTTGTATCATGAAGTTGCACAAAAGTAAATTAATAGAGAAGGGTCCCAGGAGTAATATCTGTACAATAAAATGTCTGTTATGAAGAAAATATGGTTAAATGTTAGAGAGGACTGAGTCAGTTATATATAATCTCTGAAGTTGTAGTTGGTAATCAGGTGTTGCTGGCAAACATTACATAGCGAGTACCTAATTACCTGAGTACCTAATCTGTTCTCCTGCGTATAGAACCTAAGGTGAGAAAACCACTATAAAATCAAAAGGCTTTCTAAAAACACTAGAAGTAAACCGGGAATAACTGTGAACATTGTCATTAGGGAAGAACAAACAAACAGACAAATCTTTCTGAATCCAGCCTTTGTGTGTCTATGTGCTACATGTTTTCAGGTGTGTGCCCGTGTGTGTGGCCTTTTTGAAGTCGGCCTGTGGCTCCTGGTACTACTTTTCTTTCTCTGCATCCTAGCAACCGCTGTGTGGTATGTGCCCTTTAAGTTCTTGCCAACATGGAACTGCATCATTATGAGGAACCAAGAAGTAATCGAACAGCCGATGACCGTGGAGACACTGCCCCAGAGATTGCTGGGAGAAGCACAAAACTTTATAAAGAGGTAAAAGTGGTGGAGCAAAACAAATAATCACATGGCTTTTGTGCAGAGACTTTTACTGGTAGTCTTTTGTTTGCAGTCTTATCAAGGAAGTTAACCTTGATATGATGGTTATGTTAGAGTTACAGCTGATTGATCTCCAACAATACTAATAATTTTCTGTTTCCCTTGTGAGGAAATTAACCTTAACATTTGAACTCAGACTGACATCAGTGCACGTTCAAATGATTCTTACTAATTAGGACGTCCCTACCCTCACCTATGGCCACGAGCTGTGGGTAGTGACCGAAAGAACTATGGAATAAGAACGAGATCGCGGATACAAGCGGCAGAAATGAGCTTCCTCCGAAGGGTGGCTGGCCTCTCCCTTAGAGATAGGGTGAGAAGTTTGGCCATCCGGGAGGGGCTCAGAGTAGAGCCGCTGCTGCTCCACATCGAAAGGAGCCAGCTGAGGTGGTTCGGGCATCTGACAAGGATGCCCCCTGGGCGCCTCCTGGGTGAGGTGTTCCAGGCATGTCCCACCGGGAGGAGGCCCCGGGGCAGACCCAGGACACGCTGGAGAGATTATATCTCTCGGCTGGCCTGGGAACGCCTTGGTGTTCCCTCGGATTAGCTGGAGGAGGTGGCTGGGGAGAGGGAGGTCTGGGCCTCTTTGCTTAGGCTGCTGCCCCCGCGACCCGGCCTCAGATAAAGCGGATGAAGATGGATGGATGGATGGATGGATGGATGGATGGATAGGACATTCATTATTTCAGATAGTTATTACAGGGATCATTACCAAAATAAATCGTATCAAAAGAAATCATAAAACAGGATCTATAAAAAAATAGTACACAAACGGTTGTACGGACTAGCAACTAGTCATTTTTATTTTTTTTATTTTCTGTATGAAAACAAACTAAAACACTGGAAAAAGATGCAAGTTTATAAACTCATAAACTGATTCGCACCAGAATAAATGAACTCTGGGTGTGAAAACGCCCTAAGATTCTTGTGTGTGTGGACCTGTGTTGTTTTGATTCACTTGAACTGTTTTCAACTCATTGAAGCCATTTAAAAAAAAAAAAACTATATAGAGCATCAAATGTCACACAGACAATGCTAGTGGCTTAGTTTGCATCAGACTTCAGCTTCACAGGGCAATTTATGTGAGTGGGATTAGATCATTGTTGGTTATGGTTGACAATGACAGGAAATTGCTTGTCCCCATTGCCATGACAAGAAAACAGGCAATAATTAAAAAGATAAAAAAAGGCCTTTGAGAGAGTGTTCAACTCCTTTTTGCTGCTCTTTAGGAATGTGGATCGTCCATTCCTCCTAGTCTTCTCATTGGCCCATATCCACACGCCAATGTTTAAAACACCACAGTTTGCTGGCAAAAGTCGGCATGGTGCCTACGGTGACAACCTAGAAGAAGTGGACTGGATGATTGGTGAGTGAGGGTGGTGAAATAAGTGTGCCACCATGTGCATGCAATGTTAAATATTATCCAGTGGCTTGTAGCTTTGTGGCAGTCAGCAATCCATGTTTTTATAATCACGACAAAATATGGCCAAATGTATGAAAGCAAGATCTCAATGAATCAGTTGCTCTGCACCAATTAGGAATCTGTGCAGTTCTTAATTTTCCTTTGAAATCAACCTCATCCTATTATCTTACTATGCCGCTTGTCTTTTTAGGTAAAATTACAGAGACGGTGGATTCCCTTGGCATTGCCAACAATACTCTCATGTACTTTACATCCGATCATGGTGGGCATCTGGAAGATTCTGATTCACGAACTGGGCAGAAAGGAGGCTGGAACGGCATCTATAAAGGTAAACAATGTGTCAAGCTGTTTTTTTGCTGATATTAAATTGCAAACTTTAAAGATTTTATAGCAGGCATTCAGACATTTTTGTAGAATTTTAAATCTCATGCGTACTATTGACAAACAAAACCAAAAGAAAAATCACATCTCTGTGTTTTATTATATCTCCTGTTGTTTCACATGTAGGTGGGAAAGCTATGGGGGGCTGGGAAGGGGGGATCAGGGTACCTGGCATTTTCCGCTGGCCAGGCAGGCTGAGAGCAGGAAAAGTGGTGGATGAACCCACTAGCCTCATGGATCTGTATCCCACCCTTAAATATTTAGCCAAGGACAAACAACCAGACAGGTATATCAATTCACTCCCACAAGTGCTTTTTAAATTGTGTGTAATTGTATTAACTGAGTCTTGTTTCTTTCCTGTTTTCTTGAAAAGGTTAAAACAGTTTCCGATTGTATTTTACCCCATCGTTCTGACCTCTTTTTTTCTTGTGATTCTATTCCAGACAATCCGATGGCTATAACCTCATGCCGCTGTTGGAGGGGGAAGTTGCACGATCAGAGCACGAGTTCATGTTCCACTACTGTGGCATCTACCTGAATGCAGTGCGCTGGCACCCACCTGGCAGTAAGTTTGCACATATATAAACCTAGAAGATCAACATTTTTGATTCTTTATTCCTTATTTCTTGTTACAGTTAGGGATATTAATGCCAAAAATTCCCAAAGTTTTTAAATAATGTGATCTGTAAATATAAACAAAATAAATTTTAATGCTCAGTAACAAAAACTTGAAATAGAAAACAGCACTCAGAGACCTCAATTGCTCCCCGAAGGGCAAAGGCTATAATAAAACATTGATGCTTTATCGCAACATGCTGACATCAGCCTGTTTTTTATTACCACGTGATGGGATTAGCCTACAGTAGTAGCAATAGCTGACGGTGTGTCTGGTGTTTTGGCTAAAGGATAAAATAAGTACATCCATATTATATGTGCTCTTATTATGTCTTATATTGTAAGCTGAATAAATACAGTGAGGGACATAAAAAACTTCTTTCTTATTTCTTAGTGCAGCAAAAACTTTGTCCCACTTCAGAACATCAACTTTGCACAGTTCATCAGTTCATATACAAACCTTCCCTAATATTTGTGTTAGACTCATTAAAATAGATGCTTCAGTGATTGTTTTGGCCTTTAGCTGGTTCACTGTTCACTGTAGACTGATTAATATCTAAACTCTAGAGCTGCAACCTTTCCAGCTTCATAAAAATCAATGATTGATGACAGTGAGTCTTTCCAAATCAATTTTTGGGATACGTGCGTCACAGCAGAAGATGGTTTTTGTTTTTTGTGTTTTTTATTTATTTTCATAGTAAATTCCAACCCTGAAATGTTTATTTTTAAAGGTCAAAGTAAGGCTGTTGCAAATAATTACGTGTCATTGGTTGGACTCTTGACTCTTTTTGCTAATTCCTGACTCTAGTTAGTCATTTTTTAATTTGAATAATCTTTTCTATAAGAACAATGTAATGGTTTGTGTGCTACTAGTTCAAATTAATGGTTTTGTCATGATTATGACCTCGATGAAGATTTGACCTGATTTCAGTACATTTCTATATAAAGATAATTTTTAAATATTCACTTTTTGTCTTGCCACTCTATGTTGATATATCTTCACCGATGTGTGTTTCCATACAGGTGACTCTATCTTCAAGGTGCACTTCTTCACTCCCAACTTTTTCCCCCCGGGCGCCGGTGGCTGCTATGACACAAAGATTTGCCTTTGTCATGGAGAGCATGTGACTCACCATGACCCGCCGCTACTGTATAACCTCTTCCACGATCCCTCAGAGTCTCGGCCTCTGACTCCTGATACTGAGCCCCGATATGCTGAAATCCTTGAGCAGACCGCCAAAGCCGTGGAGAGCCATAAAGGCACACTCCCAGATGAACAGGCACCTGCTGGTGCTCATTCAGAGGCCAATAGAGCTGAACAGGGCGTCGAATTGCAACTGACTTGGGACAAGATTTTGTGGAGACCCTGGCTTCAGCCTTGCTGTGGGACTTTTCCATTCTGTGGATGCAAAGAGAACACAACTCATATGTAAGAAAGACAAAAGTTGGAACAAACGACTTTGGTTTCATGAAGGTGCTGTTTAAAAAAATCGAATAAAATAGTTTAATAATTTAATTAGTGCTTTTGTTTTTCATTGGATTTCTAGCATTTTCAGTTTAAAGATACCAATGTTTTGTGTGGAAATGAAGAGAGAAGCTGAAAAATGACTAATTAAATTAATTAGAAATAATCCAGAACCAAGTGTATTAGTGTTGAAGTGGACTAAGGACTCCACACGACTATACCTGTGATACCGTAATCTACATTTTTGGTGCAGTTGAGTCAAGGAAGATTTAGCTATGTAATAATTCAGTGAAGTGAATTAGTGCTTTTAATTTGTATTGGGAAAAGTGGCTTCGTGGTGTAGTGGTTACCACATTCACCTTACATGCAATGAGACAAGTCCAGCTTCACGGGGTCACAAGCTCGTGTAGCCTTAGTGCCGGTTCCAAGCCCGGAAAAATGAGAGGGTTGCATCAGGAAGTGTATTTGGCACCAAGTCAAGCGTGAGCATTCATCCACTTTGACAAGCCCTTGAGAAATAAAGGGCATCTTATAATGGGAAAAACATTAGCCGTGCTTGTTATATGAAAGAAGGAAAAAGAAAAAGCTCGGTGAGTTTTAATGATTTTGCCTGCATTCAGTCTTCTGGTGAGGTCATTGTGCTTTACCCTGTCTGTTTTTCGTTGTCTCTCTCTATGCTCTTCTCTTTCTCCTTACTCCAACTGGTCGAGGCAGATGTCCACACTCCCCGAGTCAGGTTTTGCTGGAGGTTTCTTCCTGTTAAAAGGGAATGTTTATTTATTTGCTTTAATCTACTGTGCCAAGTGTTTGCTTAGAGGGCATTATTGTGTTTTAGAGTCATTACGTAAAATGGGAAGTACCTTGAGATGACTAAAGTTGTGATTGGGAGCTATGTAAATAAAAATGAATTGATTGTATTTTTCTTGTCTTTTTTTTAAATTAATTTTTTAATGAAGTTCATTCATTCATCCAGCAGTGCAGAAAATGGAGGTAAAACTGCTCTAGAAGGTAATATAGGCTGTGTTCCATTAGGGGGCAAAGTCAGACTGTGTTTGGTTTGGTGAAGCGCTTTCCAGCTTTAAAACAAGACTTAAGGGTTAAGTGTGAGATTATAGTTCTGCCACTGTAGGCTGCTATGCTGTGGAATAATGATCATAATTATTATAATTAGGAATATTATGTATATTTACATTACAAAAGTAAGTCTTAAATACGCAAATGAGGTAAAGTATATTGTATCAACTTCAATTAAGATTTTAACACTAGTCATTACCAGAAATCATTTGACGTTTCCTCGTGGCCTTAAGTCTGTGCTCTCCTCGGAAATCCTCACCTGTGACTCCTTCCTTCCCAACGGTGCCATTTTCGTTACATAATAATACTTTTTGATCTTGCAAACACTTAAAACCCTTTCATTAAGATCAGAGCACAAAGTCATCTGCTGAACTCCAGTGCTCAAGGACACTGAGGCAGGGTGGGTGGTTGACCTAGTTTGGCACGCTCTGGCTCCACAGATCTTCAATAATAAAAGACTTTAAAGACTGTGTGAACTTCTCCATCATCAGTGTCATCACCATTTATTATCTTCATCATCACCACTGTCTCCCTCCAGCAGTGCCTGGCTGTCAAAACATCAAAGTTTGCTACAGCAGCACTATAATTGCTCCCCCTCCTTCCCTCCTCTCTTTACCCACTTCCTTCGTCTACTCATCTCCTCCTCCTTTTTGTCCTCCTTCTCTCCCTCTAGAAATTGAACTTGCGTCTGCGACGAGAGAAATTTCATCATCATCATCATCACAGTAATTGTTGCCATCATGGCCGTAGTATTTACTTCTCTCCCTCCAGCAGAGACCCGTACATCAAACACTCAGCAAGTTCATTACAGTGGCCACTCCATTATGTCTCTAACAGTAAATCATGCAGTCGACCATACATAACGACATTTGGCTGTACATCATAGTTAATGATGGCTTGTGGGGTGGAATGTTACTGGCTGTACATCATGTCACACACAACTACCTAAAAACATGAACGTGCGCGCAAGCTCAAAAGCACACACGCTCGCGAACACGCATGCGCACGGTATATCATGTTTGTTTGGAACAGATCAGTGGTTTTCTGGAAAGGTCAGTGTTTCCTGGGACGCCATAAAGCATTTTTACAACCCACTGCTTGACACACGTAAACATATGTGGAGCATGAAATGATGGGAAAATTGTACGGCAACGTAAGCAAACTGGAAATAGCTCTCCTGTATTAAAATACTAATATCTATATGGGGTGTTTTGGCTTTGGTGATATTGAGCATAAAAGACAACGTTCTGACAATCTGCTGTTGAAATTCAGCTTTATGTCTTGTCAGTTGGTTTCGTTTAATATTTCAATTTAGAGATATGTCAAATGAAGATATGTTTGTTTATGACATTTAAAATTTCAGTTTTGAAAATGTTCATATGTTGACCATTTCAATGTCACATTATGAAGTGTTTTATATATATTCTGTCCAAAACTGTTTTATTTGCTCTGTTCAAATTAGTTTTCTATACTGCTGCCTCATTTTTTATGTTTTTACCCCAGCATACGAACAATGCAGCAGATAAAAAGACTCATAATTTATTCTAAATACACTTTTTTGATACCTTCAATTCAGTTACATGTTTTTAGTGTCCATTCACAACAACAATCACTGGATGATAAACACTTGTATATATACACAAAAAGAGACAAAAAAGGTTGTGATTTGATACTTAGGTTCAGAAAAAAAAGAAGGGGATTGTGCAGTTCAATGATTATAGAGATGCCACAGTGAAATTACTAAGTTTAGTACCACAGGAGGAAGGAACAGAAACCTATATTAAACCCTTTGCCTACCAGCCATATCTCGCAACTTGCTCAGTGACAGAGGAGGCTTCATGAAGCTGCTTGTAAGCAGATGGATAAACAATTACCAACTGAAAACATATAAGTTGTCCTAGAGCCAGTTCGCTTAGCACCAGTTTTGTAAAAGCAGGACAGTTATTCCATGTGTGATAGTTTATATTTGGCATGATGGGTCTAAGGACAGACCCATCATGCCAAATATGTGTTATTATGCACATACAGAGAAAGACAAGGCAGGGAATCTGAAACCAATACAATACCCCCAGCACAAAAAAGAGCAATGACAGCAGAAAAAGTGAACCTGGGCAGGAGGTGGGTTGCAAAGTTGCTTGCAGGTGCAGCAGGAACAGCAGCCAGGCTAAAGCAACTTTGTGTGTCAATTGTGTGTCCTATATGAGGTTTTGCCAATAGGTTGCACAGAAGAGTGTCAGCTGAACCGTCAGCTAATGTGAAATAGCATTTAGTTGTTACAACAGCTGATAACATCAGCTGTTGTAACAACCATCAGCTGTCTGCATAATCATTACCACCTACCCCCTTTCGACCTTTAATAGCTTCAGTCTAAGCAGACCCATAAACATAGAAGGTGTTTGTTAGCAGTTCAAAGAAAAGAACTGCTAACAAACATGAATTTATGACAATGAATGCAGACTCTGAAACTGTTAACAATATTATTGCTCTGGAGAGCAAAAAACAGCATATGCCATTACATTCAACATTTCAAGTGCAGCACAGCATGTATTCTTTGCTCTCCTATATCAATTTATTCCTTTAATATTTTCTCAAAAGGAATTCTAATATTATCAGCCATGAGTTCAAAGGCCTGGAGCCAAATGACCAGGGAACTGAATCAAACGCACACAGCATAATCGTAAAAAGTGGGCAGAGAAGAAAGCAAAGTCAAGATTTTACAAATGCAATGTTTCCCAGGACCAGCGGCAACATTTTTTTGATCAGTGAGTCCAAAAGAAAACCACTGCTATTCCACCAGTTAGTGGTGACTATCCATTTCTCCTTCTGGTTAATTTATCTACTTATCTCTGAAAACAGGACACATCTGAAAGTTTCTGTGGTTCATCTGCTGCCTGCTGCTCTGATCTGCTTTGTTCAAGTGTGGTTTCATCTACCACAATAGATTGCCATGGTAAAGCAGCAATTACACACCATTACAACACTATTACATTAGGAAGCACAAAAAAAGAAGAGACAGGCAGAGGGAGAGAGAGAGAGAGAGAGAGAGAGAGAGAGAGAGAGAGTCACGTTTGTCAATAGATGAGGCTTTTAGTGCAGAAGAGATGTTCGAGCTGCTATTAGTGCTGATTGGATTTGTGTGTGCATTGTGTATGTGTTAATGCAGAGAAAAAGGGCAATATATTTGCATGCATAGCTGTGTGCTTGTTTATACCCCAAATGTCCATGCAGCTGGCACATTTGTGTGCATTACATATTACACCTAGACCATATGTATGTATAATCTGTGCCAGCAGGACTGGGCACAATTGTTACCACGTGAGATAGGCTCCAGGAGATGAAATGTCATCTCTGCTGGGGAACTTTCACTGCACACAAACATGCACATACACTCAAACTCGTACTGACTCTAAGCCTTTCTCAATCTCTGCATGTCTGCACGCTGCCCTTGTATCTAAATGTAGATCTTATACTGATCCCAAAGACCTGCAGCGAAGTGGTGCTGCACAAGACCATGCTAGGTTTTTGTATGCATGTGTATGTGTGTGTGTGTGTGTGTGTGTGTGTGTGTATGGTGTTGCAGAGAGTCTGTGGTTTAAGTATGTGTCATGTTGTATACCATATGTTTAAAATTACCTCTTGCAGGGGACAAGTCTCCAGGCAGGGAATAGAGTATTTGTAGTGGCATGTCAACAGCACACACGCATATCCTTCTTTACACACATAATTAAACCATAAAGCTTACACAGCATGCACAAGCACACACAACCTATAGACACACATTTTCTCACTAACGAAGTATAGCTACTAATGACAAACACTTTCAGTCATTAATGCGCTCATCTACACACACGGCTTTAACATCTAGCTCCTCTGATGAGAGAAGATGGTGCTGTAAATGGGGTTTGATGAGAAGCAGATAGCTAAATAACTGGGGTAATAGGGCAATTGTAACCCATTACACATACATACACTGTACTTAACCTCTCTTCCTGTCCTTATGCCTCTTAAACCAACAGAGTTTGGCTGTAGCACTTTCACTTGTTTTTCAGCGTACCACTCAAGAGCAACAGTTATCTAGTGTTTGGTTGCCAAGACATGCTTCTTTGACTCGGTAGGAAAAAATCAAACCCTAGCAGCAGCAAAATGCAAAATTACACAAAGTTAGTAGACATTTCAGACTTGTGCATGTAATTTAGGAGAATTACAACTTTTCAAAGCACAACCCACCCATATGCCTGACACATCAAGCTCATTGCACACAAAAACACACGCAGCCCACACCAGCACAATTGCAGTGCAAGCTGCAGATGTCATAGTGATCTCAGTCAGGCCTAAAAATTACATGTATGGCCTGCAAACATATGTTCACTCATTAAGGTGGGACACGACAGCTTTTAGGGTTTTTCATTTTATTGTCCTGGATTCTAGTTTCCAGAGGCTGTTTACTCGGTTTATTCTGACATCAATTAGGTCAAAAAAATACCATATGGTCGTAGGATTTTGGAACCAGCTCTTCTTCTGAGAACTTAAGGCAATCTTTCTTTTTTCACAGTGATTTTCTTTGGAATTTTCTTTTCACAGGAATGGATGCAAAAACTATTTTCTCTTTTAAAACAGCCATTAATTCAACAATATCCACCCAGGGAATCTGTGTATTGTTTAGCAAACACAGTTACCGGCTAAGGGGCCAAGATTCATTACTTAAGGAGGACAGAAATTTAAATTATCAAAATTAAACAATGTGGAGGGACTGCAAGTAGTTCCAGGAATACTTACACAGCACTTTAGTATTATTTACACATATTATTATATTATGCCACCAAGGGCAACTTGCATTTAAAACTCAAATAAGAAAGTTAACATTACAAGAAAACAAAAAACAAAAAGTACAACACGCCCCTATAGATTGATAATGTTACGATTTTAGTCCAACAATATGAAAAAACAAGCAAATGCTGTTTGAATCATTCATAACCCCGCTGACCACATATCCCCTCTATAACTCATCCTGACAGTCCAGGCTTGTGGAGAGCTGAGGCAATAGGAAGCAGAGCAGGAATGAGTAATGCAGAAATGGTGGATGGTCAGTGAAGGAGGGATGGGTAATGTGTGATGAAATATATGATAATGGGAACAGAAGATGGCAACTACAGCAATACAAGAGGTGCTTGAGGTGTGACCAACAAGAGGAGGACCGGCTGAACACAAAATGAACAAAAAATGTTTTTATAGAAGAGTTAAAGGCGAGGGAAATAGTAAGAGGGAGGAATAAAGAGAATGAAATTGTTCTTGAAGTATGGGCCAGCCTTTGTCATACCAGAGAGAATGACAAAAAGATGAACATGTAATAGGAGAGAAAGTACTGTAATGATTTTGTGGGTAAGAGTGAAAAAGGGATGGGAGAAAAGAAATTGTGACTTGTTGACCTAAAACTCAAGGTCTCACAAGGGTGGAGGATAGAAAGCTGAAATAAAAGTGTCACAGATCGTAAGAAGAGGTTGATCTCTTCAAAAGCAGACAGGGACAGATAAACTCAATTCAGGTTTATTTATATAACTCCAATTTACAACAACAGTTGCCTCAAAGCACTTTATATTGTAAATAAAAGACCCTACAGTATTAAGTGAGCCACCTGAGTAAGGGCTTTGCAATAGTAGGAAGGAAAAAATTGAATTTAAGAGGAAGAAAACTCTGCAGCATTTTGGACTAAGTGAAGGGTTTTCTAAAGAACATTAAAAAAAATTGCTAATAATGAATTACAATTGTTCAGGCTAGAATTAATGAATGAATGCATTTTTCAGCATCATTCTAATTTTAGGGATAATGTCCAGTTAAAGGAAAGTAGTCCTATATATTTGTAAGACTACAAAGAGTGGAAATGAGACAGTGAGATAGGCTATATATGGACTGGGCCAACTACACATCACACCTATAGGATCTGCTCTGCCATGGAAAACTGGATGTCATGAAACTCTTGGCACACAGTATTTGTGCAGATGTTAATGCCAGAGGAGGTTTGGAACTCTGCAGTTGTTGAGTCTTTTACATAATCTACACCTCAGCATTCGGTGACCCCGCTCTGTAACTTTATGCGGTCTGCCACTTTCTGGTTGAGCTGCGTCCATTATGCAATAATACCTGTTAAAGTTGATTGTGGATATCTAGAAGGGAAGAAATTCCACGAACTCATTTGTTACAATAGCTGCACGCTGTTACAGCACCACACTTTCAGTGGGCCATTAAGAACAACTCATTCTATCACAAATGTTTATAAAAGCAGAATGCATGCCTAGGTGTTTGATTTAATACACCTGTGGCAAAGGGACTGCAAATACCTGAATTCAAAGATTAAGAAGTGTGACTGTGGTAGAAATGACCGGAAGCACGCAGCTTTAGGGACACGTGAATGACTTTATTTACAAGTTGTTTCTTGTTCGTCTAGCTTCCCAGCTGCTTTGTAGCGCAGCTTTCCCCGTCGGGTCCAGGCATCCTACTGAAGTAAGGAAAGCATGACCAGGTGATGGAGAACAGCTGTGTGGGTCAGCCTCTCCTGACACCACACCCTGAACCCTCTACTCTATCGCGCCCCTGCAGCTGAGCTAAAAAAAAAAAAAAAAACACACCTCGCCAGTGCATCAGTAGGGCCAGTGGCGCAATGGATAACGCGTCTGACTACGGATCAGAAGATTCTAGGTTCAACTCCTGGCTGGCTCGGCGCTATTTCTTGTGAATCTCCCATCTCTGGGACTAACAAATACAAATCTCACCTCGTTCTTTTATCCGTATAGTATAACATAGGGTCTCAAGATATACAGTGAAATCTACACAATATATAAACCCTTGTCCTGCAGTCAGTGCCTTTGTGTATTGTCTAACTATATTTTATGCCACTCTAATTTTATTGCTTCAACAGATACTGTGCATAAGGTAAGATCAATAAAACAGAGTTTCCCTTCTTTTTATGTGTGAGAACTTCACTGGCTCGAAGAGAGATGAAGTGGAGCATCCATTCTGATCTTATGGCCTAGCAACAACATTCCCAGAAGAGCTGAAGCTCTCTTATTTGAAAGATATTTAACAAGCATATGTACTTTTTGAGTATTTGGTTTCGATGTGTGGGTCATTCTCTCTAGGGGAAATGAAAGGACAGAGGGATAGCCATGTCATCTTCAAGGAGAAAGCGAGATGACACACCAGATTGAAGGAGTAAGAAGGAGAGGCGGCTTTCTTGAGAGATAGCCAAAGAGTGAGTGAAGTATTTGTCATCGCTGGAGAGATGAGAAGAAGAGAATAAGATGAACCAAGGGAGGAGAGGGAGAGAGACGGAGCGAAGAAACGAAGAGAGAGGACATAAAGAGAGATGAAGAGGAGTTCAGAGGGCATAATAATGACAAAATGACAAGAGGATGATCGAAGCATGGGTCATGTTTACCCACAGGAGAGAGAGAGTAAGAGAGATGGTGAAGAGTCTGGAGGCAGAGAGGCGACAGCACTCTGAAGGGTCACTCTATTTACGGGGAGAAGGAGAGATTGAGGGATATTGATGTGAGGAGGGAGGAGAAAGATGAAGGGAGACAGCTTGGGATGGAGACAGCCCCTCTGGCTATGAAAAGAAGAAGGGGTGATGAAGCAGAGGAATGAAGAGAAGGGGGAAGGAGTCACAGACAGAGGGGATATATGGAGGAAAAATATAATAGTTCGAGGGAAAAGAGAAGCTAAAATCCAATGAGAACATGAAGTCCACTGCACAGGGGGCAGTTATTTGATGTTTTAGAGAGATGCAGGGAACACCAGGGCTTCAGTCTGCAGCAAGCATTGTGTGGTTTTTTTTATCCAGATGAGGGAGTCTGCAGGGAATGAAGTAGACTGAAAGACATGAGTGATTTATCTGTGAGTTAGAAAGGAGAAGTACAGACAGGAGGAAAAAGATGGTTACAAAGCAGGAGAAGCTTCTGTTCTGAGTTGAGATAGAGAGATATGGCTAGACAGAGCCCAGTCTCACGACAATTCGTGGAAGGTTTTGTCTGCAAAAAATCAGCCAGAGCTGTGCCTTGACTGTAAATCAGGGAAGTGGGCTCACCAGAGACGGATTTAATATTATCCAGACAACAATATTTTCATTCTGAGATTGAGCAAACACCTGAACCTGGCTACAGATCAACACTGAAAAATCAAAAGGTCTGAATAGAAAAAGTACCAAGAAAAGTACAACAAACAGTGAATGGCAAACAAATCATAATTTCATTTTCAATAAAGAACAATATAATTCCTGCAAAAACTTTAACCCTGTGATCCCACAAGCTCTGCGACACTAAAAGTGGAAGGTTGAGTCCCCTCAACCAGCTGCTTTGGCAATGCACAGCCTCACAGTAGCCCACATTCACTCTGGATTAACCACAGAAAAAGAAAAGTGCATTTAACATACAGCAACAGCATCTAAATATCTCAGTTATATGAGATTTTCTTTAACCCATTCTAATTTTCAGGGGCATCGAACCTGAGTGCATTGCTGAGATGCCCCTTTGTGGTCTTTGATGGACTGCTATGCTCACAGTATTTGTCCCTTTTGAAAATGCACGCTTCCAAACAGGTTAACAAAGTTCACCTAAGGACACGGGGAGCCTGATGGTGGTGTAAATCAAATAACTCTAAAAGGGTTTCTGGCAAAAAACAAAAACAAAAACAAAAAAACCCAAAGAATCCCAGCAACAGTTTTAGTATAAGAAACAACCTTATTGTTAGACCAGCACTTTTCAGCATGTGGCCTTCATCAGTATCATCATAAAATCTAATGGAAACAAGATTTTAAATAGAATAGTTGTGAGGCAGGAAACAAAGCAACCAACACCCAACTAAGGATGGGTTGGGCATATGGTCATGTGGCGATTAGTTGTACCAGGTTGGCAGAGAGAAAAGGGTACTACCCAGTAAAGGTTTAGTTAAATCTCATGAAGTATTTCATATTTATACACCAGATAAAGAGTGTATGAATGAGAGGTGGCCAGTGACCCCCTTGGCCTCCATTAGTAGGGTACACTTCACTACGTTGATATGGGTCAGACCACAGCCATCATCAAACCCGACCTTCATGTACACATTTACTATCTGTATCTTTCTCAGTTGGAAGGAAATCAGGTTGACAAAATCTGCCAATAGAAATAAAAACCTGCCAAAGTGTTTAAAACCACCTTTGTGCTGGCCCAGAGTGCATTTAGCCATAATGGCACCCACACACATGCACAAATTCACAAGGTGAAAACAATAATAAGCTGAGCAGATAATACCGAGAGACAGATTAAATGAATACTATAAGCAGCCAGAGACTGAGAGAGACATTACACACTGGCAATTGAGATTGTTCAAGATACACAAACCTGGCATCATGGAAACAAACCATCCAGAAAGAACGTGTCAGTTCTGCTATCTGAAACTTGTAAAGGCAGACTACAGCCTCTGTGAAGCCATACTTTTGCAAAATTATTTAACTAAATCTTACCACATGTTAAATTTTCTTTTTTTGTGCGCACAACTTATATTCCAGGTTCTTATATTTTGCCTCTAAACTTTGTGCAACATGCTTTGGCAATATTGCATTTAATTATGTCCAATAAAACTGATTCTGAGAGTAGATTTTTCTGCACACGCAGAGAGAGAATGTGATGCCCCGAGCGAGAACCAGATGAGTGAGAGAGATGGCAGTCAAAAAACTGCTGAGTCACTCCAATGGGAGGAAAATGGTGGTAATGAGGGTGAGTGAGGCAACCAGGAGTGGGTGAGAGGAGATAAAGGAGACGAAGGGTGCTGAAGTGAGAGGGGAAAGTAAAAGGGGAATGAACAGATGTAGGATGGGAAGAATTAGAAACAAGGAAAGATGAAAAGAATGATGAAGGCAGGGGCAGGGTAAGGTCGTGATTTTGCTGTCATTAAGCAGAGCACATGGGTCATGCCTCATTTTCTCTCTTCAGATGATCCAGGCTTGAACCCCACCTGTTTCTTACCGATTCTGACAACTCAATGGAAACGGCCTCTAGAGTATGTGCATATGTGCACGTGCGTGTATGCACAAGTGTTAGTGGAACAAGAAAATAGATTGTTTTGGGCTGTCGTTCCCTTTTAAAAGAATCCATTTGACCAGCATTTTCCAAACTGGTAAATGGACTAGTACTCATATAGCACTTTTCTGCTCTAGCTGAGCACTCAAAGCTCAAACCTTTTTACCGCAAGCCACAGTCACCCGTTCCTATAGCATGGCTTTTCTAACTATTGTGCACACACTCCAAAAGATGCATCAGGGACAATTTGTGACAGTGTCTTGCTGTTTCTGATGGTACTGTGTACTGACAGAATAGCATTGTTTTTCTGTTTCAAAATCATTATAATTTTTTAATTAGGTACAAAACTCGTGGTTAATATTAAAGTATAAGATATATGTAATTTTATACTTTTTTAATTTCAGCAAATTGCAACAAAAGACCCATGCATCATTCTGTCTCTACCTTTTCTTCTTTGTCTGTTCACTTCTACTGAAGATGCCACACATTCACTTTCCTTTAATTAAAAAAGGTTCAGTAGATTTCTGGAATATATGGCTACTATTGTTTTACCAACTCTAACTCAAATATGAGCAGATTTGTTGGGCGTTCTCAAAATAAATCACATTCCTATATTTGTATTTTGCGATGCATTTATATTTTGGAGCAACATAGAGATGCATGGCACAGTGGAAATAGCCATATGTGTGTTTGGATGACACAGTCAATTTTTAGCAGTCTCAGCTTGATTTTGGCTTTGTCTTATTGTGGGCTCTCTAAGTATTATATCGAGTCGTTGTTAATTCAACAAAGGCTACACTAAAATGCAGAAGCATGTGTGTAAACAATATATCCTTATGGCTTCCAAAGGAATTAAGAGGGTAAGCAGCAGTAAGGTGCTGATAATCAAATGCACTTGATTAAATGTTCATCAACAAGTGTGATCGCCTCTATTAAAAATTACACTTCTGGCAGTTTAAAGGTCATCATTCCACCTTAAGAACCTTAAGAGAGCTGTGCATAAAGGAATGGCTGCAAACCTCAATGAACTGGAGCAACATTGTAAAGAAGAGTGGACAAGAATTCTTCTGCAAGGATGTTACACATACTTTCTGTATGACTTTTTTTAACAAGCTTGTGAATCATGGGGTATTCTCTGATTTTCAGTCAGCAGTTCTTTATTTTGGCCTAGTTTTTGCTAAATAAATATGTCATGTGTAATGTGTCATGTGTTGTTCATTTTACACTCAACAAAAATATAAACGCAACACTTTTGTTTTTGCTCCCATTCCCCATGGGATGGACGTAGAGACCTAAAATTCATTCCAGATACACAATATAACCATCCCTCCCAAACAGTGGTCACAAATCAGTCCAAATGTGTGGTAGTGGGCACATCTGCTATATTGAGATAATCCATCCCACCTCACAGGTGTGCCACATCAGGATGCTGATCTGACATCATGAGTAGTGCACAGGTGTACTTCAGACTGCCCACAACAAAAGGCCACCCTGGAATGTGCAGTTTTGTCTCACAGCAAAATGCCACAAGCAATGAGGGAGCGTGCAATTGGCATGCTGACAGCAGGAATGTCAACCAGATCTGTCGCCCGTGCATTGAATGTTCATTTCTCAACCATAAGCCGTCTCCACAGGCGTTTCAGAGAATATGGCAGCACGTTGGAGCAGTATGCATCACGTGATAGAGAGGCTGTGGCATGCGGGACCTGTCGGTGGTCTGGATAGCATGTGGAGCTTCGCTAGCAACCCGGCATTTCATCTCCGACAAAGTTATCCCCGAGAGAAGTAAAGCAAGTGTGTAAGTCCATCTCTGAATGTTTGTAAAGCATTCCTGCGTTAAGCTTAACAAGGGACTGCCTCTCCTGCTGCTACTTCAATCATGAAACTGCTTAAATCAGCTGATCGGCTTTTCTGTCGCGAGTCCGTCTCTCTTGTTTGTTTTTGGCCCACTTTGCACCAGAAAGAGGAAACCAGCGGATAGACAACAGCAGCACATTTAAGCTTGATCAGCTGTTGTTAGAATTTATTTATTATTACTTTCTACTCGAGGATCTTTTTCTACGTAGCTGACGCTGGTAACTGTGCAGGGGCGCATCTAGCAAAGTTTAGCCAGGGGGGCCGATAGGGCATTAACAGGGAAAAGGGGGCACAAAGACATACTTTTCTTTCTTATTCTCATTTAAAATGTCTAGCTTTTAATAAATAATTATCTGACACCCAAAGTTTTAATCTGATGTAAAATGAATAGAAGTCAATTACTGTATATAGTGACTATTAAGTCTAATATATATACCCTAGTAAGCTATAGTACTTTTTCCTTTGAGAAGGTACCATCTGTGCAGTCTGCAATTTTGTTGAAGAAAGATGTTGAATCTATTTAATTATTCTTGAAAAATAATTGATTTCTGTGCATTGTTTTTCACACTGCATCAAATTAAGGTTGATTACGTTGATTAAGCATCATGAGGTGGAGTGTGAGGGGTGGTTCCCTATTTTTTATTTATTTATTTTTGTTGTTGCTGGGAGTTGGAACCCTATTAGTTAGGTTGCTTAATATTTACGCTAAGTACTCTTTAAAATACCAGAATAGGGAGGATGGTGTAGGTTTAAGTTTATTAGATTGATCAGTGTTGCTGAACTATGAAATTTTTTTTTTTTTGCATATAGGTATAACAGAATAGCTTTAGTGTAGTTGTTGTTTTAAACTTGAGTATGAACTTATACAAAATGCAGCAAGATATTTAAAAAAACAGTTTTGTTGATTTAAAAAACACTATATCGGATTCATATCGGTATCGGCAGATATCCAAATTTATGATATCGGTATCGGACATAAAAAGTGGTATCGTGCCATCTCTAGCGTGTACCAGTTCCCACGAATATCCAACAACCTCGCACAGCCATTGAAGTGGAGTGGACCAACATTCCACAGGCCACAATTGACAATCTGATAGACTCCATGCGACGATGTCTTGCACTGCATGAGGCAAATGGTGGTCACACCAGATACTGACCGGTTCTGGGTCCCCAGACCCCCAATAGTGCAAAAAACTGCACATTCCAGGGTGGCCTTTTGTTGTGGGCAGTCTGAGGTACACCTGTGCACTACTCATGATGTCAGATCAGCATCCTGATGTGGCACACCTGTGAGGTGGGATGGATTATCTCAATATAGCAGATGTGCCCACTACCACACATTTGGACTGATTTGTGACCACTGTTTGGGAGGGATGGTTATATTGTGTATCTGGAATGAATTTTAGGTCTCTACGTCCATCCCATGGGGAATGGGAGCAGTAACAAAGGTGTTGCGTTTATATTTTTGTTGAGTGTAGGTTGTTCTTTCGTAATCGTAAGACCTGGTAACGAGTAGGTATATTTTATGTGGTGTTGTTATATGTGTAGTTTTCTGACACCCACACACCTCTACCTTTTCACATCTGCTGCAAACATCATTGATCGGTGAACTGCTACTTTGCCCAAAGGAAAAGGCATGTAAAAGAAAAAGAGAGGAAAAGCCAAGTAAAATATGTGTGGATTTCAAAGAGAAGCTGAGATGGTATGTACTTTCAAATAAAGGGAAAACTTTCTGGACTCTGCGTAGCGTTCCTTGCAAACTAGTTTAATAGTACTGAGCTTCACTGTGCAACTACCAGGGTGGGACCTTAAATTCCACTGTTCAGTTAGATACTACTGAGGTAAGAAAAAATTCATTGCTGTTCATGAATTTACTTGGAGTCGCATTGTAAATGGATTAGCTTTATTTCAGCATGTCCTTCTTCTCGGATCACCACATTTTTCATCATACAAACGACACATTTCCATCCATACTAATTCAGATGGTTTTTTTGCAAAAAAAAAAGGTTTTACAGCAACAATGTCAACTGACCTCATCTGTGTTAAAGTGACATCATAAAGTTGTCTTGACAGTTACAATTTAAATTTCTCCTAAAATGAAGAAATTTAAACCCAATAATTGGGTGACAAAAGGGTGGTGTCTCTGTTATCTGTCATCACCTGTCAAACCATCCATCATGTTGCAGTGATGCAATGGTGCACACTCGTTAAATTGCTGTTTCACTGAATGGTGGATTGGTGGGTCCTCTGACAAAGATTATAGACAGTATTAAACATACCACAAAATATTCTCTCCACAGCATGTACTTGCATTTCCACACTGACATTAAAGAACTCCTATTTCTATGTTTTCCAGTTGTCTGATCTTTAAGCCTGGTTAGTGTGAAATGCTATCATCCGTGTAATTGAATGTTCATATACTATACACCGGTGTTTTGCTATATCTTACAAGCAATTTATCTGGCAGAAAACCTGCAATCCCTCAGATACTTTGCATACTTTTATACTTACACATTCTATTTTGTGTGCATAGATGTGTTCACACTGACAAGTACAGCTGCACGCAGAGCACTAAGAGTAGCTGGATAGCGTACACGTGCATTGAAGTGTTACTACAGTGCTCTGAATGGACGCGTACATTCATTCATGTCATAGTTCTGAACTAAATACTACAATCAGTGATTTCAACACAGGACACTTAACCACTGCCAACAAATTAAAATGGCAACCTCACTGTGTTACTGAGGTGAATAAACAAGAGGTTAGATTTCATGCTGGATTGCCCTTCAGAGTTATGTAATGCTAAGCACTTTAATACACAGCAATCTTAGATGTAAACATATTTTGCAATTACTGTGAATGTCAATCAAATCTCTGAGAAACAGAGGATAAAAGTGTTTGCTCAAACTTTGATTAAATCTCATCTCGAAACAACCTCTGTAGAGCAAACATCAAAAGTTTCCTTTCACTGGATGATCTTTACTGCTGTCAAACCGGCTGCTTTTGTGAGTCAGTCATTTCAAAACTAATCAAATTACGGCTACTCTTCTTCATCATAAATACATGGGCACTAAATCAGTTACAAATGTATAATTAAAAAAAAACAAGTCACTCAAGTTCATTCCACCTGATTAAAATATAAACAAATATGCCTTACTCGGGATCCCAGAATGTAAACATGCCAAGCCTTAATACTGCACTATAGTTTGGCTCAGAACAAGTTCTGGAGCAATGCATTTCATCCATCTATTTTCCCAAGTGATGTTGACTCCGTCATTTCATATTAGCTTTCTAATCTTATTTTAATTCTCAAAATATCTTTGTGTGTTTGTTCCTTTTGGACAACAACTCCAATCAGGAATTGAGCAACCAAACTTTTCACATTTTTCTTGCAGGGTCTTGTCTATATCAGACATCATAATGTCAGCTTTAATGACCTGTTTTAACATTTAAAAATCTATAGCAGCAAATTATTAAACAATAACATCTAATTTATAACCACAAAATTGCCATCAATTGTATATTGTGATGCCATCAGGTTACCGGGCAACTACCTACTAACCAAAATCATCAGCTTGTGTTGACTGTGATTAGCGACGCACAATGCTGCATACTAACAGATATAACAAGAACCTGCAGAGAAAAAGTAGTTGAGGATAATGAATGTCTGTAAAACAACCTTAATCTGTTTTTTAACCTGATCCATTTGCAGATATAAATGATAAGAATCCATTTTAAAAACAAAGTACACTCATTGTTAATAAGCAAATCACATGTTTGGGGTCAGGTCTGCATAATGAAGAACTGATTTGAAGTTTCTGTCTTAAAAAGTGCTTTCTTTCACGAATTTGTATAATTAAAGTTTTTAAAAAATAAATCTGATTCAAAAAGAAAAATAAATCCAAGCTATGAATAAATAAATAATATGATCTAAGATCAATCTTCACTTTTTTCTCAGAAATCATAGGTACCAGATATGAAAAGGAGACAACATGAGCTTTATTTGTAATTGCATTACATTTAGCAGATTACCAACAGCTTACATTTAATATGTAGCAAATTATAAAGTGTTAACACAAAAAATGAAATTAAATGCAAAAAATGTAACACTTTACGATGCTGATCTCTTCAGCTTCTGCTCTTCTGTTTCCAATTCCTCTGATGTTTTGAACAAATCTCACTGGGAGATGCAAGCACACTTTTTTTATTAGTTTAGTGGAGTAATGCTTACCGTTTGCCCAATCTTTTTTATTTAATATTAGATTCAATAAAAATTCGATTAACTTGCGGCTTCAACAAACACAAAGAAAACAAAACAACAACAACAACAAAAAAGCTACTCTATCACTGAAAATTGATCATTTCAAAAACCTGGAGCTGATAGCAGCCTTTGGCCCAATTCCTATTGCTACTGGCATTATTTGCATACAAGCGAACACACTTTTCTGTTTGTCTGCATTTGTAAAAGGTGAAAAACAATCGGAAGAGGAAATATTGATATGGATATCCGAAGACCTGAAAAATTGCCCGCTGCCCTTGAGACTAAGTGAGCACGCTAGCCAGTGTAAAGTACCACCAGGAAGTACAAGGAATATAAATCAATTGATTTCTCTCTTCTTCTTTTTTTTTTAAACTTTAAACCTGAAATGACTTGAAATGCAGTGACTATAGAACAATATTTATTAACTTGTAAGAAGATTATACAAGTATAATATGCTTAAGTGTAAGTGTGTTTCCTGCCTTATTTCAGTTTCAGGGTTACATTTCTTAAGACAGAAGTGACTGAGGTCAAAGAGTAGATTTAGCTCATCATCCAGATGTTAAGGTCCCAAAAGCAGATCCTACAGCAGTGATATATGTTTTGAATTTTCCCAACTTGAAATGTTTAGGAACACTTGATCTGTGCAGCATATTGAAGTCGGCAGCAGACAGTGAATCTGAATCAGTCTGGTAAGCAGAGTTGGCAGGCTGACTCCTTTGTTTGTCTGTCTGTCTAAATATGAAGAAATCGCTTTAGGAGATATTTACGCTCCCCTGTTTTCCTCCTCCTTCGTCTTTCAAGGTCCTGCTGCTTTTATCCCCTTCCCAACCCCCTATTTTCTCTTTAACTGTGCATTCTGTTTTTATTTTATCCCCTCCTCATTCATTTGTTAGTTTATTTCGTAAGTGGATTCTTCCTTTTTTCCATACTTTCTTTTACCCTATATCATCTGTCCTTAATCTCCTTTGGCTATAAGCATGTGATGTTCTACGAGAGGTATGCTAATCTACAAAAAGAAACTTTTTAGGATGATCTGCAAAAGCATCTCGACATGGCACGATAACCCTATTTTGTAGCATCACACTAATTTCCTGTAGCTTGGGTTGGGCTAACCTATTTAGTTTTAATTCATGAAAGGTTTTGGCTTGTGATTATATTTTGGCAGTAAATCATGGTCATGAACCAAATCTTTGTGGGGGACATATGGCGCTCATCGGATAAGAGAGAAATGATTTAAAGTTTGTATTTATACAACTGCAATCAGTCTTATGGTGCATAACGTGCACAGAGCGAGAAAGACGAAACATTTTGACAATTATTTAACACATCCAGTCATTTCTAATCATCAATCTCATCCCTTGCCCTTTCACATAGTCTCATGTCGGACACGAACATGTAGCTTTTTCGCACACATCACTCCGATTGCGCACCCATGCATAAACATCACACTTACACAAACACCACCCACCAGTCGTCGGTTTGTGAGTCAGAAAGCCTCAGGTTTGCTGACTCACAAACCTCTCCTGTTGAATATCTCGTGGCATTGCCTATGCATGTGTATGCATGTCTGCCACCCAGACATGCATACACAGATGGACACATATACACACGAGTAGTCTCCTTTTGCACAAAATCACAGAGATCACAGTTTAACATGGGCACATGTAAAGCATGATTTAGCATCCACTGAGTTATTATTCATATTAATTTATTGCATACTGATACACATGCACAGTTAAAGGCGTATTTATGCCTGAACAAATTTAGGCATAGATGCAAGGCCATGTGTGGAGACACACTGATACAAAAACGTTTTTGATTTTTCACGCTAGTATGGATAACAGTGTGTTTTGTAGATCTAATGCAGGGATATTTCTTGTTATTATTATGAAAGCTTTAAGCTCACTATTTACACTATGTTCTGTTTTTTTCTTGTTATTGCATATTTTTTCATTGTCTTCATTCTGTGTATAATTTGTTCCTCACATTTACCCCGCCTTCCTCCTGCCCTCTCTATCCTTCCTGTACAATTACCTGCTCGGCACTAGAATAGAATAGAATAGAATAGAATAGAATAGCCTTCATTGTCATTGTACAGAGTACAACGAAATTGGAGTGCCACTCCCTTGGTGCAAGTTTCAATAATAAATATAAATGTAAAATATAAAAAGTACAACAAAACAATCCTAAGTACTCAAACACTAATGTGTTTCACCTGTGTCTAATTGCATCATTGTGTATTTAAGCAGCATATGCTGCCTTAGTTTTCTGCCAGATTGTTGATTGCAGTCAGTGGTCCAGCAGTGTTCACATAGTTTTCTAGTTTGTTTTTGCTGTAGGTCAGTTACCTGGTTTTGCCTCAGCTTTCTCAATTTGCAGAGCCTTCTCTGTTTACTTTATTACTACCTGTGTAACTGATCTTTTTGCTTCGGCGAAGACTTTTAGCCATGCCTTGTCTCTGAAGTTGTGGATTTTGGTTCTTATTCGAAGTCATTGTGGTGAGGCTGTACCGCCAACTGAGTCCACCACTTTGGTGCAGATTGAAATATCTCAAAAAGCACAGCCTTAGATGATTGTCATGAAATTTTAAAGCACCAACTTTTTTTATTTGTTCTGTTTTTTTCACTTCCACCACGAGGCAAGCATCTCTGCTTTTTATGCTGATATTGGAAGCACCATAAAAACCTGGTTTAGCTTTCATGTTTCGCTCACATTCTTGCATTCCTTCTTTACTGAATCTGGTAAGTCCCTACTAACTTACTCTGGCACCACCACCTGGTCAAAAATGTTTTTCCAATTCTACATTAAAAAAAACCTGGTGATATTCCTCCTCCTCCTTTTTTTGTTTCTTACAAGTGCTAGCTGTGAATACTAGCATGTTAGCTTGTGCGCCTAATGTCTTGGCTGTGTCTGAAATCATTCAGTCATTCAATACTCTGTGCTCTCCAGGCAGAGGATTATAAATTAGGCTTGGCATGAAAATGAATGAATTTTATTTGGCTTATTTTTTCTGCACTATTAATAATATAATTGCTGTCACATAATTAAAATGTGAAAGATGAATACTGGTTCAATATGAAGTAATTACAAACACACACTTTTGTGTGTAAGCATATTTTTCCAAATAAATAAACTCCTTGTGGTAGTTATTGTTGTGAAATGTGTTCTTAATCCTGCTTGACAGGCTGCCATTTCTTCTTGATGACACTGCATCACTGATTAGACACCATGGGTGAACTATGCAGGCGTATACTTACTATACTGTCTATCACTATATATTTAGCAAGACATGACAACATTGTACATTCACTATAGAATACATTAACTGTGAGGAACGCCTTACTCTGCGCAATGTTCTGGCTTACACATGGCTGTGCGCTGATCCTTATGCAGAGCCTACACCAAGCTTTGCAGACCGTTGTTTACCTGTTGTAGCTGTTTACAGGAGGTGGTGTCACAAACAACCGGTCTGTGGGCTGTTCCTGCTTGTGCAGTTATTAGTCTTTCAGCCAGCCTTGGAAATATACAAGATTCAAAGAGCTGAAGTGAAACTGAGTCTCAAATACAATGAAAAGGATGGGCTGTGGCCACTCTTGTGCTCTTCATGCTGGGTTTTTGTTTTTGTTTTTAATATTATGTCTGTAATGTATTTTTTAAGCTACCAACTCTTCAACCAATCCATTTTCCAACTATGCACAGCATCATCCACAATGAGTTACACGCTGTACATCTGAGTCGGTTGAGTAGGTTGAATGTCCACTCTGCAGATACCCACACAAAATAAAACACAGTACCATAAATGCCCGCTTTTGAAGTCTGGTCTGCTCTACACAGGATGTATGCACGCATGACTCTGACTTTAGCTGATTTCCATTTTGGGCATGCATTCTTTTTTTAATTCAGATTTTCACAAGCAGAAAATATTTTCATATAGAACGAGAAGGGTACCTTGATATGGTTTCCTAAATTACAAGCAATATACACTCATTACTGACATTAAACACATGGGAAACAAAGATAAGCCCAGCAAAGATCACAGATTAAACACAGGATCCGGGCTGGTTTTCTTCATATCATATACTGATTACATGCATGCTCATACATAAATGCAAACACACAGGAGTAATCTGTATTTTTAATCAAGTTCATAAAACAGAATTGCTTGCTTGTATTTTCTATGCAGACATCCAGTTCCCTGCAAATCATACTCTACTTCAGCTGCAAACACTTACAAGCATCTTTTATTATATTATATGTTCCATAAGATGTATAAGTCACTGCGTTTCTGCAGTGCAGTAGAGCCTGTCAGTTCAGTAAAGTATTGCAACATTTAAGCTAAGACAGACACGAGGGAACGAAGGTATATTTGGCATATCTGAAGCTCTCTCTGTAAGTCATTGTGCAGAGAAGAGCATTACTTCATTGACTTTAATAGAAACGTAGGCTGTGACACAGACTAGGGAATAAGAAGACATCACCATAACTGGGGATTGATATTATCCAGCCTTTATTGTGAGTCTGAAATGGCACTGCCTGTCTTTCTATCCTCTGACTCTTTCTCTTGTCTCCCTCTATTCTGCCTCTCACCCTGACTTACATCCCAAAAGAAGAGATTACATTAGAAAGACCTCCTTTCTTGTCTTTCAGTAGAGAAGTGCATAATTACTGTGTCTGGGCCTGTGCCAGAGTTCTTCAGTCCTTATTGTGATTTTAAGAAACCTAATTTTCACAGCTTCACTGCCACACTTTGGTTGAAAAATAAAACGGTGCTGTTGAGCTCTCACAAAATGGTATTAAGTCAAATTACCGAGGGTATAATAGAACAAGGGTTTGCTGTGTTTAATATAAAGATACTTGACTGTTGTTGTATAAGACACAGCCCTATGAAGAAGTGTCCTGAACTAAACTGTAGTGTGAAGAGTGAATAATTAGCTGCAACCTTGAAAAAATGTTTTAACCAGAGAGAACCTTTCCAAAAAAATTTCGACACTTCAAGGTTTTTTTTAACCATTTTCTCTGATCTGATATTATCTAGGGAAGTGTAAAAGAAAAGGCTAGAGTTTGAAGGTTTCTATAGGGCATCGGGCAAATGGTACAGTAAAACTGCTGTGTTACAAGCCCCCTGCTTCCCCAGGGCTGTGTATTATTATGGCTCCCTGATACTAACCAGTCCTCTGTGTGCCACAAAGTCTTTTATTGCTCCCACGCAGAGATTTCGCTTTCATCTTTTATTATGGTTTCTTCTCCTCATAGATATTCCTTTTTTAGTTTTTCTCTTATCTGTCTGTTCTTATCTCTGAGTCTTTCAGTCTCTCTCTCCCTCAGCACACACACACAGACACACACCTATACACACACACAGACACAAAAACATAAAACATAGTCGGAGCAAAAATATCCTCCCTAATGAGAAATAACAATACTCAGGTCTAGTTGATACATATAACAACACACATCAACAGGCGCCTTGACTCGCAGTTCTGATATATCATTCCCCCCCCCCACCCCCCACCCCCCCCCCCCACACACACACACACACACACACGAGATAAGACATGCCCTTAGAGGTCTGCAGCTTATGATAATGTCTGTCTCCTCCAATTAGACACTTCTATCTGTGTAATGTTTTCCACACTCCTTGCACTTTTTCCTCTTTCGTCTGCCCCGTTTTTTCGCCCCTATAATTGTCTCTCTATTCAGTCTCTTGAAGGCCTACTATCAGCCTGTAACCTGCTGCTGACGCAAAACAGATGTTTCTCCATTGCCTCCTTCCTCCCCCTATCTCTTCCTGCTTCTCCACTTCTCTGTCCTTTCACTTAATCCTCATCCACCTTCCTTTCTCAGCACTGTATTTTCTTCCTCTGCCCCTTGCCCCCAGTTTGCCTTCTAGTCCTATTTTGTCTTGTTTATGTCTCACGGTCCACATTTCCACAATTCCCCACCTTTCTCTACATCTGTTTGATGTGATAGCACTAGCAGTATAATGAATTCCAGAGGTCTAAGTGTTCAGACAAGTAGTGTTTGACTGTCTTTGTCAGCAGTGTCTTTCATGAACAAACACTCTCATGAATTAGTGCTGTAGTTGTTGTTGTTTTTTTTTTTTTGGGGGGGGGGGGCTTTTTAGCCTTTATTACGACAGGACAGTGGACAGTAAAGCTGTGAGCGACAGTAGAGGGAAAAAAAATGCAACAAATAGCCCAGCACATGCGCAATTCCCCACAACAGTGCTACAGCATATGGGTCACCAAGCTCAACCTGGTGAGCCACACTGGCACCAAGTGCTGTAGGAAATGCATTTGTAAAGATACACCATGAATTATTATTATATTTCTTTTTATTATGAACAGATATAAGTCATAACAATATCAATTTCAAGGCAAGCATCAATTCTGCCAACTGTCCACATCCATCTTACTTGCATTCATTTACATTGTCTAATCATTATTGTTTTCTGCTCCGAAGAATCCTCTGACACAGTCTCATAAATCACCCATGTTTGTTTCACATGTAGTGACTTACATCTGTCTATTTATTGGCTTTGCTAATCCTCCTCATATTTGTCTCCTTATTCTTGCATTCCTTTATT
The DNA here is from genome assembly GCF_041146795.1 of Maylandia zebra. NCBI lineage: Eukaryota > Metazoa > Chordata > Actinopteri > Cichliformes > Cichlidae > Maylandia > Maylandia zebra. Next base: position 23,580,774 of record NC_135182.1, on the reverse strand, counting down.
CCCCCTTTTTTTCAATCCTCTTATTTTCCGCTAATCTTTTCCATCCCCGATCACCTAAGGCAAGCTCACCTGCTGCTGAATTGAGAGAGCCTCATTATCTCAGACACCTGATGAGCGTGTGCTAGTTTTCGTGTGCAGCTGTGCATTTCTGTGTGTCTTGGGTGGCGAGGTACAAAGTGAATAGCGTGGGTTCAACTTGTCATCCGGAAAAAAAAAAAACGGTCATCTCTACAAATTATGTTGATAATTACAGCATGCGCCAAACCAAGAGCTTAATGTGTATGTGTGTGCATGTGTGTGGGTGGGTGGGTGTTTTTGCAACAAGGGGTGTAAGCAGCATTTCCACAATATTAAATTTTTAAGTACTAAATCAGCAGTTCTCCAGCCATGAATCAACCTAGAGTGTGTTGCATGGTTGTTTCTATGGGCTCTCCCACACCACAAGAGCATCTGTTTGTTTGAAAGAGTCCCTTTCCCAGCGTGACACAGAATTTATCATATCTGGTGAAAGTTTATGTTTTCTCTTCTAAATTGCTGAGTTATATTGACAATGGAAACACTCCCTTCTGCAATATTCCCAGGCACCCGCCTTAATCAGTTTACTGCAGAGAAACTGAGGTCTTTCACAGGGCTGAGATATGACACAGCGAGCCAAGCAGTGACACTTATTGATTCAAACTGGTTTACTTCACAAAGAAAATAATAAATAATCTGTATTTATAACATCTCACTGACCCGTATTTTTCCAGACTATTCTTTTTGTTGTGTTTATCTAATTCTGTGCTGTAAATCTGTGTTGTTTTAGTCGATTGTGATCATTTCATCACCAAATATGCAACGCTACAGCAGAACAATGGCACGCCACCATTCCCAAATGGTGTGCCATGAGGCAAGTCCAGGTGGGCCGTGGGATTTTGTAACAATAGTGCATTATTATTACAATATACAACTGAAACACAAGAAGGGAGGAAAAAACTGCAGCCTGGTCATAGGTTCATATGCCAAAAATATTCTATCAAAAGTGTCTTTGTCTGAAAATACAATCAAAACAAGACAGATGGTATAGGGACTTGAAAAGCAGTACTACTTGTCAGATCAATTATTGTTTAGTAGCATATAACTTAATAAATGTAGATCTTTTGGTTGGCGACATTGTGCCAAACCAGGATTTTAATCTAATTTAATTGAATATTGACCAAGTAAACAAAACCACAAAGGCGGATGCAAAATGGTGGGCTTGATACTTCCAAAAGAACATGGTCAAAAAAAAAAGTTTAAGGGCACTCTATGCAGTCCTGTGAAATACTACAAGTACTATTTTTTGCTTCTGGAGGAATTCATAGGAATTAAGAGGGTCAGTTCTGCTGCTGATCAAATGCACTTGATAAATAGATTATCAGCAAGTGTGACCAACTCTATGAAAGTAGAAGTTTCCAGCAGTCTGCTGGTCTGTAGCATTCGAGTGCATGTTAACACATTGTCAAAATCTTCCCCTGAGTGGACATCCCTTGAAATTCAAGCCAAGATCAGACTGTGAAACTGCAAAAAAACAAAACTCTAGAGCTGTCTCTCAAACTCTACACACCTCAGATAGCTATGTGCTAAAGCTTGTAACAGTCCAATTACAAAAAGAGTGTGTCCTACAAGAAAAGGTTGCCTAGGGAAAGCAGCTTCTTTCTAAAACAAATGAGACCAAAGTGGAGATGTTTGGCACAGTATAACAGCACAAACACCTCATGCAAGCTGACAAGCAGAGTTGTGGAGGAGTCATGATTTGGGTTTGCTTTGCAGCCACAAGACATGAGTGCTCTGTGATTATGAGCTTGTTTGTATACCACAGTATCCTGGAGTGAAATGTTAGGCCATCTGTGTGACAGGAAAATGATCCCAAGCACAGAATGGCTGAAAAAAAAGCAAATAATTAAGGTGCTGCAATGGTCTCAACCTGTCTAGAGTTCTGTGTTGGGGCCTTAAGAGAGCTTCGCAAAAACGAAATCTTGTAAACACCAGTGAATGAACGAAAGTTGTAAAGAAGAGTGGGCCAAAGTTCCTCCAAAATAAACACTCATCCCAAGTTTGCCTTGCATCCCAAGCACTTTTGTGGGCAGGACAAACTATTTATTTCAGTTATTTTATTATTAATTTACAAAATTACAATTAAATCCTTAAAATAAAACAATCAAATAAGCACATAATAGCACTCTCAAAAGTATGCGGCTCATACTTTCAACTAACCATTCTCTTCTGTATAGCAAATTTCCTTCCTTCACAGTAACATTAATAAAAAGCACTGATAACCAGTGTCAATATTGACTCTGGCCCTAGTATTACTTACATTTTGGAATTTTGTCCCTCTAATGGACACATCTTATCTGCATACTAAAGATCATCGGATTTCCATAAAAATAAAATAAATGTCCTAATGCGCTGCTCTAAATATCAGGCCTTAATACACAAAACACAGTGGGAGGAAGGTTGGGCTATTGAAATGATTATTGTTTTTAGCTTTTTTCCAGAACTGGACTTCAGCATTGCATGAAGAGAAAAATAAATAATGTGGGTAAGCCTGAATTGCCCTTTAGGGTCTAAATATTAAAAACTAGCGGTCATATTACAAGATTAGTTTTGAGAGCTGAAAACAGTCTCTAGCCCTCTGTTGAGCAGATGCATCATTATCTGTTTTCTCAGCTTGTTTTGTTAGTTTTGTATTTAGCCGCTGGTCTTTCGGGAGTCTGACCTGAACTGCATAAACAGAGCAATAAACCAATAATTAATTCAAAGAATAAATAAAGAAATTCAGTTCAGGTCTGGTGATTTACTGAACCTGAGCTCAGTTGTCTTGGCAACATGTTGATCAAAAAGTAGACAAAGATCAAAGGTGTAACAGCAGGTCCGGCGATCCCCGAGCCTCTCCACGTGCATAGGTGTTTATGGCCGAGACAACAAATACAAAACTACTATAGCTGGCAAGCTAACATCTTGCATGAAACCTCTGCTAATGCTGGTGAGTATGGGTGAATGGGTGAGGCACTTTTTACAAGTGTTAAGGGTAAAGGGCGTTACAAAAAAGCAAAGCATTTACCATTTTGTGGTTTGCACCTGACCAAAATTTGCATGTGTAAGCGCAAAATACTGCAGAATTACTGGGCCCTTGTGGATGTGCTTGTTTGTGTGTGTTTCGTGCAGTGATCCAGTTTTCAGTAAAAGTAGGCCAGCCAGTTAGTCCATGAGTAAGCTTTTCTCTTGAGAAAGGAGCCTCCCTGAGATGACAGCATCATTAACAGCTGACCAACACACCCTACCAGTCAGACGCTCTCATTTTTGCATCGGCTTACACGTGACAGTCATATCACATATACTCTACAAAACCATTCAAACACACACAAACACACATGTACAGCTGCTGTGTGTGCTGTAATACACCCAAAGTCCGGCTTCAGCATTAGCGCATGATGGATACTGTAACTGTTTGTCTCCATGGTGTAAAAATATGATGCTGAGGTCACTGGCTCTCAGTTGAATTCAAATGAATGCTGACATGAACCGTCCTGAACTCTGTGTTACAGTCCAGCACCTCAGTTTCATTCTGAACGGATTATTTTTCTTTTGGGCTTGTCTGATTTCTCCCTTAAGTATGATTTACATATTTGAGACACTTACTTTCAAAGGTAAGATAAAATTTAAGCATCAACAGCAATGAAATTGACATTCATATGCAATACAGATGTAATGACCCAGTTTCAGGAGGTGTTGCGATAACATACCAAGGGCAAAGTCCTGAATCATGTAATAGCATTTAGTCTTTATTTAACACATATTGAAACTCCACTGCAGTACAACAAATGGGGCGGCTCATGGGCTTAATATTTGAATTCAGATGTTTTCAGTTTCATCGCCTCAGGTGTAGAAAATCAAACATCTAGCCATTCAGTCGGCATTAATAAACATTTGTGAGAGAATGGGTGATTCTTAAGAGCTCACAGAATTCAAGCGTGTTATTATAATAGGATGCCACCATTGCAACAGGTTGTAAATGGAGCTGTAAGTGGTATTATTGCCAAAGCAATATAGCATTTAGGAATCACAGCAATTCAGCCACAAAAATGGCAGATGACATAAAGTTACAGAAAAGGATTCCTGAGTGTTGAAATAAATCCCCAGTGCGCTGCTGATTCAATAACTGCTGAGGTCCAAACCCCCCTGACATTAACATCAGTGCAAAAACTGTGTGTCGGTAGCTTCAAGGCATGGGTTTCTATGGTTGAGCTGCTCCTGTAGGTGTAATTAGTATGTGGCCTGATGGTTTTGTCCATTTGCCATATGTCCATTATCTTTAGGATATTAAAGCATAGAAATTTAAGAAATAACTACAAAATATTAAATGCTATGACATTTTAGCTCAATAAAGTGATGGATAAAAGCTATAAAGTCGATTCTTAAACGTAGGTATTTTGGAGGAAATGGGAGGGCTTAATAAGCCAAAAGAGAATGAGTATAACATTTTTTGGTTGTATGTGGTATGTGGGATGATGCAGTGCAGATGTAGGTTCAGTGTTTTCAGATGAAGTGTTTAAAAGGCAGCATAACTCTGCATGAATTAAATGTGTTTCAATTGAGCAACACTGAGAACACATGGCCTTGGACCTTGCTAAGCTCTTTGATGGGCTTGGCTGGATGAATTATTTCTCAGCTGCTTTCAGAAGAATCACAGTCATGTTGGTGTGCTGCTTCTTCTGAAGTCGCATCAGTGCTGTTAGAAAGGGAATAAAGTTTTTTAGATGTAATACTGCCAGTGGGTCAAAACACTCAAGGACTTTATTTGAATCATAATTTTCTGCTTTATTAAGAATCATTTTTCCTCAGTGCTAAAGTCACAGAGGAATTAAACAAAACTGCTAAAATGGGTCAGGTATGCAGTGAAGTCACATCCCATTATTTTTCACAGCTTTTGGGCTGGTCACTCTTTCTGAGAATGTCTTTTCGACTCAACAGAAACATACGGCCAAGAAAACTGTGGATGCGGACAGAGTGTTTGTTAACACTTTCATGAGTTGCTAATGGGCCCAAGCGCTATTGTAAACAGAGCCTGCTGTACGAAGTGATACTTCACTGTGTGAAGTATGTGTGACTAGACGTATGTTTTGAGTGTATTCTGCTGACAGAGGTACTTCTTATGAGTCAATATCATTATTTAAACAGCTGGTGAAATAATAATATTTTGCAATCTCTCAATCTCGGTATTTTGTAATCTCATACGTTTATAAGCTCTATGCGCTCAAAATCTGAAAATTTCTGGTCGTAACCCTCATATTCTAAGTCACCATCTGTGTTCCTATTAAGTCACGTCTATGAAATCTATCAGACAACAGCTGACTGAAGCACAAATTACAAAATCAAAGTCAAGTTCCAGATAACTGCTACAGTACACCTCCTCCCACACACTTCAGCTTAATCTCTCTTTTCCATCAGCTCATTACTGCACAGGTGGATCCTTAGTAAAATAGTCATCCTGCTGGCTTATTAAATGCAGGCGGATATGAGTCATACCCAATGGAAAACCTACTATATATGAATGACAGATTATAGGCACTCCAATTTACACATGAAATAACAGATAATAAGTGTAGATAGAGTCATATATGATTAGATGAGCTGCCCTTTTAACATAACATTACAGAGAGCTCATCTAGCTCTCATCAAGCTGAATTAATGTAAAAAAAGAAAAAAAAAGCAATCACTCATCCAAAGCCACAGGGTGAAGTTGTCATGTGCAAAGCGACGCTTTTCCCAAGTGCTCTTCCATGCAGGAATAATTTTCCAATTATTTCCAGTTATATAATCATTATTGCTTTGAAACGAAAGACTTCAGAACATTTTCATACATTCATATCATTATTATTTCCTTTAGAGCGGCAAAATTAAGGGGAAAAAATGGAAAAACACATTCGTGATGGGCAGCCTAATGAGGCGTCGAAACAAAATGTGTTTTTCACTCCAATGTGTATTGTTGTTCTAAAGCAACATTAAAGACAGGAAAGTAATGAAGCTGTCTGAGGCCTCTCAGTGGGTGGTGTAATGCAGCCGTTTCGTTACTGATTACAAGTTGTGTAGCAGAGTAGATTCTGAGTCTGAAATATCTTCCGCATGTGGTTCAGATAAGTGACTCCCCATCACGGTGAGAAAAACCCTTCAGAGAAGGAGCCTTTACTCATTAAAAGGAAAAGTTTTTCTTTGTGAGAGTGTTTTCCATTAATCAAACACATGCACGCACGCACGCACACACACACACACACACACACACACACACACACACACACACACACACACACACACACACAATGAGAAATAGGAACGCAGAAACAGATGACTAGCTGTTGTCTGTCTTTTCACTGTGATTCAAACATGAAAGCTGGGTGGACCATGACATGCGTCTTGTCAGTATGCCAGACTCAGCTGGCATGACGAATTTGTGATGACACCATCCACGTGAATATGTAAAATGTGAGCAGATGTAGCAGCAATGAGTGGTTCTGCATTACAAAGTGTTCTGTGTACGTTTGAATTTCCCAGGTAGTACAGCAGTGGGAGTGTGAGGGGTTCAATATTGATGCCTATAAAGTGTGTTTTAGTTAGTAGTTGATGATTGTTTCATTAACATTGATGGGGCTGAGATATTATCCCTATGATGCTATTAGCATAAATAAAACACGAGAAATTGTCATCATAAATTGCAGTTGCAGTTGATCAGATCAGCCTCGCATCTGAGGAACATGCACAGACAGTTGTAGTAATGATGCTACTGCAGGCATTCTGTTAAATGACAACATTACAGTTCTTCTCGTCAGGATTGCGTGCATTTCAATCCAGTCGAGAGCTTTGTAGCCACACTGTAATCTTGTCATTTCAGAGAATAAAGTGCAACTAAAATAGATCCAAAATAGAATGCCTTGGTGATGCTTAATTAGTTAGTTATATGCTTGTATGTTTGCAATTGCACAAAAAGAGATTGGCAGTAAATTATTTGCTAAAAGGGACCACAAACATGGAACCATTAAGTAAAAGTGCCACAGTGGATGGAAATTCTCCAGCATCATAAAGAAGATAATTCAAAACATGTTTCGCAGAAAACAACTGGCTTCTTCAGTACTGGAGCTCAAAACAAAATTCTATTGTTGGTCCTTTTCCCTTTATTTTTCTCTAGACACAGAACTCAAACCAAACTCCCCAAGTTATTGGGTGGTGCGTTGCAATGATTCTAATCAGTGGTGCCTTTGATCAGTGGACTAATTCACATCAATAAGCTTCAGCTTCGCATTGTTTGAAACATTTCTCTTCAATTATTCAGCAGCTCTGATTTTCTCAGGTCTGACTAATAGTATCGACAAGTTTGGGCTGATTGTATTCATTTGGACTAAATGGTCTAATCACAGAGCATTAAGGCTACGGCTAAAAAAAAAGGAAAAGGAAAAGAAAAAGAGAGGAAAAAACATTTGGAACTTTTTAAAGGCTAAAAACTCTTTTCAGATAAAGCTGGACCTGATTTAACTCGTAACCACGGCTTAACAATCCTGTGTCATGAAAAATAAGATATATAAAAAAAATTTGCCCTGGGCCAACTGGTGGACTATGTAGGAGTGCTAAAGTAACCAAATGGGGTTGCCTTAGCCTCAAGGGCTAGGGATAGTGCTAGACTGTGTTACATGTCCTGTGCTGTGACTTTACACTTGCTAAATTATATAAATTAAAAATGGCAACATGCAAGCAAAAAAAAAAAAAAAACTTTTTCAAACTGTGGTTTGGGAGTGGCGTTGATATAAACCTTTGCCTCACAGCACGATGCAAAACAGAAACGCAGAAGTGGTGCACAGCTGAAAAAGGTGAAAATAGTCTAAATACTGTAAGTATGGTGTGAACGCTGTGTTGACAGCCCAGAGAAAAAAAACATGCAGTAATTACTTGGTGCAGCATTTTCGTCAGTTTTGGCATTGGCAGTAGTTCAGAGGTATTTTGCTCGCACTCCTTCGCTTTCCCTTACTCTAGCTGCCTGCCAATAACTTTTTTTTATACTAATGGCCAATATAGTGCACCGTCACACTGCTCGTATATACAGTACATAAGGTCAGGATTAATCAAAAGTATTCATCGCCTATTTACTGGACTCCCAGTGTAAACACCAGGTGTGAGCTCATGCATGGTGGCGTGTGGAGCTGCTCTGCAGGCTGTTGGGAGTTTTATTGCATTTCCCAGAGAGGCGAATATGATGTCATCAACATGTGTCTCATCTACTGTTAAGACCCCATTTCCTCGTCTGACAGCTGAGCCACGGATAAGGAGTTTCTGTTCTCATCATACACTCAAGGAAAAGTTTCCTTCTGCGCTCCCACCCTCCCACGAGGTGTTTTCTTTTTTCCTTCTAACTCCAAAAACTAGCACTCGCTCTTTGTCTGCACCGTGCTGCTTTTCAGAACAAAACTCAACCACTGACATTTCATTTTTTCCCATTTTTATTTATAAAATGAAGGTGTTAAAAGTCTAGGAAGCATTCATCACTGGCAAGTGAGACTTCAAACATATTCATATTTAATAATAATTCTCCCTTTAAGACTGTCTAACAACAGAGTTTGTACAAGGCAAATAATTTAAGGACAATATTTTTAAAAAATGATTAAGTGACTACATATAACTATGACCTCCTGGCTTTGTGCACAGGCGTAAGACAGGTGCTTGTACCGACAGACATCTATACAGTAGTTAATATCACAATAATCCTGAACATTACTCTTCAAAAACTGGCTTTTGTTGAAACATAAATGTTTTGTACCATATGTTCGGCTCCATTAGTGCTGTGAAAATGTAATGGAATCAGAAGGTGAGTACAAAGTCCTGAAGAATCTGCTTTTTCGAGTAGATCATAACACTGAAGCCCTCCATCAACATGCCTGTGAACGCTTTAACGAAAGCAGTTCAGTGCAAATAATGGCGCCAAATACGATTCTTTTTCCTGGTTTGTTACATATAGACCACCGCAACAAATCCAACCTAGTTAGCACATGAAAATACAACATTTTAAAATGACATTTTTAAACCCAAGAAGAACATTTTTTTAAATATACAACAGATGTAACACAATCATATTATGTGACATTACATTTGTACCTATGTGAATGGAAACAGTTGTGAAGGAAAAACTGACATGTTGTGCGATGCTGTGTGGCGTCGCTGGCAGAACGTTATCGGCAGATAAGCGGTTTAACATATAAATTGCAAAAAAGTTGCTGTTTATCACATGTAGCACAGAGATAAAGACGGCTTACATCAGCTGTACTCTCGCTACTGGAAATGCTCCAGTTTCAGACCAACCACTCATAGGAGGGCGACTCACCAGCAGTGAACTAACCTGTGTTATTATCAATGCAAAATGGAGCAAAATGGATGTTACACAGTTTTTGGACTAGAGAGTCAGCTGGTTTAAAGACTTTTTAATGTCTAATCCATTTGCTAACATGCACCTTGGTAAGGTCATGTCTAAAAAGGCCGAGGGCCACAGTGCATAGTGTGAAATTGCTATACTACATTGTGCAGTACATTGTTGTTCAGTGTTAGAGCAGAAATGTAAAGTAATAAAGCTAAATAATGAGCCGGTGTTAAATGGATATAGCGCATTTTGATCTTTCACACGAGGGTTGAAAATGTTTTTACATTTTACAAATAAACACAGAAAGAAAAGATGTTATTGTATTGGTGAACAATTCATTTTGCTCTTATTCCCCCTTTCTTACATTTTAGCACACGGTGGAGAAACAAGACCATTTCTGCAGGAAAAAATGCAGCATTTTTGCCACAATGATGAAATGAGCACTAATTAAAAACAGGATTTACACCAGTGAGACACCAAATGTGTAGACCACCTGCATGAAACATTGTACCTGTTTTTCAACCCCTGATTCAAAACCTCAAATACATAAATGAGACATAAACTGTATATCAGCAATGTGTCCTTTCTGAGAGTTATCAGTATCTCCCACACAGGGGTTTGCAGTTTCTTTGGGCATCAGGGACACAGAGTGTAAGCACTCAAACAGGTTATACACCAGTACAAAGAAGTGAAGTCTCTGTGTTTCTATTACATGACATTGTGTATGCGTGTATTGTCATCTCATCCGGTTATATAACATGCAGGTAGGTTGCCTTGGTGTCCACCCCTATCACATTTTTGGCGGTGCATTTGTAAAATCCTGTATCCATGCTTGTCGGTTTTTGTATCACTAAAGAACCCTGAGGGCTAAGATAGCGGTTCCCATAAATGCGAGGCTGAGCCATGACCTTCAGCTGCATCAGGTCTGGTGTTTCCCAGGTAACTGTCGCCCGGGGTGTTGCTATGGTCAGGCAGGGCAGTTCCACAGCGACACCGGGGCGGGTGTAGGTCACAGGGGAGGGGCCTGTTGTGATGCGCGGAGGGTAGGCGATGACAATAACAGGAACTGTGATCACTGAAACTGAGGAAGAGTCATAACTCGTGGATCTGCAGGTGTAGGTGCCACGGTCGAACACAGAGGCCTGCTGCACTGTTAATGCTCCATCCTCTTGGACTAAGCAACGGCCTGAATCATCACTCTCACCCTGGGACAGCACCTTGCCACTGGGCATGGTCCATGTGAATGAGCTGCGGGTAAAGCCAGGTGTTTGAGAAGCAGGGCAAGGCAGGTGAAGGGTCTCTCCATTAATGATGCTCACAAGAGAGGCTGTTTGGGTGATCACAGTGGGTGCTGAGGCAGTGCCAGTTGAGGATGGGGGGCCAACTGGGTGAGGTGGTGAAGGCAATCTCGCTGCACTTTGCCGAGGCTTTTCAGTAACTGAGATTCTCGGGTAAAGCACAGGTGACGCTGGCTTTGAGCTTAAGGACTGCTCTGATTCCACTAACCCTCTTGAGAGCGGCACCTTTGTTAAACCAACCCTTTCTACCCTGTGTGGAGATCTGACCTCCTCCTGCTGGTCTGACACCTCCAGCTCCACCCGCATTGTTGTCTCTCCTTTCTCACTTCTCACTACACAAACCAAGACACCACCATCACTCCCTCGAACACCCCGCAGCTCTAAGGTACCATTTCGGTGCACAGTAAGACGACTGCCATAGTAGGGAGATGGCAACATGCCATTCCCAGGCAGAAGCCAGAACAGACGCGACTGACGGGAATTTTGGGAAGGGCATGGCAAAAAAATAGTTTGACCTTTAACTGCTTGCTGCTTCACCGCCGTTGCTACACCCAGTACTGTGTTGGGGGAGTTTTTAGCATCAGTATTACTACTTAACTCACCACCATTTCTGCTGTCAGTCCTTCCTAGATTACCGCTCCTATTAAAATCATCCCCTCTGTGTGTGCTTGTCCCAACTGCTTTATTAGACACAGTGCTACTAAAGCCTCCAGCATTTCTCGAATTACCACTTAACCTGCCATTTTCTCCGCTCGTATTAGCGTCATTACTAGCCTTTCCTGCAATGACTTCATTGATATTCCGTGCAGGATTTCTCTCAGCACTACCTTCTCTAACTGTGCTGCGACTGTTACCTACACTGTTGCTGTTGTGTATAATACTAGGTCTATTCATATTAATTCCAGTATTATCTGCTTTAGTGCTTACATTCCTAGCACGGTTCACCCCCACGCTGATTACGCTACTGCTCAGTTTTGTTGTAATTCCACTCACAAGTCCGTTAAATCCATTTTGACTATCATTCTTAAGGACAGGATTAGAGCTACTGATTGCCAAATTAACACCACTGCTTGGTACAATGTTTCTTATCCTCTCATTATCGTTGTCATTGCTGCTGCTGTTGTTATGCAGCTTGTCTGTGATTCCAGACAATCCATAGCGGATTATCCCCCCATTGTTAATGTTGTCCCCTGATCTGGTGTCAGTTCCACTATTATTGCTCCAACCTCCACCTTCCACTCGGCCACGCAATCCATAGGTAGGCGTCTCCACCTCAAGCCTGACCACCCTGCTCCTCTCCCCAGCTGAGTTGCTTGCTTGGCACGTATAGTTTCCCGTGTCGATCTTTTGAGCTACGCGCACCTCCAGAGTGCCATTTGAAACCACCACTACTCGTTCAAAATAATAACCAGATCCTAAACTTCGTGGGATAACACGGTTTGCAGGGTTGAACCACGTCACTGTAGGGGTAGGGTTTCCTGTGGCTCGGCACGGAATTCGGGCCGTTGCTCCCTGGCGTACTTTCATGACATGGTAGCTTCTGTCATCAGTAAAAGTTGGAACAGATGTCATCATAACCTTTACTTTGACCTTGAAAGGATGAACAGATGATTTAATTGTTTAGTGTTTTTAGTTGTGTAAAAGCTTCAGTTTGAAAGCACTCATAACTCATGCAGCTCATGACAAAGACTTTTAATTAAAATGATGAAGAAATTACTTGTCTTACCTTCATGGTGTCGTGGCCGCCTTGATTCTCAGCGTAACACGTATACTCTCCTCCTACTCCAGCGCTTACTGCTGGAACCAGTAACGTCCCATTGCTGAACACTATTAGTCGTTGTTCTCGGCCTCCTCTGTCTTCCCCATGCAACACGCTGTTCACCATGGTTCCATCTGGTAAGGTCCAGTGGACAGCTGGGTCAGGCAGCCCTGATGCCTGGCAGTCCACCTGCAGAGGATCAGTGTTCCAGTGATGCATGATTTAAAAGGTTGTTGACTTTTTGTTTGGGATGAAAGCTGAAGTCGTAAGAAACATTATAAATGATAAATAACAACTACATGCTGCACTCTAAAACACATCTAAGCCACTACAAATTTCACACTCACACTAAAACACACCTCATAAATCTTTAAATTAAAATAATTATTTTTAAAAATCCCACACTTGCTTTGTTTTTTTTTTTTCTTGACATTTTTCACCAAGCCTTTAAATATTGATGTGTGCTTTATTTTCTGCTGAAAAACACTGCTGATGATTCATAGCTGCACATTTATGCGTCGGCAGGTTTTTCTTTCTTTTTTGACCCAAATAATATAAAACATTTTTAGATCCCAACTTAAAACCTGAACTTTAGGACTCAAATGTACCAACCCTGGCACGAAATAACTCTAAAACTCAACAGTAAACTTATATAAGAGAGGGACAGTTCAGATTTAGACATTTCTTGCCAGACATTTTAAACAATACAGCATCAAATGAATGAATGAATTGAATTATTTCACGGGAAATATGCAGTGCAAACACTACAACTTAATAACAACCCAGATTCAAATAAAATTGAGTGAGAAACACAGACTGGAAATAAAATATTAATCGCTTGTGTGCATTTATCAAACAAACTTTGCATCAGAAGCGGCTGAGAATTGCAATTTAATTACATTTCTGTTTTTCTGCTCACCTTCAGTGGTTTCCCGACTGACACCATCTGAGTGAGCAGTTGTTTTGGTTCAATCGTGGCGGGTTTCGCAGCTACAGTAACACGCAGGAGGCGATAATCATCTGCGACCTTGTTCCGTGCAATGCACAGGTAGTCTCCAGCATCCTTCTCCGTTACAGCTTGGACTGACAAGGTACCGTTAGGATGCACCTTCAAACGCCGGTCAAAACTTTCATTCAAACGTAGATAATTAAATTAGATGAAGTACTATTAAAATCAACAACATATGTAGTGATACAAATGTGGACATTCCCAGTACCTTAAGTGCTGGTCCACTAGCTTCCTGCTGGGGGTCCTCCAGATAATGATAGGGGTTGGGTTGCCAGTTACGGAGCAGTGAAGCTGTAAAATCCCCCCTTGTGGGACAGTAGAACTAGATGGTGATGTAGAAATAATACGGGCTTTGCTAAAAGGGGAGAGGAGCAAGGGATTCAAAACAGTAGATGCTCTCCTGTCTGTAGGGGAAGCAACTCTTGTGTTGGTTATACTGGGTGAGACTTTATTCTTATTTATTGACCCCGTGGAGGGTGGGGAAAGGGAAGAAGAATTTGTTTTTTTGACACTGGTAAAGTGTGTGTGGGAGGCAGTGACTGTTTTATTAAATTTAGGTGATGAGTTCGAGGACCGGTAAGGGTTAGATGAGGAGTGAGAAGAGCTTGAGGTGAGCGACGTCTTGGATTTTTCCAAGGGAGATATGGGGGAGCTAAATGGATTTGAGGGCTGGTTAGAGATACTCAGACCTGTGTCATTAATGAGTGATGAAGAAGGTGGCCTTTCAGTAGCAACAGCTTTTACTCCTTTATGACTTACTTCTCCCTGTCTTCTTTCTCCTTCTGCTCCCCCTTCAATTTTTAACTTCACTGTTCTCTTATCGGTCCCCACAGCATTACTTGCTGTGCACTCATAGCTCCCAGAATCCTTTGGCCCGACTTTTCGAATATGCAGTGTCCCATTGGTCAAGACAAAGAGGTTGCCGTGGAGAAACTGGGATGGGCGAACAAGGGTCCCATCTGGGATTCGCCAGCGGAGAGTTGGTGGAGGGGCACCTCGGGCTGAGCAGTGAGCATAAACTGGCCTCCCCGGAGACAAGAGCAGGTGTTCCTCTCTGGGTTGCTGTATCACCGGAGGTAACGAGGACACGTGTACACGCACAGAGGTGCTGGCAGCACCAGCTGAGTTGGAGGCCACGCAGCGATACACTCCTCGGTCACTGGGTAAAGTTACTGAGATATGAAGAGTTCCATTCGTGTCCACGCTGATTCGACTGGTGGAGGGGCCAGCAGATGTCATGACAGAACGATCTGGCAGAACCCACGAGAGCAGAGGGGCGGGAACACCATCCGCTTGGCACTCCAAGTGCACTTCTCCGCCCTGATGAATGGTGGCTTCTCTGTAACTAGCCAGCTGCATACGAGGGGGGCGAGTCCAAACTTCCAGGGTCGTTAGCAACCTGCCATGAAGAAGACGGGCAAAAAAAACCCCTCAATTTATGAAATATGCAAAGGCAAACACACAATGCATGACTCTATCAGAAATCACATAAGAGGCACCAAATCATACTTTATATATACAGGTTTGCATTACTGCGTATGTCACTGTTTGCTGTTATAACAACAGACTCAACAAGCATAACTGCACCACAATATACATTATGCTGAGTAATTTAATTACACATTACTGTAGGCTGATGTCATTAATATTAAAATACTGTGCCCTGTTGTCATTACACAACCATACTGTATGCATAACATATATCCGTAACCTCACCTATCACGACCCAGCATGCTTTGTGCACTGCAGATGTATGTGCCCCTGTCCTGCAGCTGAATATTCTGGATAACAAGGGTGCCATTTGACAGGACCTCAAAACGCTGAGCTCTGGAGTGGACTGACATCACCGCTCCTGAGTGAAAGACATACAGCAAGAGAGTAAGACAGACAGACGCACACAAAGAGAAGCAACGAGCAAAGAGAGTGAGGAAAAACGTTAAGAGGGTGAGAAAGAGACAGAGAGGAAAGGAGGAACGGGGGCACACCAAATGGCACAGCATGAAGTAAAGTCAGCGATGCAGTGCACAAAATGTTCCATTACTTGCTTGCGATGTCTTTCCCACATGGCAAGCTAGAGAAAAGCCTATTGTGTCCATGCCAGTGTATATGCTGGTTGTTAATGGGGTTTTTTTTTCATCACAGTAAAATGTGTTTGTATTCATTCATAGCACATATTAAAGCTGACGCTTATTTCCTTTAGCATTAGTGACCTCAGAGTGTAAACCTTTAATTACTCTGCTTTAAATGCAAAGTCAATAGATTTTAGACCATACCATACAGACATGCACATATGCAATAAACTGGTGAATGCGAAATAAGCACTGCTGCGTTTTCCAGCAAAATTAAAAGAATAAACATGAAGCCTGTTCCATGATTTGAGTTTATGCAACAGATTTAAAGTGGCGGTAAACTGGATTACACACTGACATAGCTCAGGGTGTTTTGTTTAAGGTATGTTAGAATAAATGCATTCTGCAGTGTGCATACCTGTGGCGACTTTAATCCACGTGATGGTGGGTTTTGGTTCTCCTTTAGCTTCACAAGTCAGCCTGGCAGTGCTCTCTGCTGGGAATGACACTGTCCTGACGTGCGGGTCTGCAATCCTTGGTCTGGATCTCACGACTGGAGCCTACAAGAGCACATTAAATCACAGGATAATGAATTTGACTCCTTTAAAATATTCAAACCTTTAAAGATATCTGGGATTCACTAATGAAACATTTTAAACTTTACAAGTTTAAAATGTTTCATTATGTTGGCCTGAATTAGGTTGGCCATTGAGTTTCATTTTCTTAACTAAATAGCCAGTGACTGGAGGGCTTCCAACAACCTACAGCAAGCAGGCCAATTAAAACACATTTGTGAAGTTATGAATCAGCATGAAAAGTCTGATTCACAGGGGCTAATTAAAAACTGCCAGTTTGTAAAATGTTTCTTATTGCTCTTTTTTTTTTTTTTTTTTAAATTAAATAGTGATATTGTGGAATAAGATATATAATATAGCTTCACAGTGATCTCAGACTTAGAGTTTTTGTTGGTGGACTGAGATTTTTAATCTACTGAGGCTTGCCAACAAGGCCTGTAAATTAATTAACAATTGATTACTTTAAATCCCATGGGATTAGACTCACATAATGCATAACAACACATAATGCTATTGATTGTGGAACACGTGTTTTTAATTTTGTTTTTTTCTTTAGATCTCTGACAGAGCTCTGGAGAATCCATGAAATTGTAGAATTGTCATAAACATCCTTTAATTTTAATTGCAGGTCATGTGGATAGAGATTAGACTGTTTGGAGATCTAGATTTTGCCCCAAGGGCTTGCAGAGTTGGGTGTGTGTGTGTGTGTGTGTGTGTGTGTGTGTGTGTGTGTGTGTGTGTGTGTGTGTGTGTGTGTGTGTGTGTTGTTTTTTTCTGGGTCAGCCAACTCTGGTTTGGAGCATCAGAGGCACTCACTTGGTAAAGAAATGTTAATGTGAGTTGTGTGTATATAAACTGCAAATTACATTTAAAAGTGCACTTAAAGAAATTACCCACTGCATAAATTACTAAATGACTAAAAGCAAGTAAAAATGGGGAAACATTAATTTGCAATTGAATTAACACTAGAAAAGAACAAATGGTGGTCCTAGTTTGGCTGTTATTCTCTTTGTAGTGTGTGTGTGTGTGTGTGTGTGTGCGCGTGTGTGTGTGTGTGTGTGTGTGTGTGTGTATGTGTGTGCTTGCCTTAAAGCCCATTTTGGGTAGCACTACCTATAAAATAGAAATGTTATTTGAATTCATTTGGACTCACCCCAGGAGCCACAGGGAATGAAGGGGACCAGTTAGTCCTGCTGCTGTGTGAATCTGGAATTGAATTAGCGCCGGCGTTTTTCCAGTCAGTGGGGGGCCGACTCTGGTTTGGAGCACCAGAGGCAAGCCTCTCTCTGGGGTCAGCTAGGTCGATGCTTGGCCTCTCCCGGGATGATGTTTTGGTATTTGCTGATGTCATTATTGCAGCGGTACTGGAAAGTGTGCTAGGCGTAGCTGCCCTAGAAGTTGAGTGAATTTTGGCTGAAACTGTAAATGTTGGAGTAGTGGTAGTAGTAGTAGTAGTTTTAGTAGTTTCAGATGTAGTAGAAGCAGTAGCAGTAGATGGAGGGTTAAGAAATCGGGACGTAACAATGAATAAGTTTGAAGAACTACTAGTAGTAGTGCTAGTATCGGTAGTAGTTGAAATCAAAGCATTATTATTAGGGTTTATTGTAGTGGTAAAGAGTTCAACTACAGGAATAGTAGCGGGAGTAGTAGGTGTAAGAATAGGTGTAGCAGAGGTAGAAGCACTTGCAGTATGTCTGGTAGTGCTAGATGTTGGAATAATAGTCCTAGCAAATATGGTGGAACTTGTAGTCCTAGGATTAATTGCAGTTGTTGTGGGAAGCTTGTACTCATTAGTCATAGCAGAAGATGTACTTTTAGAGCTGCTGGCATTTGCATTAGAATAAACCTTTTTAGGGGCAGTTGTAGGATTTGTTATGGTTTTTGCAGTAGCTGCACTGGAAACTGAAACAAGGGAGGAGTGAGTTGCTGGAGAGGAAGACTGATATAGTATGCTCACAAAATTCTTCCCCAGCTTTTCACTGTGTTTGTTTGGGGGTGTGTCAATATGCTTGCCTAAGGCTGTTTGTGTTTCTGTGTGTTTGTGTATACTGTGTGCTAAGGTATGTGTGCCTGGCACATGTGTTTCTGAAATGACAAAATTAGAATGAGTGGGTGCTGGTGTGCTGAAAAGAGTGGACTCTTCACTGTCTGGTATCTCTTCCCTGTCTGGTCTCTTGCCTGAGTGAGTCATTATAGCTTTAGGTGTGTATCTGTTTGTATACGAGGGGGAGGGAGTCTGTGAGGGGGAGGAAGATGATGAAGCAGAGCCAAAAAGATTCAGAGCAACATCGTTTGGAGCAGTCTTAATATGGTCTCTCTGTGTCGACAAAATTCCCGCAGATGTGGCTGTTGAGACCAGTGACAACATATTGATTTGATTTGTAGTGGTGTCAGGTGTCACAGCAGGGGTTATTGGGTTTGTGGGTTCCAGGGGACGTTGGTTTGGGGTCAAAAGTTGCACCCTGGGCCTGTTGATGATTCGTCTCCGCTGTCCAATCTTCCTGTGTGAGTTCCGAGGTCTTTGGGGGCGGGAGTTTGGCACCAAATTAGGGAAGAACCGCTGTCGGGGATTCTGTGGTCTCGTTCTTGATGGATTGGGGTTCACTTCTCGCTCATCTCCTTCAACTGGTTCTGGGACAATTTCATTTGTTCCTGACACTGGATAAGATGTGACCGGTTCTTTCCGTGTCACTGCGTTTGCTGCTGTCTGTGTTTGTGAACCCGGTATCTCTGCCTGCCTGAGTGTGTCTGTCTCATTCTCTATCTGTTTTTCTGTTGACCTCTCTGTACCTTCTTCTGTCTCAGAGTCTGTTTCAGTCTCTGTTTTTATCTCTGTTTTTGTCGGGCTTCCTGTGTTAACAGGTTGAATGGGCTGTAACTCTTCCTCCTGAAGAACTATATCATCAACAGACGACCCTTCAGTTTCTGCTTCCACTCCTGCTGCCTGACCTCTACCTCTATCTGTATCATCATCTTCCTCGTGTTCTATCGTGACTCTGTCTTCAGCTTCTTGGACCGGTGCAGCTGTGGGCTTTTCTGTTGTGATAAGTTGGCCACGATTAGCGAGAGCAGTCCTTTGACGTATCTTAGCCAAAAGGTCAGCCCATTTCTGCGGATCTATCTTTTTTTTGCTCGTGCTAACTCTACGTTTGTTCTCAAAGAGGTTTCTTCTCTGGTCTGTGGATGAAAAAGCTGCACCGCCTCGTCTCCGGGAGCCTTCTCTTACAGGCCCACGTCTTCGTGGGTTTCCAATCGGATAGCGTCTGTTTGGGGGTCCCTGAAACGACACTGGGCGTTTTCTATTTCCAACAGTCGCCTCTTCCACTTCCTCTCCGTCCCCTGATCCTTCATTCATGTCACGTAATAAAGGAGCTCTTATCCTGGTTGACCGGCCAGCAGCAGACTGTGGTCCTCTGGGAAACGAAGTCCTAAGTGCAGGGATATGCTGTGAATTTAATATCAGCTGCACTGACAGAGCATCTCTACCATAGTGGTTGACTGCAGTGCAGCGGTAATGACCACCATCCCTCAGGGAGGGGTTAGGCAGATAGAGACTCCCATTTGTTTCTATGGTGAGTCCACCTGGCACAGCAGTTCCTCGGCGTACCACATTTCCATTTGGCAAAATCCAGCTTAAATAAGGCTCTGGTGAACCAGACATCCTGCAAGGCAAACTGACAGGTTCTCCAACTGTCCCTGTGACAGGAGGCCCCACTTGCTCTCCTAAATGCGGAACAGAGGACTCCTCCACTGCCAGATGCAGAGGAAGAACATCTACGTCCCTTCCAGC
This sequence comes from Maylandia zebra, assembly GCF_041146795.1. Classification (NCBI taxonomy): domain Eukaryota; kingdom Metazoa; phylum Chordata; class Actinopteri; order Cichliformes; family Cichlidae; genus Maylandia; species Maylandia zebra. The sequence continues at coordinate 23,560,859 of NC_135182.1, read as the reverse complement.
CCTGGCAACGCAGTAGTAAATCCCAGCATCTGACAGTTGTACATTTTGTAGCAGTAAAACAAAGCCTGAAGCCCGGAGCCTGCCATCTAGGGTGCTGGAGGGGGAGAGGAGTTCAGATCCATCTGGGAGAATCCACTGTGCTTTGGGGTTGCCAGAAGTGAGAATTGGGCAGGGTAGCTGTACTTTACTGCCTGCTACTGCTGCCAGTGCTGTGGTAGTATGATTAGTTGAAATCAGCACCCAAGGGTGAGAAGCAGCAGAGGATGATGAGAGTTGAGAGGTAGGGTCAAGATGAGCAGAAACTCTTGTTGAGTATATAAGCTGAACCTTATGTCCATTAGACTGCGCTCTGTTTAGCTGAATGCTAATAGCTGGCTGCATTAACCACTGAGGCCTGGCTTTAACAGAAGCTTTGACTCCAGTGTGATAATATCCATCTGTCTCTGCTGCCTGCCTATAGCGGTAGGCCAACGCTGGGGATTTACTCAGCATGATCTCCCTCTCGAGGCGAACTGCAGTCTCGCTGTAGTAAGCCAGAATCCTCCAAAGTTTCTCATAGCTCTGTCTCTCCACGGGGCACTCCAGAGAGAGCGAGAGAGCGAGAGGAAGAGGAGAAGATGAAGACACGGAGAGATCTGGAGGAGGAGCAATATCTTGGGAGTCGGATGATTGAGTGATGTTGCAACTCAGATCAACACTGTACCCTTGCTGGTCAGACAAACCCAGTGAGGCACTGCCTAAGGGCTCTCTGAAGGTCTCACTTGATTTAATTTCACTGGGTTCTGTCCCTAAAGGTGCCTCTTTTCCTGGAGACGGGATCACTGGTGAATTGCACGTTAAAGCAGTCTGTTCAAGCAAGCCCTGCCCTTGAAGTGAATTGGGGGATGTACATAATGGACACTGTGGGCCACCAGGACATTTCATCAAGCCTAATTGAAAGAGGGAAACAGAGAAAATGATATCACAAAAGACAGCCTTACCATATCTAATGTCATAGCAGCTATGCAAATACACAATAGCACGTTTTAGCTCTTTCAACATATAACTGCATATTATAGTCATTTATTAGTCATGGCAGCATATTTTAAGCATTCATTACACTTTATATCTCTTACTAATTAGGTATGGTTACTTAATTTACACATAAATCAGAAATATGCATCACTTCATTACTACACAGGAATCATTAGCCTATATTTCAGTGGACACACATCAGTGCTGTCATCATGGATTAGTCATGGCAAGTTAAGTCTGGCATATCAATGAGACACATTTCACGGCCTAGCTTTCTCTCACATCTCAATAACAGCCACAAAACACACTGGAAGATAATGGGGAGAAACAATGAATAATTTGTGACAAAAAGCAGGTGGAGGGCGGTAGTGGCCAAAGGTTCTCAGATAACAAAACCAGATGCATTAAAATGAATGGTTTTGGCATGCAGCTCTCGGTCTCGGCTTATAAAGTGGAAATATCAACTAAACAATCTTCTGTTTCTCAGCCCGTTCCCAATGTTCCTTCTCACCTTATCTATTTCTTCTTCTGAACACGTTAGAGAGACAAAACAATAAGTGTAAACAAATGATTTTTTCAGGAATGGCAGTCACCTGGGTGAGCCAGAGTCCAAGAAAGAAACCAGTTCATCCTGCAGTCACAGCTCCACGGATTAGCCTGCAGCATAAGAGTTTCCAGCAGAGGTGCTGTTGCTAAAGCGTCTTTGGGCAGGGTGGTTAGACTGTTGTTGGAGAGGTCCAGGTGTCTAAAGAAAGGGAAGAAGAAAAAACTGATATGAAAACAGAGGGAAAGCAGAGTCTGAATCAAAGCAGATGGCTGCTTGGACTGAATTTAAGTTAACAATTACTGTGTTGCCCTCACTCTCAGGACTACCAGCAGAACTAAATCTGGTTATACTTTTAAAACCAGATTTCCCTCGCACTGATTATTACATTGAATGTTTGAAGTGTACAAGCTCACCTGAGTGTGGAAAAGTAATATGTATTCAGTAGGGACAATGTGCATAGAGTGTGAGGGTGCAACTGATGCAGCCTGTTTCCTTGTAGACGAAGCAGCCGGAGGCTAGGCAGCTGGAGCAGGGCCCGGGGGTGGATGTGCTGGAGGAGGTTGTGATCCAAATACAGGCGGAGCAGTGAGGTCAGGCCAGAGAAGGTCAGCGATGAAGAGATCTCTCTCAGCTTGTTATAGCTTAGCTTTAGTATCTGTGGGAATAAAGGAAATGAAATGAGCAGAAGGAATGGAGGATTAGGACAGACATCTAAGGCTGATTTAAAAGGAAAAGAAAAGTCGGTTACTGGACACCACATGCTGGCAACATGAGTCTATAACATGAGAATAAAGAGATGTGTAAAAATCCAAGTAGAAACAACTTATCCTGAGTAATTTTTTTAAAATACAAGCAAAGATTTCAAGAAAATAGTTAAAACATTTACAAAACTACTGCTGACAGCATATCCAGATGAAATATTCATGCTGTGCATCGGGTCAAACTAAAAGGATATCCTAGAACTGGCGGGGTTTCTCATTATCCAAATGTAAAATTTAGCACTTTCCCCAAAAGGAAACTGTAAGAAATCTATTGCTATTCCAGCCATGTGTGAAGATCCCGCCAGAAATTTAAGAAGGCGCACCATGAAAATCAGGTTGTGGAATTTTGTTTCTGTGAGGCTTACGTTAAATCTGCCCTCTGGGGAGGCTACTGAGCTGGAAGAGTTCCAGCTGCTGACGGATCAAGCATGTGAAGACGTCAGCACATGAAAATATGGATCCTATTACCACAGAACGGCAAATATATCAGCATCTGCCTGGGAGATGAAGGGAACAATTGCTAGTTGAGTAATATCACTTCCCCACGGACTGCTAACTCTGCCCTCAGGTTGCTTCTCAAATGTCCAGTGTGTTTCCTGTCACCAAGCAGTGAAACGAATGATGATTGCTAAATTATGCATCACTTATAAAGAAATTAGGAAAAAAATGCTGACGTTTTGAATCTACGAAATGATGACTGTTCGCTTTGATTGATTAATTCTAGATTAGTTTTGCAGATCAGAGCTTTAGCTAATGAATCGGTTTAATATTAATAGTATGACTGCAGGATTTGGGCACATTTATCAGTGTAGCGTCGTTTCTAAATTACACCAAACCTTTTTGACAAATACTATTTATCTTGATAATCATACATTACTGGTGTTATCAGTAACAGAAACCTTCTTTGACAAGCGGTTTTAATGTTAATCTCTCATAGTTAGAGTGTTATTAAGAGTGTTAATTACAAGTATTTCAGATGTTACTGGTCTACTGTATCGTAACTTTTTATCTCCACTGTCACAAAATGTTGTCTCTCCTACCCATTAGGGTGTTGAGGCGACTGTTTGTTGGACTCTCTGTTTAATTAGATTCACTAACCCCAGTGAGAAAGGTCAGAAGTATTGTCTTTCTCCTCTTCCTGTTTACCTGTAGCGATTTCATGTCTCTGAACGCTGCATCTGGAAGATGATGGAGGTCATTGCTGTGAAGCATCAGAAGCTCCACCCTCCTTAACCCAGCCAAAGACCTGTCATGGAGGTTCCTGATGCTGTTAAACCTGCCAGAGAACAAAACACCATCTGTATACTTTAAAAAAAAAATTCCTGTGTTGACTGATTTAAAAAAAAAGAATAAAAAACACCCAAAAAAGCTTTAGCTCGTTATCACTGATATGTTACATATGTGTGAGCAGCATACTTTGTTCTTTTGGATGTATGTGTGTTTCCATACCCTAAGTTTATGCGTCTGGTGTGTGCAGGCAGACCGGGAGGTATAGCGAGCAGTGAGCGGAAGGTGCAGTGGACTTCATTGGCCTGGTAGCAATTACAGGTCCTGGGGCAGGACTTGCTCGTGGGCACAACAAGTGCCAGCATCAGGAGAGCCAGTAAAGCCGCAAGCACATTCACTCCCCGATTCATTTTCATTTACTAGAGGAGACAGTACACTATCACTGCAAAAGAGGAAAAGGAAGTCAGGAATAATGGAGAGAAGCAAAGAGCACCAAAATTTCTCCAACAACTTCTGTCAAAATAACCTCTTTCCTTTTTTTAAGTAGAGACCACAGTGCTACTCCTCACACTTTTACTTATACTCAAGCCACAGAGCCATGCTGGAACACCGCACCTGTCTTAAAGGTGAGATATTTAAGTATAAGACATACAGACGCGCATGCGTGTGCTTAAGTAGTTAGCGGTGTGGCTGATGCGATATATGAATGAAGGTTTAAGTCAAAGGGCGCATTAGGAGGCTAGAAATACTCCCGCCCTCTCCCTCGCTCGCTCTGTTACTCTCACCCAATCGCAAAATTAACATAAAAACGCCAAACATTTAAATTCAACAGACCAACTATAGAGCTAAACATGAGAAAGCTTTTCGACCTATAGTTAAAATTTAAGTAAATCATGCTGATGAGCAAGAAGCATTGGAGATAAATAGATTCTTTTACCGCGTTTCACAACATACCTTGAAATCCTTCGGTCCGGGGGAGTTAATCATTTAATGGAATTATTCATTTTGACTATCAAACGCTGACTTTAATCCAGCTGCACGGTTCGGAAATTTAAAAGCAAATGTATGCAGTTTATCCGCCCATCAGGTCCGATACTTGGAGTGAATTCCCAAGAAAGTTATCACCTTAGAAGAGAGCCAAGAAAATCCTGAAAAGTAATATCACTTTTTTTCCAACTCCACAAAACTTTTTTTTAAAGTATGTTAACAACATCCAGAGTTCTTCATGCGTCTCTACAAAAGTAGAGCGGCAGGAGCGGCAAGCGGACTATTTGCATAAGCGTCTGGCGCTGTGTGAATGTGTGCGAGCGTGTGTTTGTGTATGGGACAGTGGATGTGTATTTGGAAAGGGGGACTGGACTGAAGTGCACCGAGTGACGCTCGGGGAGAAGGGTCCATCCAAGGAGGGGCTTTCTCTGGAAACCCAGAGGTAACAAGTTACCGCGTTCGGGCTGCTGCTCCTCTCAAATGCGTGTAGCTGTCAGAAAATAACGCCAAAACTCATTTGCAAACTCTTATGTCGGATAAAGGCTCTTATAACTTCTCTAGGAAGTTTAACTTAGGTCATTTTTTCTATATAATTTTAATTTCGAGAGGGCTTCTGGCTTTTACTTATTTCATATAATCTTACTGTCTGAACAGTTTTTAAATTTAAGCTGCAGAAATGTGGAAATTTGTGAACAGTAAATATTGTCATTTGATCTGACATCAAAAATAAGCTCATTAATAGGATAGAGTCTAAAGAAACAAACTATGAGGTATCCATCTGAGCCTCCTTATTACTATATTATAGTAAATATGATTTTGACCTATTGCCATTAAGATGGCTTCTCCACTCTGCCAGAAGATTATTCTGGTGAAAAAAATAGTAAACTTCTGTATTTAACTAAATTTAATGTAATATTAATCAAAGATATTGGGCAATGAAAAAAGTCTGAGCACACAAAATACCATATTACCCTCACCGAACCATTAAACGCACCCATGATACCAAAAATTACACAGAAGACATGACCTCTGTCTCTTCATTGGCCCTTAGGCTGTCTCTGATGTACACATTTGGGTTAGGATCTACATCTTATTCTAATCCATCTGATGTGTCACAACTTTTTCAAGGACACTGAAGCAGAAGCTGAACTGCAGCTTGCTTAATTGGGAGATCCTCTGTTGGTAACATGTGGTTCCATATTTTCAAGTTCCACTAAAAATTTATCTAATTTTCAGGCACCACGTGGCGATTACACCTCCTTCTGTGAGACTTAAATGAAGGGACAGCAAAAATAGACTGATGCTCCTCAGCTGTTGTCCCCTTTAAGTAACCCCACCCCCATTTGTCACAGTAAGTTAGTGACAAGCGAGTACGCCTGGCAGAGGCTCTTTGCATTCCTTTAGGTCATTAAAGCGATATTTCTGAGAGAGAAAAAAATCACCTTATTTACCCTGGACAGAAAAACTGCTTGAGTTTCTAGGTCTCTCAATAAACTTTTCCAGCACAACTGAAAGGTTTTGTTTTTTTTTACTCACCACAGGGGGCAGCAGTACTGAAGTGCAGCAGCAGATGTGCAAATAAGGTCACCACTGAAAAGTTTTGAAGAATTCACATCAGCTGCCTGAATAATGGATTGTTGCTCTAATCCTGAATGACTGTTCATACCTGCTGGCTTGACAGTCGACAAGTGAACATCCGCAGACATCTGAGTGGATGGGATTTGATGCTTTACATTCACCAGCAAAATTCCCTCTGATGTTTTTCAACAGATGATCCAGTCTTCACCACCTTATAACCCTTGTCTCTGCAGGCAGTGTTGGCCTGTGAGAGCTTAGCAGCTCTCACATGCTGCACCGATTCCCTGTAGCTGTAATATGACTGTAAAAAGCATTAGGCCCAGTCCCAGCTCACTTCATTACAATACTTATCACTGTTATTGGAATGTATTGGACCATAATAAATGAATCACTGTCTGTCTAACTGGAAACAAGTAAGGAATGAAGACATAATGTAATATAAAGGCTCCTTGGGGGAAGAGAATGAATGAAGGGAGTCAAGAGAAAAAAAGAGGAGCAAAGAGAATGAGGGTTAAAGGCACTATGCTTTTGGCTTATGGAGAATGACCCACACTATTAAGTAAATGGTTTACATGCTGCATAAACAATTAGCTCCCGTCCCTTAGCTTCTTTTTTTTATCACCAGTTATAGGCTTGGTTTTTGTGTTTTTTCAGTTTTGTAAAGTGAAACATGGCATCTTTACCTCAAATGTCCAATTTTCTGTATTTAACAAGTGAGGAAATAAAGGATGCTATCAGCGATGCTATTTGTGTGCTATCGGCACACAGAAAATAATATTTACCGCTCTCAGGCCCCTGGTTCTAAGAATAAATAAATATTTTAGTTCGAGAAGCTGGCGGCCAAGAGTTTTGAGGTATTTACTGACAAATTTCTCTGAGCTGAATTGAAAGCTGCAGTAATACACTAGACAAAACCAGGTCATACAAAAAAAAAAGACACCCATCCTGTCAATAACACAGAGTTACCACAAAGTGTGTTTCTCTAGACCTAATAATTTCCCTCAAACCCCCTAGTCCCTGCACCAAGCAATCACATCTGTCCACCAAATGCTTGGAGATGAAACTGAAATCCTTCATCATCATGCCTGCCAACACCAAAAATGTCAAAGTAAAGGAGCCCTACCAGAATATACTGTATGTAATTTTAATTTGTACCCAGTCATTGCTGGAAAAAAAAGATCTCATTTGCATGTTACTAAGGAATGCATTGCTTGCTCACTCCACAGCCTGCAGTCACTTCAAGATAAAAATTAGAACCCCTCACTTTTGCACGCTTAACCTCTTACAAGTGTAATTTTCATTTACTAAAAAAGGCAATTTTTCCAACCAAATTGGTTCCGTAGAAGAGACCTGGGCTGCTGGGAGTTTGTCAAACTGCATTTAAAAGACTCTGAGAACATGAGAGGATAAAAGTAATTTAATGTGATGAGTTAAAGTCTGAACTATCTGGACAAAACTCCAAATACTATGTCTGGCAAATCCCAGTAAATGTAAAGTAAAGCACAATGGTGGCAGCTTCACACCATAACGATGTTCATAGGAATGCTTAAATGCAATACAGATCGAAGCCTGCAGACTGCAGAGCAGAACCTGCGCGATGGGTGCAGGGAATGCATTATCTTTGAAGACGCTCTGTTCCAGGACAGACACGACCTGAGATTGGAGTGATGTTTCACCTTTCGGCACAACAGTGAACCAAAGTAATCAGCCATGACAGTATTGCAGTGCAATGGCCATCTGCAGCACATCCAGTCTTACAGAGCTTGACAGGAGTTGCCCAGCAAAATGTGACACCCAGGTGTGCAAACTATATGCAGACGTTATGTAAGCTATAATAACTTCCAAAGATTTAAATACTTTTAAACTGACTATTTTGATTATTCGTAAACTTTAAATGAATTTAAATAAAATTCTATTTGTAAAGGCATCTTAAAGCTTTTTGAAGGAACTTTTCTGTATTCTGGTTCTGTTTGTCTCTCTTGGTGAGATTTTTTAAGAAAGTACATTGGTCATCAGTGCTGTCTAATCTCCTGGGTTTGGTGTTATCTAGGTCAACTACTGGAGTGCTGACTCATGAATTCAGGAAGTATACAGCTCCAGGAGGAGAGAAGTTTGCTGATACTGTCACGGCTGGCGGAGGGAGCCGTGTGGTGTGGAGGAAAAGGAGGACCCAAGATGCAGCGAACTGATGACAGAGTGATGTTTATTTACAAGGTGGTGGTGGCAAAAACAGGCAACTCAACATGAGCAATTACAAACCTAAACTGGGAGAAACTAAAGACAAACCTGAGACCATACAAAAGGGGTGCGGGGCAGAGAGACGCAGAGACAGGAACGAAACACCATAGAATGCAGAGCTACACGGAGGAACGCAGTGATACATGGATGAACGCAGACGAGCCGACGAGGAGCACAGGCAGACACCAACTATAAATACACACACCAGGTAATGAGGAAATGGCACACAGGAGGGGACACAGCTGGAACTTAATGGGCATAACGAGACACAGACCTACAAAGTAAAACAGGAAATCTAGAACCCGAACCGGACACAAGGGGGGAGGACACAGAATAACTAGAACAGAGGGAAATAGTCACAAAACACAAAACGCTGGGTCAACGACCCAGGACCATGACAGATACATAATTTCAAATCATGTACATTATGTATTCTTTTTCAGCTGTCTTTCATGTATGAAAAGAAAAACTTTTTGAAAGTCCTGGGAGAGAAAAATCTGTGCATTTCATTAACTCTCAATTCTTGTTTTTCATTATTCAATTTTCTTTTTTTTTCAGCATTTTGGTTCTTTAATTGCTGTACATGTTCTCTGAGTTCCCCTGTGTTAGTAAAGCTGGCATGATAAAAATATATATCTATACAGGGAGTGCAGAATTATTAGGCAAATGAGTATTTTGTCCACATCATCCTCTTCATGCATGTTGTCTTACTCCAAGCTGTATAGGCTTGAAAGCCTACTACCAATTAAGCATATTAGGTGATGTGCATCTCTGTAATGAGAAGGGGTGTGGTCTAATGACATCAACACCCTATATCAGGTGTGCATAATTATTAGGCAACTTCCTTTCCTTTGACAAAATGGGTCATAAGAAGGACTTGACAGGCTCAGAAAAGTCAAAAATAGTGAGATATCTTGCAGAGGGATGCAGCAGTCTCACAATTGCAAAGCTTCTGAAGCGTGATCATCGAACAATCAAGCGTTTCATTCAAAATAGTCAACAGGGTCGCAAGAAGCGTGTGGAAAAACCAAGGCGCAAAATAACTGCCCATGAACTGAGAAAAGTCAAGCGTGCAGCTGCCAAGATGCCACTTGCCACCAGTTTGGCCATATTTCAGAGCTGCAACATCACTGGAGTGCCCAAAAGCACAAGGTGTGCAATACTCAGAGACCTGGCCAAGGTAAGAAAGGCTGAAAGACGACCACCACTGAACAAGACACAAGCTGAAACGTCAAGACTGGGCCAAGAAATATCTCAAGACTGGTTTTTCTAAGGTTTTATGGACTGATGAAATGAGAGTGAGTCTTGATGGGCCAGATGGATGGGCCCGTGGCTGGATTGGTAAAGGGCAGAGAGCTCCAGTCCGACTCAGACGCCAGCAAGGTGGAGGTGGAGTACTGGTTTGGGCTGGTATCATCAAAGATGAGCTTGTGGGGCCTTTTCGGGTTGAGGATGGAGTCAAGCTCAACTCCCAGTCCTACTGCCAGTTTCTGGAAGACACCTTCTTCAAGCAGTGGTACAGAAAGAAGTCTGCATCCTTCAAGAAAAACATGATTTTCATGCAGGACAATGCTCCATCACACGCGTCCAAGTACTCCACAGCGTGGCTGGCAAGAAAGGGTATAAAAGAGGAAAAACTAATGACATGGCCACCTTGTTCACCTGATCTGAACCCCATTGAGAACCTGTGGTCCATCATCAAATGTGAGATTTACAAGGAGGGAAAACAGTACACCTCTCTGAACAGTGTCTGGGAGGCTGTGGTTGCTGCTGCACGCAATGTTGATGGTGAACAGATCAAAACACTGACAGAATCCATGGATGGCAGGCTTTTGAGTGTCCTTGCAAAGAAAGGTGGCTATATTGGTCGCTGATTTGTTTTTGTTTAGTTTTTGAATGTCAGAAATGTATATTTGTGAATGTGGAGATGTTATATTGGTTTCACTGGTAAAAATAAATAATTGAAATGGGTATATATTTGTTTTTTGTTAAGTTGCCTAATAATTATGCACAGTAATAGTCACCTGCACACACAGATATCCCCCTAAAATAGCTAAAACTAAAAACAAACTAAAAACTACTTCCAAAAACATTCAGCTTTGATATTAATGAGTTTTTTGGGTTCATTGAGAACATGGTTGTTGTTCAATAATAAAATTAATCCTCAAAAATACAACTTGCCTAATAATTCTGCACTCCCTGTATATGTATATGTATGTGTAATGAATCTATCTATCTATTTATCTATCTATCTATCTATCTATCTATCTATCTATCTATCTATCTATCTATCTATCTGATAAATGTAATCCACCAGTCCCTTTATTAGGTACACCTGTTCCACTAATTTCATTTCAGAACAAGCATCAGTATGAGAAAGATTGGTGTTTTAAGTGACTTTGAAGGTGGCATGGTGGCTGATACCAGAGTATTTCAGATGATGCTGATCTACGGGGATTTTCGAGAACAATCATATTTACTCTGAAGCTTAAAAGGAGAAAATATCCAGGGAGCAGCAGTTTTCTGGATGAAAACACCTTGTTAATGCAAGAGGTCAAAGGAGACTGCTCAGAGTGCTTTGAGTTGACAGGAATACAAAGATACAACAGTGAGAATTTAGCATAAATTTAAAGCATCCATAAATCCTGCCTTATATCAACGGTTCAGGCTGCTGGCACTGTAATGGTGTGAGGGATATTTTCCTGGGACACTTTTGGACCCTTCGTATCGGCTGAGCCACAGCCTACCCTGCTGACCAGAACAACAAAACGATTTTGGCCCACACGAACATGAACCAAAATCTCTGAGGAGTGTTTCCAGCACCTTGTTAAATCTACGCCACGAAGAATTATGGCATTTCTGAAGGAAGAGGGAGTCTAACTGTGTACTTGCAAGGTGTATTTAATAAAGTGACCAGTGAGTGAATACATACATGACAGTAAAACATAATTTAACTATGGCCAACTCTCTTGTAAACTTTTCAGATCTGTGGTTTGAATGACAGCTAAGCTTCCTGTAGTCTGACTTTAAAGGTGTGCTGCTCTATAAAGATGTGGCACTGGTCTGTTATTAATTTGAGGCTCCAGCACTCTATGGGGTCAAGGCCTGTCTGGCCAAATGAGAGGTGGAGCTTAGCCGCCCAGTGGGCAGTTATAGGAAGGCTCCACTCAGGTAGCTGTTGTATGGACTTAAGTAGGGGATCATTAAATCAGTCAATTATATTCATTTGTATATATATTATAACTTTTGTGTGACCTATTGTGAGTTTTGCTTCTAATCTGTTGGGTTTATTATTAGCAAACAAATTAAACTCAATGTGTTGCAAAGGGGTGATAGTCTGAAACTATAACTAAGCAAAAGGATAAAAAGATTTTTTTTTAAATTATATATATTATTAAAGACATATTATTAATATATTGCAGCAGACACAGGGTCATCATTATTTTGTATATATTTAGGGAGACAAAAGTCATCACTGAAAAAGCAGAAGTTGAGGGAGCTGAGGGGAAGGCAGCTGGATCTACCAGATCCAGATGTGGTTAGAGTAAAACAAAAAGCTAACATGTCATTTGATATCCTGAGGTCCTTTACAAATGCACCCCTGCATTAAACACCAAAATACAAAGTGTCATAGGAAAAGACCTCAGTAACAAAGGCTCGCGTGGGAAATTCTTCTCCTCCTTTCTCCATCACAGCTCTTTCATTCCCTCACACTGCTAAATATGTCACTCTGTTTCTCTCGTGTTTTTGCTCCATAGCTGTTTCAGTCAGGGGCAGCTCATTACGCAAGATTTCATTACACTGTGTAAGAGACACAACATAAATAACTTAATATTGTGTTAACTTGCTCTAATTAGGCCCATAAATTAGTCATGGCCACCTTATGAAAGATGATTTAATTTCACATGGCATCTATCAGCATGTTTGGGATAGTTATGAGTAGAATTTTAAAGAGAACACGGACCTGAAATTTGCTTTGCTTCCACATCACGACATTGTTATAAACAGCATGTATTATTTATTCAATGTAAAATAAACATTTGTCTTGCTTTGTCACTCCTTTAATTGTCTACTGGTGTGTTTCTTATAGACTGTGATTCTTAAAAGTATTTATTGGATCTGTATTTATGAAGCTATAACCAGAAGTCATTAAGCTTGTTAACTAATAAAGAAATAAATTAACGTACTCTTTATTCTTTCTGTTAAAGCTAAGCCACCTTTAAACACATGCTACTGTATTAACCTTTCAGTTGAACCCTACAATATGGGACTCTTATCACTGTCTGTTTCGTCATTAGAGATTCAGAATCCTTCAGGGGTCAGTTTCTTCTGCTCACCAAAAACCTCATCAGTACTGTTGATTAAATCCAGGTTCCAGTTTAAAAAAATCATAAAAAAAATATTGTGGTATTTTACTGTGTAGTCACCATGTTTCAGCTCTTAGACAGTTGGTTACTCTAACTGATGCAGCTCACCATTCATGACCCTGAGATCCATTCACAGGAGGGTGTGAGTCAGCTGTTGCGCTAACTAGCTCAAACTGTGACTTTTTAGAGGTTTTTCTCGGCTCCCTTGAGCCCTTCAAGCCTTGTTTCCTACTCATGGCTGAAGGGTAAAAACAAACTGTGCTATTCTGTGATCTAACTCAGCTCAAATGTTGACATTCAAGACTCAGATAAAATATCTGAGGAGAAAACTATAAAGGAGAATATCACTTTGACTGCAATTGGGACTGACAGGATACAGCTGGGATCCAGTGGTTAAAAAAGGGGGTGGGCACTGTTTATTTTTATGCCCAAAACTGAAGAATTCCTCTACATAAATGTAGCAAGTCACACTTTTAATGGCTGGTGAAAGAGAAAAGTGGAAATTGATGCTATAAAAGAAAATCTGTTCTTTGTGCTTCTCTGTGATGACCATTACCACCAGATGTTTGCTGACATACGGCTTCTGGTGTGAGGACATTCTTACTAAAACAATAGCTTCTATCTATATATTTACAAAAATAAAATGCTGTGCAAAAGTCTTAAACCACCTCTCATTTTTCAATGTTCAATGTTTCAGTGTTTGCTAGGAAAATGGTACACGGGTGCAAAGATTGATTGAAATTTGCAAACATAAATGAACATGCAGTAAATAAGGTCAAAACAGAGTAACGAGCTTAAAAGTCAATATTTAATATGATATTATTTATACTTTAACAAAACCTGAACTCTCTACGGTAAGCTTTCTAGGAATTTCTTTAAGTAATCTTTAGGAATAGTTCTCCAGGTTTCTTAAAGGACATTTAAAGCTCTTTTTTGGATGTTGGCTGCCTTTAGTTCCATTCCTCTGTCAAGATGATCCCACGCTTTTTCAATAAATTTCAGCTCCGGGCTCTGCGGTGGTCAATCCATGACTGACAGTGATCCATAGTGCATTTTTCTCTCAAGGTGGAGTGTACTCTTACTTGTCCAGGTATGCACTTTGTTAGGGATCATAGTCAAAGACATGACTTTCATATAGGTTAATCTGCTGTACATGGCTTTTTAAGCCTGGTACTTTTCTTCCAGGTGTCTGTGCTGTAGTCCAGGCTGAAATATGTCAGGGTTTTGGCTCTTTGGAAATCCCCTATAGTGCAAAAAATACCGTGTTATGCCTGTCAAACTGTGTTAATATAAAGCATTTTTCATAATTTCACCTACAGAAATGGAGAAAATTATGTTTGTCATGTTTTGTGAGAGGCTGCTAATAACAAAGATATGATTTAAAAATTTCTCTATGCTATGTTGACTGTAATGTGTGGAATTTTTCCTTGTTAAGACACTTAACAAGTCACATCAAGGACTGGACTGAAAATGGGTGAAAAAGGACAAAAGATCTTCAGAAAGCATGGAGAACTATTTCTCAAGGCCAGTTTAAAAATACAGAAAAGTGTGTTTCCCTGAAATTCTAGCGTCTGGATATAAGGCATGTTAATTAAATGATTGGTAATAGTCATACATTTTAATTTGTCCAGCCCGCTCTGAAGCATTAATATCATTTTAGGCAAACACCTGCCTTACATCTGAAAGAAACTGTATAGTAATTTAATTAGTTTACTCAAAGAGTGCCAAAAATGACAGCCTACTGATCTCCAAAAAATAATAGCTCACGAGTTATATATGAGACAGTGACAGACCACGAGAAAACAAAACATCATAAATAACTAGCGATACAACACAAGATTAATCAAGCACTTCAGGGACATTAGTGTCAGATTGCAGACTGAAAATGATATACACAACAAAAAGCAAGAACTGTCATAACACTCACTCAAACACGCACACGCAGAAATGCTTTTCTCTCACTCTCGAGACATTCTTTTCTTTTTTTCCTCACACATAGACCTTCTGGATAAGCATACACTAATGTACCCGAGCAAGCACATTAGCCGTACTGCAGATCAAACACCAAATCTGTAATTATCTCAGTGGAACACATTTGCATTGAACCTTCACACACAAATTAAAATTCCCTAACGTTACAAGGTCTCGTCTTCCTCTGAAACATCTTGAAAACATTAATTCAACTCATTTCTGAGCATCACACAAATGCATCCCTTCTGATTAGATTTATATAATAATATATAACATAATATATGCCTGCATTCACTACACTGTACTGATTATCCTGCAACAACAAAATGAGATGCCACGCTGAGTAACAACCACTGTGATATTGTGGAATAGCTTAAAAATGTTATAAAATCACACCTGAAAAGCAAAAAAAAAAAGAGTTTTGCTACGACTTGAAGATTAGACGTTTATTCTCATGTAATGTCAGGACACCAGGCTCTGTTCCGCTTCATGGATTGGTCTCTATGCTGCATTCTCAGCAGTAGCATCCAGAAATATTATTCATTAACCACTTCACTACTAACTTTAAGCAACTTGCTCGTCACAACTGTGGAGCACGTTGGCTCCTATTTGACTGTTTTCAGACCTCATTGATTACACCTTGGTGTTCTCACCTATCTCATTACCTTTGCTGCAGAAAAGTCCACTCCACTCTCATCATTCACTCCAACTCTCTCGTCTACTCAGCTCCGATCATGTCGCCATAATTTCGAAAACATTGTGTAGTTTCACATTGAGGCCACCTTTTCACGCCTTTAATTAAATCCTTTGTAATCCTGTAATTATACACATCACCCCCTCTCAACCTCCATCCTCTTACCCAGCAAGCAATACAGGCTGCCAGTGGAGAGACATAGTGATCCTGGTTACAGACAAAAAAGTGTCACTGCAATGAAAAAAAGAAATAAACATTTGGGCAGTAGCATGTTTGCTAATTAGCAAAAGAAAGCACTGATGGGTATAGCAGCTCATCAAATGGTTTCAAACGAACAGAGTAATGAATTAAACTAAACGAAGGCTCAACACAGCTGAATCCTGAATACGATAGAACAGCTTTCAGTTCAGTGGTACTGAATGACTCTTCAGCCCAAAACTGAAAAAAATGAAACTCAGACGATTGCTGTTTGATATTATTTTTTCCTGAACAGCTGCACAGTTTCCGTCTGGACGAGACATAATGATTAAAACCATGCTCTTTATAATCTTTTTTGTTGTTGTTGTTGTTTTTTTGTATATCGATTGTCTTAATTAAACTATCTTTGAAGCAGACACGTAAAGATGATTTGACCTTTTTCTCTTACTGCACATTGAGGGTTTGTAAACAACTGCTTCACTTCAACCTTAGCTAGGGCGTTTTTTACATTAAGGAGGACGGAGACTTCGGTTTAATTTTGTTCTAGTAGAAATATGATCCTTCATCTCCTACAAGAGCTTGTCCTTTGAATTAGCTATAAGAATGACTGAGATGAAAGGAGCTGATTAAACTCTCTGGACGACTCTATCCTTCATACCACTTCAAGAGCTTGTGTTCTTAATTAGTTCAGGCACTAAGTTGGCCATCTATCATACTGGCGGGCACTGTGCTCAGACTAAGTTCAAGGCTGGAAAGTGACTTACAGAGTAAGAAAGTTACCAATGTTGCTGTTGATTTTCATGCTTCATCCTTACTCAGAGTCATTGTGGTATATAAGGATATGTGCTTTCTAAATACCCGTAGAAAATATATATATATGCTGAGTGAGGTGGATTCACAGGCTGTATGCACACAGTCACAGCTGCTTGCTAATTTGGTGCTAATTAGAGCCAACCATTAGGCATCGTCGCCACAAACACTGCAGAGAGGTCCAGTTTAGTGACTCCAGTTAGCAGAAGTGAGTCAGCTATTTGTTACAGATGCCTACCATCCACCTGTAAATCAAAACAGTCCTAAAATGCATATTTTACTTATCTACTTAAAACTATCCAAAGAAACAAAAAACAACTATCCATACAATTGTCCAGAGGGGGAATATTTGTTCTGCTAAGGGCTAAAATTAGAGGCATGGCTGTTTGATTGATTAGTCTCCTGCCAGAGAGAGCTGCAGATGATTAGTGTCTGTTAGGCTGCTGAGTCACTGAATTGAGTCTGAGGATTGTGTTTGTGCTGTTCATGCCTGGTTGGAGTGTTTTATTGTAATTATCAGACAAATAACATGTGTTTTTTTTTTGTAGTGCAATCGAAGACGTTTGAGCTTTGAGTTTTGGTGAGTGAAATTGTAACATGTCATTACTGTTACTAACTGTTACAGCTTGCTAAAAAAAAGCTTATTAGTGTTAGCTGATCAATTAGACACTTTAGTCCAAATATGGTAACTCCTGTGTCCAAAAATCAACTCCAGCATGGCAGCAGTCGTAATGATATATTCAGCGCTTTAAAGTTTGGAAACTGGAACCCAATGGGTGATATTATGGCCATGTCCATTTTTTACATACAGTCTGTGGTTTCGAGTCATATTAAATGCAATAAAATGGTCCCTGGTCGTGTCAAAAAGGACAATAAAGCAGTGTATGATTTAAGGCAGGTCCCTGTGACTCATGAGTTGCTTCCTCAGGTCCACCCCGTCTCTCATCACATGCAATTTCATATCATAAAGACAGAAATGACAAAAATAGAAGCTTTACAGGACTTCACCATCCAGTGCAGATGTTTCTGTCTTTTCTAAACTATATGGACAAAAAAATAAGGCCACACTTCTTAATCTTTGAATTGAGATGTTTTCAATCACATTGCCACTGGTGTATAAAATCAAGCACTTAGCCATGCAGTCTGCCTTTACAAACATTTGTGAAAGAATGCCACCATTACAACAAGTCAGTTCATGAAATTTCTGCCCTCCTAGTTATTCTGGGATCAGCTGTAAGTGTTATTATTGTAAAGTGGAAGCGTTTAGAAACCAACTCAGGCATACAGTGGCAGATGACATAAAGATAGAGAGCGGGGTTACTGAGTATTGAGGCACAAACTGTGTGAAAGCGAGCAGCGCTCCGCTAACTCAGTAATTGCAGAATTTTAAAACATCCTGAGTATAAAGCTATATGTGTGCTGGGAGCTTAATGGCATGGGTTTCCATAAGTGTTACATGGGGGTGGCAAGTGTTTCTTGTTTATAGGATTTAATAAATTTTGAAGGTAGCCTCAAGTGGCCATTTTTAAAAAAAACAAAACAAAAACAACTGTGATTTTTGCTGTTTGAGAGTCAGCCTGAAGCCTTGCTTATATTTTGTCACTAATAGCTGGAATCAAGAAATCCAAGTAGTCATTCCTGGTATTCTTCTTTGACGTCTTATTTATATCCACTGCCTGGCGTACGTGTACAGGTTTTGCATCCTAATGTAAATTCTCGGGGAACAAATTCCCACAGTCAGAAAACCAAACAGACGCACAGATGTCCACACGGACCCTCACGGTCACCATCTGATGATGATATTTTTATCTTTCAGACCTAAGTGGACCTTAGCAGACTCGCAAACCTGGAAAGTAGAATTAAGCCTCAATTTCAGCACTTGGTTCCAGCTCGTTCCACATCGTCCAGTCGCCAGTTAAGGGTCTCTCCTGTCTTGGCACAAGGTCAGTACTCATCACAAACTTTGCTACAGCTGAGATTTTGGGCCAAAGATGGTAAATGCATGCAATACGATGAGATTTAGATATACCAGGACCATCACATGGCATTAATACAAGATAATCTTCTGAATTATTGCATCTGAAAGCGATCACAGCACTTTGGCTCATCAGTGCATAGGCATGTCTACTGTGACATATTGTTGTTCTTTAATGCACTTTTTGTTAATTTGTTTAGAGCCAGTTGAAAAATATTAAAGCTGTTGTAATCAATATTATAGATCAAATGACTCAGCACTGTATGTGTGTGTGAAAATGGGCACTTTGGGTGATAAACCCAAAGCTAATTATTCAACTCTGCAGTTCCACTCAGCTTTATGGAGCATAGCATCTTCAAACTCATTGTTTTAGTTTTCCTGCCAGCAGCATTTACTGTTTTAGTTCTCTCTCATCAGCGGTGTATCCAGCTGGAGCGGGCAGCTGTTTCCACCAAGACCCCACACTACCTTCCCACTGCCAAACAGCAGATGGACACGGCTTGCGGCTAGCTGGTGAGCAAAGTGGAGCGTTTAGCAGCTAAACAGCAGATATTTCCCCTCAGTGGCCGATGGCGATTAAAAACAACGCTTAAAGCGAACGCTAAACCTTTATTCACCACTTAGTCAAACACACAATTGCAAACGAATACTACAGTTGCAAACAATATTCCAACTCTTGTAGAAAAATGTCAGTGCACTGCTCACAGATGTTTTCACTCCCTTCAAGTGGTCCGAAAATCAGCTATTTAAGGTTCAATTTATAAATATGTATGAGGGCTTAAAAGAAACTGCATGCAATAGGGTGGAAATTTTCTGCTTGATAAGGCAGAAAATGCTGTCTTAAATCTGAACAAGATGAACTCAGATATACACAATAAATTCAGACTGTAAGTGTGCACAGGAGTAATTGCTTTGCATATATGTATTTGCAGCCACGCGTCACATAATGCAGCAGAATTTGGCTCTGAAAATGGAAAATAAACTTTTGTACTGGAAGAATCCGGAGACGAGCATGTGAGGACTGCACTGATGGCAGCACCCCTAATCATTAAAGTATAAAGGTGCAGACGACATAAGGTGCAGACGACAGGGAGGATTGAAATCACGTTCACCTTTAAACTGCTCATATATCTCTTTAGAATAATGTTGTTTTTTTTCTTATTTTCACCGTTTTTTGCACTACCCTTAAACCAATACATAATTCTGGATATGGAACATGTAATCATAAATAGATAAATAAATAATATGACAGCCTGTTTGACAGAAATAGTTCTGAAAGTGACACCCTGAGGAGATATAGGCATAGAGTCCTCATTAATGCACCTTCACTTTTTTCTCTCCCACAATAACTCACATTACTGTCTACCTGAGAGGAATAAAATCTGTTCTGAATAATGACAGCATGATATGTTAATGCCATTAGACGTCAGCCATATCTCTGAGCTCCACTCTGCTCTCTCCTTCTTCACCTCTGCCCCACCCCATACCCCGTTCCTTGTCTCGTTTCCTTTCTGGAGAAACATTTTTACTAGCATTAGGACAGTGTGTGTGCGCACAGGCACGTGTCTGTGTGCTGCTGTCGCGGTTTCTCAGCCCATCTCCAGATGTCAGGGGGCAGGAGGGCTGCAGATGGTTGTCATTCCCATCTGACAGCGGCAGGAAGAGCGAGACTGAGGGAGAAGCAGTGAAAGAGAGAGAGAAGGGGGGTGAGGGCGAGGTGGGGTAAAAGGAAAGAGAAATAGAGCGTGTGAGGAACAGAAGGACAGAGAGAGACAGCCATAAAAGACAGTAAAGATGCTACTCTTGTCACAATAGTGGCAATCTTGCTCACACTTAAACTCCACTCAGCTTGAGGGGATGTTCTGTACAGCAAAACTGATGGAGTGAAAACACATCAGAAATGTGTTTTTTACTATGGTAACACTGCACTGGAGAGGAAATAACACTTTTCCAAAAATCAGAACAGCATTGTTTTTTTATTTAGTTTTTTTCTAAAGCTGGACTCAAACATGGATGCTCAATATCTGGTTTTTATATGTGACCTGTCAAAGACAGTATTATTTCAAGATCAAAAGTTTCATAAATCTAACATTTTGTGGCTTTATATGAGGCTTTATACTTGCTTTCATTTAGCAGCTAAGTAAGGCTGTTTGCCTTAATATCGACAGTCTTTTCTTTCACGGGCTTACTCTATGTTTGTCAAAGTATACATCATTTGAGAGGTGTGTAAAAATTAAATTTTATTCAGACTAAACCTGGTAAACACATGTGAAACCGTTTGTTTTTTTTTAATGGGAAAATGTATTTGAGTAGGGATTAAACGGCTGGGGAGAAAAAAAGCAATGTGTAACAGACAGAAATCTTTAATGAACGAGTAAATTCCCACGTAGGATATTCTTTGATGTGGATGCTGGCGCTTGCAGAGAAGTGAGAGGCACAGGTACTCGGGAATGTTGGATTCGACACAGAGAGGAAAGACAGGAACAGAAGGATGAAGTGAAGGTTAATGAGGAGTCTGACGCCGCAGGGAACCTGTCCTTGGCTCCAGACACGCACAGACAACTAAGCACTATGGTAAAAGCCCAATAAAAGCTGTTAACCTGTAGTTTAGCTTACTGGCCAATAACACAGGAAGGTGGCCTCATTAACACACCTAAATATACTCAGAAGACAACAGACAGTTTTGTGAGAACAAGAACAAGCGTCTGTGCAACAGATGACAGCGCACTGGCACTGCATGACATAGAAAGCAGTCATGATGAAGATTAAAACTCCCAAAGTGCACTGCCTGCGAGGAGCTTCATAAATAAAGGAGTTAAAAGGGTTGCAATTTAAAGTGCTGTTGTTTTGGCTTACTGCACGTGTTACCACTCTTTTTAGTTGTGATGAACAATTTATTTTTGCTGTAAGCTACAGATAAATAATTTTTGACATCATCTGCAGTGTACAACAACAAGATTGAACGAACTGAAATGGAAGAATGGAAACAAGGCGAACTTGAACTTTTTTCTTGAATTCCATTTTTTAAATGTATCCATTTTTACTATTTACAGCTTTTGCTAAATATATCGTAAAACACTTAAATAGTAAAATTCCAACTTTATGCCTATATTGTTCCTTTTATACTCACTGACCACTTCACTAGTTACAGATTTCGAACTGCTCATTAACTCAAATATCCAATCATCCAATCACATGGCAGCAACTCAGTGCTTTTAGGCGTGTACTTATGGTCAAGATGACCTGCTGAAGTTCAATTGGAGCATAAGGATGGAGATGGCAAATGATTTATGACGCTTTGAACATGGCATCTTTCTGAAATTGATGATACTGGAATTTTCCAGTAGTCCGAGTGAAAATACCTTGTTGATGTCAGAGGTGAGAGGAGAATGCCCAGACTGCTTTTAGCTGAGAGGAATGCAGCAGTAACTCAAATAACTACTCATTACAACCAAGGTATGCAGAAGAGCATCTCTGAACACAGATGGACAACAGCAGCACAAAACCACACTGTATTCCACTCCTGGCATGCAATGTGTGGCATGCAGTGGCTACAAACTGAGCCTACAATTTGCATGAGCTCGCCAATATTAGACAAATTGCACACAGAACACTAAAAGGACAAGCTCTAGAGTATTTATCTCAGCTTCTTATTAAACACACTGTTGCTTCTTGTGTTCAGTCCAGGTTTGAAATTTGTTGTTTGATCCTTGTACAAGACTGAGGACTAGCGGGGACAGAGCCTTTTAGTCTGTGGCACCGACTTTCAATCTTCCACTTCAACTTCATTCAGCTGAGTCTGTGGACTCAGCTTTCTGTTGAGATTCTTATTGATAGGAAGTGTTTGAGTTTTTATTTTATTTTATTTTATTTCATTCAATGTTTTAACTGACTTTTGTATTGCCATTAACTATATTTTTTATTTTTCAATAACTATGATTATTCATTGCATTTTTATCCTGATTGTACAGTGCCTTGGGACTACAGGTTTTTATAAATAAAATTTACTTACTGCTATCACATGTGTGTACTCAAAACAACTATTGGTGTAAAAGTGAATATTCACTGATCAGGTATAGCATTATGACCACCTGCCTAATATTGTGTTAATCCTCTGACCGTCAAGGAATGGACTCCACTAGACCCCCAAAGGTGTGCTGTGGTATCTGGCGCAAAAAGGTTAGCAACAGAGCCTTCAAGTCCTGAAAGTTACGAGGTGGGGCCTCAGTTGATCAGACTTGTTTGTCCAGCACAGTCGACAGATGCTCGATAGGATTATCCTGTTGAAAGAGGCCACAGCTATCATTCCGCTTCCATGAAACAGTGTATATAGTCTGCAAAAATTCTTAGTTAGCTGGCACATGTCAAAGTAACATCCACATGGATGGCAGGACCCAAGTTTACCCAGCAGAACGTTGCCCAATGCATCAGACTGCCTCTGCTGGTTTGCTGTCTTCCCTGGCACTCTGGTTCCAGGTGTTCCCCAGGTAACCGGGTTTTCCACATAATGTAACAGAAAATGTAATTAATCAGAAGAACCCACCTTCTTTGAGTTGCTGCTTTCAGTATTGGGCAGGGGTCAGCATGGGTACTCTGACTGTTCTGCAGATATGCAGCCCTATACACGGCAAACTGTGAAGCACTGTGTATTCTGACAGCTTTCTGTCAGAACCAGCATTTCATTACTGAGCTACAGTAGCTTGTCTATTGGATTGGACTATTCGGGCCAGCCTTCGTTCCCCATGTGCATCAATCATCCATGATCCTGTCACTGGTTCACCACTGTTCATTCTTTGGACCACTATAGACACGGACCACTGCAGACTGGGAACACCCCACAGGAGCTGCAGTTCTGGAGATCCTCTTGTTGTCAAGCTTTCACAATCTGGCCTTTTATCAAACTCACTCAAATCCCTATGCATGCACATTTTTCCTGCTTCTAACACACCAACTTTGAGGGCAAAATGTTCACATGCTCCCTAATATATCCCGCCCACTAACAGGTGCCACAAAGAAGAAATAATCAGTGTTATTCACTTCACCTGTCAGTGGTCAATGTTATGCCTGATCGGTGTAATTGGCTGGGGAGATTGTGGCCTAGGCATTGGCAGAATCCATCCAGCTTACTGTACCCCACCTTTACATTCACACACATTGCTCAATGGGAGTCATTACTAACAGGATTGTAAACACATATCACCCTTACTATTCTCATACATTAGGCATGCCTGTGCTGCAGTAAACAGGAAACAGAGAGTGGCTGCTTGTTGAAAATTCAGTGGAGGAAAAACAGCAGTGTAAAATGAGAATAGAATTTCCAATGAAAGTAGCAGCAGTTATAAGTAGGGTGTAATTGTGGCAGTAAACACAGATTAGAAGTTGACACAAAGAAAATAGTGAAATATTAGAGCAGGAAGAAAAGCATTATCCACTGCAAGAGGAAGTGAAGGTGATGGGAAAGGATGAAATCACAAAACCCCTTTTTTTTTTTTTTTACTGCTATGACCAAGTCAAGAAACAAACATGTCACCACTGCTTTCTATTCATTCCAGGAGCTTAGCGGTGTTTCTAAAATTCTTTGTCCTAACAGTGCTAAAATACCAGATGAGGCTAGATGCGTAAACAGTGAAAGAAATTGTCAAACTGCCCCACAGTCTTATTTAAGCAACCTTGCTCTATACCTGACAGTTCCTTTGTAAGACATCCTACAGCAGAAATACAACAAAGAAGCAGTTAAGATGAAGACTCATTGCTTTGTAGCTCAACCTTGCAAAATCAAATTTTCATTGATTCAGTTTAAATATCCTGCCTGCAGGACCTTTGATCAACACAGACTGTCTCTACCGCTCTGTCCTTAGCTCTTCCCTGGAAGCTAAATAATGAAGACTTCCCTCTGCAAGCTGCATTCAAAGACCAAGTGTGAACTAAGTGGGCGTCAATTGTCAGTGGGCACAGTGGATGTGTGTTTTGGTGGAAGGGATACTCTTTAATCTTTGACCAGCTGGAGAGAAGACAATTGTGCTTCATCACTGAAGTGTGAAGTGATCAGTGCCAACCACACACACACAAACAACAGTCATTTACACTGCACAGTTTCTGTATGACCTCTCTGCCAAAACAGGAAGCAAACAGTCCCATAGAGTACATATAGAGACTGATGAGGTGTAGAAATTCTAATACAAGTGATATAAACCACACCGTGTAAACTAGTGGAGGCACATTTTGGCAAAACAATGACGTCTCTTGGCTGGAGGCTTTTCTGTTTGCATTAATGAGAGTCATCAAATTCAGCGTACTTGGCCTAAATCCACTGAAAGTGTGAGAAAATGCTGAAAACTAAATCCTCTGCAATTTTTCGATGCATTTTAGCAAAGATCCCAAGAGACAGCTGAGCATGCACAACTGACAGTGAATCGCTGATGTGGAGAAATCCTCAAATTCAGCTTGAGTTCAATAGAATTATTATTATTGTACTTCTTTGGGCTTAAGATAATAACCAGCTTCCAGGCAGAGTTCCTTCAGACAATACTCAGACTTTGAACCAGAGAACGAAGCAGAGGGACCAAGAGAGGAAGAAAAACACGACACAAGTATGTTAATATATAAAAATGTCTTTCATTTAAGTTTCAGTGCAGAGTCTTCAAACCATTATCGAATGCCCACCATCGTTCTGTGGTATTCTGGATACGGTTATACGCCGTTTCGAATGATCAGATGTGACAGGGGATTTTGCAGATAGAGCACAATGATCCCGAGATTCGATGCAGGAAAGCCATTGAGAGGGAAGTGGATTTAGGAGACATGCAAGAAAATGACCAAGAACTGGAAGAAGGACACGGAAAGAGGTTTAGTGGAGACAGAGAGCATGATAAAGAGTTGAAAGGATGAGGAGCTTGTAAAGAAAGATAAAAAGTAAGGTCAGTATAATTGACTCGAGGGATTAATGCTGTCTTCCACAGGGTTTCGGACATTTATATATGGTTCAGCACACATCCACATACACTTCAGCTAATGCAAAGTACAGTGTGGGCATGTGCATACACACATGCTGGATTTATCCTAATCCAGTAATAATCACATCACATCTGATGCTCTGTTCATGACTTCTGGCAAGATGCATTCTTGCTGACTCTCTCTCTTGCTTTGTGTATATGTGTGTGTGTGTGTGTGTGTGTGTGTGTGTGTGTGTGTGTGTGTGTGTGTGTGTGTGTGTGTGTGTGTGTGTGTGTGTGTGTGTGTGTGTGGCACTGCATATGCATCTGCTGTGAGACAAAGCAGTCTAATCTGATCTTCTTAAAAACATCTTCTCTCTTTCATCCTTCCAACCCTCTTTCTTTTTCACAACATTAAAGGACAATGTAATGCTCCTGAAGCCTAGGAGGGGAGGAGTCATAGATAAAAATGGGGGAAAGATAAAGGGTAACAGAGATGAAGAGATTAAGAATGAAGGCAGAGGAGATTTAGAAGGGATGGAATGCCATTTCCAGGATCTTTATCTCTTGCTTTTTCCCATCTTCTTCTCATGTCTGATTTTTCTCTCTCTTAAATTCAAATGTATCTTAGCAGTTGCATTAAATACAGTACTGCCAATGGACGTTTAAAATGTAATAATTCACAATGGAAAATAGGGAAGATTTTGCACGGCAGCACACGGCACAACTCAACAAAATAAACATTTCACCTTATGAAATTACTGACAGAGAATGAAAATGGCTGCAGAGCATCACATTGCCTTTGCAGGTCAGTGTCAGCTGTTTCATTCATGCTTTACAATCACTTGCTCATTCACTGCAGCAGTGGTTAGTGAAATCCAATTATAAACATGCAGGTTTAAAGCAAAGCCATTATAACCTGAAACTATCAATAATGTGCTGATGACAGCAGCTTTTTTTTCTGGTCTGCTCCCACTGCCACCCAGTGATCATCTTGATGTGCCATTTTTTGACATTTTTAAATATCTACCTGTTGCTGCTCTCATTTCCTTTTCAATATATGTATCTGTGTAACTGTTCGGTTCCTTGACGTAAGTGCTTCTGAATGAAATATACAACACAATAAGTTCCAGCTTAACAGCTGGGTGCAGCACCAGTGAGGGGATTCATAGAAAAAAGAAATAAAAGATCAAAAAGAGGAAGCTAATTTGATGTGTTGTCCAGCTGGTTTGCCTTCAGGCAGTGACATGCCCTGACATATTTTCAACCTCCACAACAAAGTTGTCGTTTTTTCCCCCAAGAAATACATGTTTAATTTTGTTTTGTCCCAAGAGTGTGTCAGACTTTCAGATTTTTGTTTTGGTAAGGAAGCGGGTTCTTGTGTCTCCATTGAAGCTGCAGCACAAAGTCTTGCCCTGCCTCTGATTCTTGCTGTTGGCTGAACTGACACCGTCTGTTTTCGCTGCATTGCCAGCTTTGTTCTGTTCAGTCTCTTTCTGGTTTGTGGTTGGTCGCTCACTAAGCAAGGATCTTTCACTTTAGATATCATCAAAAGTTTGCTTTTTATCATTTTAGTTATTTTAATTTTTTTTTTTAGTGGAAGAGTACGATGTGAAGCTGAACACTACTCGTGTTCCCTGATTGTCCCTATAGAATGTGTGCAATAACACGTGCATCCACTTACTGCATGCATTTTAAAAACGGGTAGAGAAACGGACTAAATGAAAGACAGAAAGCCCAGAAACCTCCATAAAATACACACAGACGCAGCTGCTTATATATCCACAGCGTGCAAACACGTACACACATAGAGATAATAAGAATGTGTGACACACACACACACACACATACTGTATTTAGTGCCCACTGAGCGTATACAGAGTCTACTGATGTGTTGTTACTGCAAAAGAAACACCGCAAACAGGAAATTCTGCAGGATTTCCCACAGATCTCCTTCTTTATGTGGTGGATAGTTGGTAGCTTAGGCTTGGCCACAAACATGTAAATACACAGAGAAAAGCTGTTTTTGCTGGAGGAGCACAGGATCTACATCAGACTTGTCCTGACAGTTATTTTTCAGGCCCTGACTTGCAAACTATCGCTATTTTTGATAAATGGATAAACACACTGATTTCGGAAACTAGATATATATTTTCGGCCCGATAACAAATTTTCTTAAAGAGCATTTAAGATACATTTAACTACTCACAGAAAATGAGTAATTCCTTGACTGTGACTCCTATTTACATTTACACGTCTTAAGCAAAAGCAAGGCTTTTTACAACAAATATTATTTTAATCCCACAATATAAAAATGTAATCCTTTAAATCCACACCATCTGGCTGTAGCTTATCACCTGACTTCATATCCTCCCCATCCAGCTTTTTGAATTTCAGTCTTTTTATACTCCAGATTGCTGTGTACTTTGCAGTGGGCAGCCACTTGAACCTGCTTTATGTTATATTTATTCAGTCACGTCAATAAAAAATTAATAAGAGCACAATGTCTTTAAAAACACTGGACTCAAGTTAACGTTGCTGAGAGAAAACAGTAAATCTAAAACTCCCAACATCAGGAGGTTTGCTCAGCTGTTTCCCCTGGTTTCTTTATCTTACGCTAAAACTAACTGGGAAATGGCTCGTTGGAAATCTCAGAAAATATTTGTGTGTGTGTGTGTGTGTGTGTGTGTGTGTGTGTGTGTGTGTGCGCGCGCATGTGCGTGTTACTCTAATTCTGAGCATATAAACACTTGTGATAGATATTTGGGGCATGACCACATGTCCTTAATAGCTTCAAAAAATTGTTTATTACCCTTAACGGCTCAAAGACACCAAAGCATGTTTTCAAGACGCTACTTGAGACCCCGTGAGTATTAAAATATTAAAAATAGATGTATTTGTTGATTATGATAAGTCTGAGTACATTCATGTGTGGCCACAGTCTTACCCGTGTTCTTATGCCAAATCCAAGATGTGGCCCAAAGAGATTAATTAAACCTAATACATCTGAGTAATCTTGAGGAGATTTGGCTCTTGGTTTTATGAGATCATCAAAGCTCTGCATCCACTGACTCACCGTCTCCTGCCCCTCTGATAAAGAGCACACTTCCCTCCAATCTGTTCTCAAAGAATGACCTTTGAGAAAGCAGCGGAAAACTCCCCGTGGCAAGAGCATGTTTAGCTCTCACTAATGCCTCTGATAGGAACGGCCGCTCGGACAAACGAGCAGCAAATTTGAGACCGAGCCATCAAAAGCCCTGAGATCGGTGTGGAAAAGCACTGTTAAATTATTGGTACAAAATGTTTTAAATGTTAAATGTCTACAGTATTTATAAGACTCTGGCTTACTATTGTTCCCAGAAACAAAAGTTTACCAAACTTTAGAAGCCTTAAGTGAACAGTAAACACCAAATGTTACGAATCCAGCTTGAGTGAGACTAAACAGAGAGAAAAGAACTGGGAAATGGAGAGAAAAATGGCAAACATAAATAAATATTAACAGCCTCAGGGTCATCAGTCCTGCTGACACGCTCACATGCGTTTAAGCCGTTGGGTTGGGCTGGCAAAATCATTGAAAATGTAAGACCCTCTCGCTATCTAAATCCATGTTGCCATAACGACCGCCAGGAAGAGGATGTGTAAAACTTTAGACTTTGTGGTTGTGGTTATATAACCGAGTCTGTCTAAATTCTGACTGGCTTTCATTTTCCACCATGAAAGGATCATCTGATAAAAATTCAGTCTCGAAGCTGTGACAGAGATCAAATAATCTTCTCGCTTTTTAAACTGGAGGAAACCACTTTGTCGCTCTTTAGACACCCAAAGAAGGATCAGATGTGCACTGCTAAGTCAAAGGGAAGTAGTTCTAATGAGTAAAATATTTTGCAATAAATCCCTTCCAAATAAAGTCTGTTCATTATTAAATAGGCTCTTGAGACCCAAGTTTGCATATTAGATCATATAATTGCTGTGGAAATGTTACCTGCCTCCACTGTTTGCAATACTGCGTTAGTGTTTGCAGGAGCACCACGCGTGTTAGTATGAGAAATCACACCTCACTTTCGTATTCAGCTCTTGTTCGCTGTGAATGAGCGCAGTGTTTAACTGTTTGTCTGTGGCTGCTGCTAGCAATAACACTGCTCATTGATCCCCAGGTACCAATAGACCATTTCCTTCCCTGGACATGCACACACACACACACACACACACAAGAACACATTATATAAGGTTACACACAGACACACATGCAACCAATATTGATGCACAGATGCAGAAAAGCACAAAATCAAAAACAAGAGATGCATTACAAATAAAAAGCCACGGCGGAGTAAATGATACAAACATTATCAAAAACACACATCCGTAGTCAGCTGACCGTATCTCGCCCCTCATCAGCACACATGGCTGTACAGGTATTAAACGTCGCCTGTGGCCTTTGTGCGATCAGCTACAGAATAACAATTACAGACACAAGGAAACACTTTTGGGCTGAAGGAGCCTGTAGATTGTGCACAAAGACAGACAAACTGACATCCACACATACATGAATAAAAAATATGCAAATAGACACATGAAAACAATTTTGTAAACAAAGAAACTCACTCACACATACTGGTCTTTCTGCGTTTTGATAGCAGAAGATGTGCATCAGACACACAAACCAAAGCTTGCTGCTCAGTCCTGTCTGTTTGCTTTCCCACTGATGTGGTTTGGTTGGGTTAGGCTGTCTCCAAACAAGCAGAGGAAGTCCAGAGAATCGCCGTTTCCTCTGTTTTCTCTTCATCTTGATGTCTTGAATAAGTCACCATGAAAAATATTTGACCCTCAACAGCTGTAGCCGCGCAATTTCTTTATTGGCGTCAACAGATATTTGTGTTCTAGCTGTTATTTAACGTGATGCATCTTCTAAATGAAATGCTCCCATTCAAATATCTGTTCAGCAAAAAATAATAATTTAGATTTAATTAGATTTCTTTATAACTTGGACTTGGAAAAACTCCTAAGTGACACCTGAGCTGCAGACCAAGGTGCAGAGTTCACATTAACACCATGGCCAGCTCTAACACACACACATGCACGGGTGTGTCCACAAACTGATGCCAAAATCAGATTCAATCATTATTTGTCATCTTTGTATCTTCCAATTTGCAAAAGAGGTCAAATGCTTTGTGCAGTTTCTGTTCTGTGTAACAGATGAGTGAAAATAATTAAAGAAGATCTCATTAGACTACTGCATGCAAGCTAACATCTGATCCTGTGCACATTTCCTCGTCACATTAAATTCAGTTCCAGAGCGAACTGGCCAATTTATTTTTAATTATCAGAAATGACTCAACAAAATATGAGTGAATTATGGTACCACCCCATTCAGTTTTTCTGGAGGCCCAAACATGACCTGTGATGCACTTTAAGATACTCAGCATGTATTCACACACACAGCAGAGCCACTGAGCAACAGAAAGGTGGAGAGTCGGTCGGATGGACAGACTTTACCTAAACCTTTACTCTTTAGCTAGTATACTAACACAGATGATGTCTTTCACAAAGTCAGAGGAGCCTTGCTGAAATACATTTAAGAGCTTTATTTGTTTCTTTTCTTTGTTATTTACATAAAAAATCTATAGACTCTTTTTCTATCTGTGATTTACTTGGCTTGAAAAACTAATAGTTGTAGTAAATTTGGTTTTCATCTGTTGTTTTTACCTTCTTCAGTCACTGTTAACAGTGACTGAAGAAGGTAAAAAAAAAAAAAGGATGTTGCATTAAAAAAATAATACAATGAAGCACCTAAAAACATCAAATAATAACACAAATCTACTTCTTACCAAAGATATTATAGTGAATTAAGCTCATCCCATCAAAGTGGCTTCACTGTGAGGCTATTGCTGCATTTTCACTGTGAACCTTAGGTTGATACTTTGACTGGAGAAAACAGAGAGGGCACAGTTGATGTTTGTGACATAAAACACAGGAGAGATAAAATCTCAAGCAAAAGGTACAAACTGCTCAGCAAAGTTCACGGGAGTAATGTAGAGGAGCATTTTAATCATTTTATTTTTATTTTTATAGTCTTGTGTAGCCTGTTACTTAACCCTGTAACTGTTTAAAGAGCAGAAAGTCAGGAAAGGTTCACGTGAGATCACAAGCTTGGCTGTGTGACCCTTACAGGTTCCAGTTTGTCTAGAGTTTCTTAAGTATGTGCCCTAAACTATAAAATCCTACCCATTATTATATTAGTGCAAATTTGTTTTCAGCATCATCCGTTCACTCTCTGTTACAGGTTTTCTCCGTCCTTGTAGGGCTGATGGCTGAATGAAGCCATCTGGAGAAAAGTGGATGCAGAGTGAATAATGCCAAGGTTACAATCACATTACCATATGTGACAAGGCAAAGAGTTGCTGTAAGACTATAAAATGCTGGATCTGTGGTCCAATAGAAAAAATGAAGTAAAGTGGTTGGCTTCAAGAGTTGATTTTTTTGTTTTTTTGGTGTGCTGTCAAGAGGTGCATCTTATCTGATTTCAATCATACTTCAAAGCAGTGTTTACATACATAGTTCTACGGTGCTTTCTTATATTATTGTAAGTTACTGATGCCTGTTGTAATTTTTTTCCGTGGTGCTCAGAACAATTTATGGGGAAGGAAGCAAAAACTGTCTGCAGAAATGCAAATCGTGATATATAATTTTGATCTATTTCGATGTGTGTAGGATGTGCATGTATCTGTGTAAGTGTGTGGAGCTCCAGAACTCATTTTTGTCTCTTCAAGGTAAAATATTGCTCTTACATTTCTCCTGACAGCACAGATCGTGGCTCAGATTTAAATTCTGCAAAGCCGAGGGTGAAACTCGGATGAAATGTGGTTATTCTAAGCAGGCCATTGATTCCTGTAAGAGACAAACCTTTCCTGCTGAGAGTGTTGTGTCAGTGTTTCTCCACCCAGTGGATATCAAACCACCCCATGAGCACGAATGTAGACTTCCGTACAAAAGGAGACTGTTTAACTGTTTCTGTCTGAAAAGTGAAATACCAGACTTACATGATGCTCTTTGAGTAAAAAAAACAAACAAACCACATTCCCAGACACATGGCTGTTCCAGTGCTTGAACGATTGCACACTTATACACAGACGCTTAACTAAAATAAAGATTATTAACAGAATATATGGCATGCAATAATAAACTGAAACATGCAGAATTGTCATTCAAACACACAGAAATCAGTCAGAAAAAGGCCTGAAACACAGAAGCTGCACACACTGAAGCATAGTTAAAGGATTTACAGGGCGCAGAGGTAGTAGTTTGTTGTTGGAGGTGCACTTAGAGAGTCACTAATGTCAGCACTAAAACTAAATCATAGCCTGTAGTCAAACACGCCTCTTGAGTGACAAACACACAGGCACTACACAACACACACATGCCTAGGAAAATACACTCCTGCACAGACACACACACCTGTTTGCTGTCCATGACCTTGCCTCCGCTGGCCGTGACACACCTGCACTCTATCTGCCTGTTCAGACAGAAATTTAAGTGGGAATCCATCAAGTTTGGCAACAGGGCTCTGCGAGTGCATGTATGTGTGTGCATGTGGGTGTATGTGAGAAAGGGAAAGAAAAAGAAGGATTTTCAAAGAGCAAAAAGAAAGATGAAACAAGATACCAGAGCAGGAAAGTTGTTTGAAGTGAATTTGAGTTTGTGAATTCACAACAGAATTGGCCACGGGGAATCAGCCTCTGCTGTGCGATGGTGAATCTGCTTCTCCTGAGAGAAACAGACAAGTGGATTTGTTCTGGGACCAGCAGTAGATATCAAACTCCAGCAGAGTGTTTATACAACAGATTTCTGATTCCCCTACAAGTTCCTAAAGAGAAGTTGTAGGTCTAGTCAATACTGAGACAGTAAGAAGCAGAGGAACAGACCGACATTCCTTCTGAAAAAAACCAGACTATGACGGATTCACGCTCTCAGCAGAAAATATTGGTTTTGTGAAACTGTCTGGTTAAAGGGGAAAGGAGGGGTAAAGTGAAAGGGAGAAAGCAGGGTGAGTCAGACAGAAAGAATAGAAAAGAAAGAACAGGTCACAGGCATTTCTGAGGGCAGAAAAATTGGAGATGGAAAAGAAAATTGTGATTCTCCTCATGTACTGTGGCAGAACTAACAGGAGGAGAGGAAGAGGAGAAGCCTGAGAGTAGATAAACATCAAAGAATGAGTAGGGAATTTGAGTTTAACCTTTACAGCCAAAAGGGTTTGACCCTTAACATCTGTAAAGATACATTTACTCCAAAACACCTCATATAAACGTACGTTTGCACAGAAAGAAGAGGAAACACTATGAAAACACTTTAAAGCACAGTCCTTACTATTTGCTCCGCCCGGCCTGCCTTTTATCTTTATCTGTTCAACACATACACTCGCTGCTACACTTAAGAATACTTTAAATAAAATAAAAGCTGGCTGACTTAATCTTCCCCCTGATACACACATTCTATAAATTCACAGATAAGCATGCGTGGGCATGTGGTGAAGAAGATCTAAGTGCTGCAAAGGTTTATAATGGCTCCACTACACGTTAACACACTTGTTTCATCTGCCAAAATCGTGGAGCGGATCTGCACCAGATCCAAGTGTCACCTTCCACCTAATTGAGAAACTGCAGTTTTCCCCTGTTTGCTCAGTTTATTGGTATTCTAGTGCTGAGTTTCTAGTGCTTTCACTGGTAGGAAGTCATATCAGCTTAACCATCAAAGCTGAAGAGCAGAATACAAAATTGCCCGTACCAGTACTAACAAAGCTGTGTTCACCAACAACAGCTGAAACTGCTGGGGAAAAAAACAAAACATTTTTCTCATTTCCTGCAGACACCAAGGAGAAGATATTAAAACCTCAGAAGTAAACGGCTTACTGATGTGGCATATTACAATTTTTGGATGATTAAGGATGTTTGATTTCAGCTTTTGCTACTTTATAAAGCAACTCAATTTGCAAGATTGAATGAGGAAACGTTAACTGTATTTTATTAGTGCAGGCAAAATTAAGTTCTTAATATCTTTCTAACCAATCCCACCTAAGCCCTTAAATAGTGAAATTAAAGACCTATAGCAAAGGAATATGTAGAAGGTTGAAAAATGTTACCTTACTTAATAAAGATGTGATGAAGATATAAAGGGAAACAAAAACACAGCTATTGGAAATTGTTAAATGTGCATTTTCTGTTTCATTTCTCATGCTCTTGAATAGTCCTATGTAAATAACTTTGTGTACTTAATGAAATGCATACTCGGAACCTGACCTGATCTGTCCTTGGGTTTTTATACCTTTTTCAGAGAGCCCTATCAGACAGCTTTTGGTGTGAACACTGTCAGGTATACTTAGGTCTGCAAGAACACAGAGCTGAGGGCTATTTGGTCTGTTTTCCTGAGAAAACATTTCACCATGACAAGGTCAAATGGGAATCTTATTCAGTTATAATCAGCTTAACTACATAAGGCCACATCCAGAGTGCATACAACATTGAAATAATTGAACACACACACACACACACAATCATCCTGGTAGTTATCTGCGTCTCCCAGCTGCAAGCTTACTATCCTGAGTTACATCAGAGACACCTGGGATTGCTTTGAATAGCACACACATGAGCAGAGAAGCATGCACATTGACCAAAAAAATCAAGAATCACACTTGCACATACTGTACACAGGAATTGTAGGTGACTTTGTGCAGGTCTGGAGCAAGCTAGATAAAAGTAGAGGTACATAAGTCTCTGTGGACTCGGCTTGTGCATCTGTCAAGTGAATCAGTACACAGACAGTACAGTACCTGGCTAGCTAGCTAAGTGATTCTGTTTGTCTCATCTGTCTCTACATGACCAGACTAGAAAAGCAGAGCTATTTGTCTCAGAGTATCCTGTCGCTTAAACCACAGAGGCCAGAGAGGTTCCACATCCTGGATGCATAATGAGCAAAGGATGTAAGGTGACAGGAGGTAAAGGGTAAGTAATAGCACTGCAGGAGGAAAAAAACATGGTTTGAATTATATGTTTGTAAATATAATACTACTGTAATACAAATCTAATAGTACTACAATGTAGGACTATTTGAAATCCACAGAATACTGGATCTTTTTCATGTCCAGAAGTATGTTATTTATTCATTTGAAGATTGGATTACATAGCTTCAGTCAAAAATTTTGAATTTAAACAACCTTAAAAAAAAATGCAAAGGAATGTCTCCCTTCGGTATGGGCTTTTACAATACCTTATTTGTCTGAGGCAGGAATGGAAGTGGCATTGTACAGACACTGAGCCTCATTTAAAAACAGTGCACACAAACAAATCTTTGCTTAAACCATGCATACAAACCTTTCACACACAGAATTTTCTTTTCTGAATCTGTTCAGCTCTCATGTTGTTCATGCCAAAGCTGTGGTCTAACAATTCTGACCCTATCGCCCAAATGTTAGGAAAAATGGAGACTCATCAGACAAGGCATCTTCTGCTGCTGTAGTCCAGAAGGTTTCAAGGTTTGATGTGTTGTGTGTTCAGAGATGCTCTTCTGCATACTTTGGTTGTTGTTGCCTTCCTATCACCTTGAAGCAGAGAACTGCTGTTAACTGGATAGTTTCTCTTTTTAAACCCTGGCTCGGGCTCATCTGGCAATAACAAACATGCAATGTTCAAAGTCACAAAAATCACATTTCTTCCTCATTCTGATTCTTGTTTTGAACTTCACCAGATTGTTGCCATAACACTGGCTGATTGTATATTTGCGTTTACTGGAATTATTAGGTTTTACTAGATTTCACTATTACTGTAGGTTTCACCACTGCAAAAGTGATTTTATCTCAGTTTTAAATATTTAGCATTTGCATCCTTGCTGGATTTCTTAACTTGCACCCTCATTCCTTTGCACTATCCCGCTTCTGGACATGCAATAACTGCTGTGGGTTTTTTCATCTTGAGTTGACAGACTGTCCTTGTCTTTTCTACCTGCTCCATTCCTTTTTGCTCCTTCCTCCTATTATTTATTTATTTTTATTACTTCAGCTTTGATACCAAACCTTTCTTTTTTTTTCTGACTGCACTGGAACCTATGTCTCAAGGGACAAAACACTGACCACCTCAGTTATTGCAGTCCAAGCCTTTTGTGCCCTTTCTGGCTTCGTCCGTGGACACTATATTTTTCTTCTGTTTCTTCTGTTACAAAATTATTCCGCTTTAGCAGTCAGGCTTTTATCTTACAATAACCTCAGCACTTTTCTCCATTTAATACATCAAGGTAAACATATTTCTTTAAATAGCAAAACCAAAGCATGGCAGTGCACTGACTGTAGCTTGTGTAGCTAGAATGATTGTGAATCACTAACCTATGCATAGTAATAAGAACAAAATTGACTAGTATGCCCATTTCATGAATGTGACTATAATTTTGCACTGCATGCACACCTATTTAGTAAGACATAGTAAGAACATTTCTACACATATGTTACTCAATGGAGAGCATAACACAACAGGAACTGGCACAGAATAACAACCATTTCCTTGCACAATACTGTCATCATATGAACACAAGGATACAGGGGCTTTACGGCTGACAAAAAAACAATTGTTATAATCCTGTAAATATTAATTTTGCTTTGTGAACAGATTCAGTGGAATACTGGTAGCTGCTGTTGTCCTTCTATTGCTATCAATAGAAAGCTTACTGACGTCCTGTCTCTGTGTGGGATTTTCTAGCTGGACAATGGCAGAAGAAAGCACTCCAGGGGGTTATAAAGGTTGCCCAGGAAATCTTTGGCTGCCCTCTCCCCTCTCTGGAGGAACTTCACAACACCCACTGTCTCAGAAAAGCCCAAAACATTTTGTGTGACTCATCACACCCAAATCCTAATCTGTTTGAATTTCTGCCATCAGGCATACAATAAAAGACAATAAAATCAAGGACAGTCAGACTAAAAAACAGTTTCTACCCCACTGCCATTAAACTCAATTAAACCATAGTTTTTATTATTTTCATAGGATCGAGTTCATATTGTGAATGCAGGGACTGGCGACACATTTGCTGAATATCCATCTTTTATTATATTTCATTTTTAGCCTCATCTATTTATATTTCTTTGACCCGTAGGAGGTACTATTTAAATAGGAAATGAGCCATAGACATGCAGTTAGTTCACAAGGTTTAATGCTAATACAAAAAATATATATTTCTATACATGTAACAGCAGACACCAAGTAAACAATTAAAAGATCTGCTTTAGTAATAAATTAAATTAAAAACTATAGTACTGGGAAGACAGGATGATCACTGCAGGGAAAATATCAAAAACAAACATCATGTGTCACACGCTGTTTGCACAACGATCTACATTTTAACCCAAAAGGACAAAAATATATAAGAGAAAATCCTTAATGCCCATCATCACTCAAGCTCTATGTGGTGCATGGAGAAAGTGCAAGAAAAATCACACAGTTTCTGTCTATTTAAACCAAGAGATCAACTAGTTACCTGCACCTTATAAAGGGGAAAACAACAGGGTTGGTTCCAAGTCTCGGGTCTCACCTCTCACATTTCCTTTTAACACTGCACTTAATTTTCTTGTACTTGTAAATGACAATAAAAATGTCCTATTCCATTCTATTGTTTTCTATTCTATTCTAGCCAATACATAGAGAGTAGACTGTGAATTTAAAAGAAAATGCAATTCAGAGACTTAATTCTGTTCTCTGAATGTGTCAAATGTGATTTGGTCCAAAGAGATCAAAATTCCCACCCTGCTCCCGTGAGTGGTCTTTAACCTTCAAAGTGGGGTAATTTACCAGAGGCCTGGGAGCTTGAGCGTCCTGCACAGTGTTTTTGCTGTTCCTAAGATTTTGCTCTTCTGAACAGAGATCTCTGATGTTGTTCCTGGGATCTGCTGGAGCCACAAGCATAGCTTGGCGGTCACTACCCCAAGTGCTCCAACTGCCATGGGGACCAATGTTGCCTTCACTCATCACATCCTCTCGAGTTCTTCTCTCATCCCTTTGTGTTTCTTGGGCCTCTTATGTTCCTTATGTTCCTTCTTCCTGATGTTGGTATACAAATAACAGCCTCTATCACTGCATCTATCACTACAGCCATTGATTGCTTGTCCACTACTACTATGTCTGGTAGGTTAGACATCTGGAAGTCCCACAGGATATTAGCTTGGTCAATCGCACCCAAACTAAGGGGAGTATCCCATTATGACTTCAAGACTTTAAGACCATACAGATGTTCCTGTATACTACACCAGCCGCTTGATTATGGTAAACCATGTATGTCCTGCTTGCTAGCATCTTGCACTCTGCTGTTATGTCCTGGATTATTTCAGGGGCATCTCTGAAAGACACTTCTTCTATCGGCCTGTGGTTCTGATACTCACTAGGCCTCTTTCCTTCAACTTAGCATTCAGTCTCAGGGTGTACAGTTGTACATTTCCAGGCATTCCAGGATTCATTAATAAGGCACTGAGTCTGACTCTTTCTTGTCATCCAGGCAGTGCACAGGTTGGTCAGTCTGGTCTTGCAGTCTTGAGTGATTGCTCTGCTGATCTACCAGTAGTGTTTTGCCCCTCTGGTGTTTGTGCCTATTCCTGACCTCTTCCCTGTCGTGCTGAGGACGGATATTGGCCAGTAGTTGCATGGAACTGCTCCCATCTGGAGATTCTTAGGGATTACGACTGTCCAGTCACTCTGGGTGTGTCTCATTCATTAGAAGCTGATTCCTTTGTGTTGCCAGATGCTCATAAACTGCAGTTAGCTTCTTTATCATGTCCATGCCTGGTGCTGTCCAACTCTCCATGCTGGAGATTCTGTTTTGGATGTCTATTACTATGATGGTTACTGGATCCTGTTCAGGTAGGTTGCTGTGGTCAGCTCTTAGCTCCACCAGCCACATGTTATGGGTTATGTCCTTTTTCCATATGGTCTTCCAGCATTGCTCCAGCTTTAGCCTGGGTGTTTGTGTTCTTATATTGTTCCCCTGGCACTGAGAATACACCTTGGATGGTTCGGTATAGTACAGTTGGTTTATCCTCCTGGGTTCTATCTCTATGTTATACCTCTTCAAGCAGCTAGAAAAGACTGTGAGTTTTTGCTTGGCAGTTTCTAAGGTCTGACGTATGGGCATCTTGCTGTACTTCTTAGGAATCCCTTTTATAATCACTCCTTTCTGCAGATCGAACACTTGGCTAACTTCCCTCTGTGTTACCTTTATCTTGGCCTCTAATCGCCTTCTTCAGAGAGGTTACTACTACTTGTGGCTGTTCATGGTTCCAGATGTTGGGACACTGAGCTACTGTTTAACCATTAATTTAGACCTTGGATGAAGTATCCATAAGTCCCACTTTGTCTTCATGTAAACCCTTCTGCTGGAATAGCTTGCACAGCAGCATTTCAGTATCTTCCTATTCTGTTGCTAATCATCTCTTGGCACCTGTTATTTGGGAACAAGAGAACATGTTGCCCTCAAAGTTGAGTTGTTAGAAGCATGAAAAACAAGCAAGTGTAAGGATTTGAGAAAGTTGAACAAAATGCCAGATTGTGATGGCTAGATGACTGGGTATGAGGATCTCCAAAACTGCAGCTCTTGTCAGGTGTTCCCAGTGTGCTGTGGTCATTATTAATCAAAAATGCTCCAAGAAAGAAACAGTGGGGAACCAGCAACAGGGTCATTGGCAACCTAGGCTCATTGATGGGTGTGGGGAGTGAAGGCTGGGCCATGTGGTCTGATCCAACATATGAGTTACTGTAGCTCAAATTGCTTAAATATTCCATGCTGGTTCTGGTAAATAAAAAGGTGTCAGAATACACAGTGCATCACAGTTGGTCGCATATGTGGTTGCATTGTCTCAGGGTGTCCGTGCTGATAATTTTTCACTGCTAAAAGCCAACAATGTGCATGTGAGAATCAGAACTGGATCCCAGAACAATGGAAGAAACCGGTCTGGTCTGATGAAACACATTTTCTTTTACATCATGTGGATAACGGGGTGGGTCACTTACACAGGGAAAACCTGCACCACAATGCACTATGGGAAAAAGGTAAGCTGACAGTGGTGCTGTGATGCTTCGCGCAATGTTCTGCTGGTAAACCTTGGGTCCTGCCATCCGTGTGGATGTTACTTTGACATGTACCACCTACCTAAGCATTGTTGCAGACCATCTACACCATTTTATGGAAGCAGCATTCTGTGATTGCTGTGACCTCTTTCAGCTGGATAATGTGCTCTGTCACAAAAAAAATGGTTGAGGAGCAGAACAATGATTTTGAGGTGTTAACTTGGACTCCAAATTGGCCAGATCTCAAACCAATCAAGCAGCTGTGGGATGTGCTGGACAAGCAACTCTAAACCATCGAGCCCTCACCTTGCAACTTAAAGGATCTGTTGCTATCTCGGTGCCAGATACCACAGCAGGCTGCTGTTAAAAGAAATAAATTAAAAACAGAGTAGGAGTCTTGGATAGAACTAGTCACAAATCATATGGCCGAAGCAGCAAAATATGGCAGGCTAAAACAGAATAAGCAATAACGTATAACATGAGCAATAACAATGAGATATTTTCTGCATTAATTTATCACACTCAGTTGCTCAGCTCATTTTAATGTGGCAAACATGCAGAAAAAATTATTAAATGAGGCCCAGTGGGAACACGGAGATGCACTCCAGTCTTAAACAACACAAGCAGTCAGATAAACTCAGAGCACAGTGGGTTTCAGTGTGACACTGAGGGTCACATTGCAATACCAATTAGCCTAACTTCTAAGCTATTTGAGGGGACATTGGGGCATAAAGCACAAGAACTTGTAAGGAATTTGAGAATAACTCGAAATGACTTTAGTTTTCTTTGCCTGCAGCTACCAAGGTTGCAGGGTGTGAGATGACCAGATTTTATCCTCTAAGGATCACAGAGAGTTCACACCCCTGTGTGTGTGTGTGTGTGTGTGTGTGTGTGTGTGTGTGTGTGTGTGTGTGTGTGTGTGTGTGTGAGAGAGAGAGAGAGAGAGAGAGAGAGACCAAAGCTCAGTGCTAATGAAGAAAGATAAAATGTCTGGGGCCCTGCTAAGGGTTAAGGTTTTGGTGTGAGCTGAGGTTAGGTTAAAGCTTGGGTTGATTTTCCACAAGGAATGAAAGTCAATGCAAAATCCTAACAAACACAGCTGCATTTGCAATTGTGTATTACTCATTTTGTAAGGACATTAACGTGATTAGTGCATCATTTTTGCAACTCGACTACCTTTTGGGGGCAAACAAGTCCTAATATCGATATGCACTGACATGGATATGCATGTAAGTCAGCATAATTCCTTTCATGTGATTGAAACTGCAGTGCCCTTCAGTGTGTTAGTGTGTGTTTTTGGTAAGAGCTTTTGCAGTAAGGAAAGTCAATTCTGAAGAGCCGAGCTTCCTTCCTGTCTGACAGGCATCACAGGCCAACAATAACACACATTTTCTCTCTATTTTATCTTTCTCTCTGTGTCTGCCTGACAGCAGAGTACACAGATCAGACAGGGATGGCCCAAGTGAATGGTAAACACATGCATAAATACACACACTCACAAACAATCATGTCAAGCAGCAGGACTGCCTGGAAATGGCACACATGCAGGGAGCAGGAATGGGTTTTTTGTTTTTTTTTGCTGTTTTTGTTATATACCCTGGTGTTACTGGCTAATATATCTATATATGTATTTTGTATCTGACTTTAACACTGGTTTAGGTCTATATTAGCAGATGTGACTGCTTTATAAAAAAATAAACTATTTGAAGTTTTGCAGGTTTTTAAAAAATGAAACTTTGCAATAAGCTCTCGCTTATGTTTTCTCTTAATTATCAGGAACAATGCTGACCTCAGCTGGACCAAGTGAGTTACTGCTGTTGTTTACCCTCCTTTATGAAAAGCAGTGGGCATCAGAGAAAACTGAATCATGTAGCAGTTCACCCGCAGAGACAGTCTAACAGAGCATATCAGGGGAAAAGACAGACAAAATGGAAAATGCAAGGCAAAGAATAGAGAAACCAAAGACAGAGAGAGAGGTGAGGAGAAGATGTCCTAACAGGTAGGTAGATGGTGCCATAATGGTGAGAAAGAGGTGAGAGACAGTCAACAGAGAAAAAGCAAGCGAGACAGATGAGCAATATTCAGACTAAAGCATCCTACGCTTAATTAATTAGAGAGTGAACACACTGCGGGGCTCTTGGCTGCTTGAAAGAGAGTTAGGCGTATAACATCCTCACAACACACACCCACACTCAAAACCCCAGACACGTGCAAAAACACGCATGGAAACGCACAACAAAGGAACCCCGTCTGACCTCTTTTTCAACAGTATTTTAGAGGAGACACAGCGAGAGTGAAAGCAGGGGTGAATAACATAAGGAGGGAAGTGCACAAGTTAGGCAAAAAGAAAAGAAAGAGAGAGAGAGAAGAGTCAAAG
The DNA here is from genome assembly GCF_041146795.1 of Maylandia zebra. Taxonomy (NCBI): domain Eukaryota; kingdom Metazoa; phylum Chordata; class Actinopteri; order Cichliformes; family Cichlidae; genus Maylandia; species Maylandia zebra. The sequence goes on along the minus strand of NC_135182.1, from coordinate 23,518,100 downwards.
GGAGGCAGAGATGAAGCGAAGATCAGATGAGAGGCGATGAGACCAGATGAGGTAGAGATAGATGGTAGCAGAGAAGGAGAGAAATGGAGTGTGAGATGAAAAAAAAGGAGAATGATGCTTGGGGAGAGAGTGGAGGAGGAGGGCAGATTAGATGGAAGAAGGAGAGGCAAAAAAAAAAATAAGTGTAGTGAAGTGCAGTGGAGAGGAGAGAGGAGTGGAACGAAAGACGAGCAGCGGGCAAATGAGAAATGAGAAGACCAGAGACTGGAGACGCTGTGACCTCACATGCTCGGCTGCAATAACTCTTTGAAGATCATTTCAAGGTTGTAGATAAGAGGGAACACATCCAGACAGGGGGAGGAGGGTGACAAAGGAATGGGGAAAGGGGGGACTGGGGAAGCGAGAAGACCAACAGGAGACAGGAAGTAAGAAGGGGGAGATGAAGACAAGAAGTACGAAGTAAAAAAAAGCAGGAGAGAAGGATTAGAGGGAGGCACGGGGAACCGTGAAGAGATAAAGCGATAGTGAGAGAGAGTGATAAAGACCACAGAGAAAATGATTCAATGACTCAAGTTGCCATCAGGCATGCAGTAGTGTGTTTGCAAGTGTAGAGGCATGCATGCATGAACATGCGCATGGTGTATGCATCGGTATTCTGGAAACATGCAAAAATGTGTGAGCTTGCATGCAGGAGTGTGTGTGGTTACGTGTGCATGCTGGGTGCATGCTTTCTGGCAGGAGTGATTAAGTACTGCGAACCTTCACGCCAATAAACAACCAGGCAGGCTGTGTTCCATTCCTTAATGAGTTACCCTTATCAGTTCTCCTCTCCTCCTTCTACGCATCCTTTATTTAATCTCTCTTTCCATTATCTCCTTCACTTTCCCTCCCATATGTCCCATTATCATTCGTCTTGCATCCTCCACTTATGCTCCTCTTTTAATATTTTCTAGCTCAACAGCTTTTTTAGTCTTATCTTCATTTCTCCTCCCTCTTTTTTTATTCATCCTTTTAATTTTCCAAGAAAGAAACAAAGGAGGAGATAGAAGTGACACTCTTGTGTTTTTAGAATCTCAACAGATACGGGCCAAATTAGAAGTCTGACATAAACTATATGATCAAACGATACAAAAAAATCGGTGTAGCTTTACTACTTTGGTCCAGCCAGAAAGCAACTTTTGAATGAACTACTATGAAATATTGTACATTCATGTTTCTCTGAGGAAGGTTAATGAGCTTGGTGGTCCTTTGACTTATGACTAAATAGATGCAAAATTAACTTATGCTGTCCTTCTGCTTCAGCAGCACTTTGTGTTAGAGCCAATTAGCATGTTAGCATGCTGATGTCAGTATTTAACTCAAAGCCTCGTTGGGCATAAATGCACACAGAGCTGCTTGCACTTCTGTAGACCCATAGTCTTAGTTAAACAGCTCCTTAGTGCAGTCTCCGTTAAAGCAAGTGGATAAAACACCCCATTAAGAATATGTCTACTAAATGACATATATTCTCCATATGGAAACACGATGCTCACAACATATCACACATAGGACAGCGAACTGTAACATGCTGAAGAACGGCATTTGAATAAAAAACAACAGCATTAAAGGGACAAATTTAAAGCAGTAAGCCTCATAGAGTTAGTTACATTCAGGCAGATCTCACTGTTAGATATAAATTCAGCCAGGTAACTGAAAAATAATCAAAGCCTCACCATCTCTACACATTAGCACGCATAAAGCCTGAGTGCACTTGTTCAAAAATTCCTGATGAAATGACATTAATCCAGTTGGAACCACTGAAGTGAAAGCCAAGATTAAAGACGTTACAAAGGAAGCGTTTCAGTGTCCAAATGGCTTTTGATTCATTAAAAAGCACCCCTCTCCCGAACTGTCAAACTGACGGTGCAGTTTGCAGCAGCTTCTCAGGGCTCGTTCATGCACATGTTGACGTCAAACCAAAATTTTAAAAAAAGAAAAACAACCTGGTCATGACTTGAACTCATGCTTTCTGGTGTGTTGCCTTCCATAAATCAAATTAACCGCAGTTATATCTAGTTAATGGGATTAGAGCAGGGACACAATGTAGGAGACATCAATCTGGTTTGGAAGTCAGCCATGAATTTGGTTCTTTCACATCTTACAGGGTCTCTGTGGCCAGCTGGCAGGGGCTGTTAGTCCATGATGATTTACAGTAATGTCTCCTTGCTGCAGTGGTGGCTTCAGTAATTGCGCCATATATGCACTATAGAGTAAAGCTAAACATAATCAATATATGATTCTTTTTACATGGCTTTGAAATCTAATGGAATAGTTCCACATTTTGGGAAACACCCTGTATTCCTTCAGGACAATGTATAGCACACTCTCATTTGTTCTCACACAGATATGTAGCTTAGCATATAGATTAGAATCAAGATACTTTAGATTTATAAACTCTATTACACATAACTTTCTTCTTTTTTCTTACGAAAAACTAAGTGGGATAACAGCAAGCTGTAGTTTTACCAGGAGCTGAAAATAATTTGGCTGAAACCATTTCTTGGCCGAGCAAGTCCTAAGCAGAGGCTCCAGGAAGTCACTGTTCCCAGCCAAGAAAGAGACACATAACTAGACCCTGAAGCCATACATTCTTATTTAGGCACAAATCAGATATGCACCAGTAATGGGGAACTTCAGGGAAGGTAGCAGGCTCCTACTCTTTATGCTAAACTAAGCTGAGATAAGCTAGTCTCCTATTAGTAGCTGTTTCTGAAAGACTCCATTCTTCCACAGCATTTCCCACACTTAAAACTGGCTTGAAATAATAAATGACATATCATATTTATTTACTGCTATTACTAATATGGGCGCTGACATATATTTAGTTTCAAGTGGGAAGTAGGAAATCTCAAGTCTGAGTCCAAATTTTCAGCTGGAGCGCTCCTTGAAGTTGGATTTCCCGCTTGAAAAGCCCCACCAATCTGGACAGTACAATCCAACATGGCAGCAGTGAGTGTAAACAGCATTAAGACTATAACACTTGTAATGTGTACTACCTCTGTTGTGTATTTCTTAATGGCTAAATAAGCCACACGTAGAGAACCGTCCACACGCTATCTGTAAACACCCTGCACAGCTGTATTAAGCTGAAAAATAAGCATTGTGTTGTGTATTGCTAGTGATGGATGAACAGCATCACATGTCTAGGGAGCACAACAAATGCGGATTTCCCTTGCATTCAAAGCTACCAATACTGGAAAGCAGTCAACTCTGGAATGAAGTCACTCCCACCTCTGACATCAGACTTCCGATGTAAAAGGAATGCAGCATATCGCCCATAATATCCAACGGAAAACAACCACTTTATCTAATCAAAACAGAGATGACATTACTGGAATCCTCCTATTTCACTCTAATTGTTTTAAAAATGAAGACATACAAGGCATTTAAAATGCTCATAATTGTAAAATACTGATATTTTTATTTTTCAAAAATGCAGCAGAAATGTTTTATGCTTGACACAATCCAGCCATCCGCTGAGTCAGTAAACCCATATATGAAAAAAATATTCAGTCAATCAAACATTTGTTAAATGTTATTTTTATATCTCTTTGTAAAAGGTCTTTGCTTACCATCCACAATTTTTTTTTCAGCTTTCATTTTTCATGTATTCTGTTGACAGGTAACTAAAATCTCTCATGAAGAAGTTACTTAGGATGAGAGGAGGTTAAATAGGCCTCGCTGTCAAAGCTGCAATGTAGCTGCACAAATGAGGCTGGGAGGGGGAAAGGAAGGGGTTGGATAGGAACCAGATCAGGACAAGGAAGGCAGAAATAAAAGGGAGTAAAATGGGAGCTTCTCTGCGCCATCGTTATGGCTTTTGGTGAAGTTCCTGGAATCTGGGTTTTTAGTTGGAGCAAAGAAAAAAAGTTTTTAGCTTCACAGTAGCAACCAGATAAGACTATGATTTCATAAATGCTTCATATCCTATTATGATGACCAAAGCAGCAAGTACTCACGCTAAAATCAGCCATTATTTCCACATGATGTAGTCTGGGTGGGGAGGGGGGGAGTGATAATTAATTTAACTGCTTTCCCGGTGTGTCTTGATAGAAATTTGGAAAAATATTGCTCCATTAAGAGGATGTTAAGGCGTAAAAAGCAGCATGTTTGCCTCACACTGTAACACAAAGCAACTGTGATTGTCCCCTCTTCTGCTCCACCCAGACTCCACCTCATTTATCAAATCTGGCAAACAACTGGCACCATGGTGGCAGGTAGTAAGCCAAACATCGAGCTTACTACCGATAAATCGTTGGTGACACCGCCACATTTCTCTACAGACTGTGGGTGACAGCGTCAAGAGAGTCTAAGCAACAAGACTTCTTTGTTTTATTTAGGAGGGGTTGGCAGGCGTGATGGCGGCTTTTATATTTTAATGGGTGCAATTCAGTCGTGGGTTCGTAAAACAGTGGGGCTTGAAAAAAACAACAGAACGAATCCTTGAATTTTGAGGGACATGCTGTGATTTTCGACAGCATGTGTCCCAAAAAAAAGTCTTTCCCTCATGCCTTCTGTAACAACCCCGCAGGGTTATTAGTAGAGGTATTTAAGCCTTTTGTTCTTTGAATGTTTGGGGAGACATGCAGTGATTTTTGAACTCCTGAACAATCACCATCTGTCTGTAAATCTTCAGATTACATTTTGGTTTTTTAGGTAATACGGGTAAGGCCTTGACGAAGAATTTTAGGAATGCGAAGGGAAGGAGCGCAGGAAAGGTTCAAAGGGTTCGTGGTTTTTGGCTGGTGCTCAATCATCAAACCAATATTGCATTATCTACACAGTACTAGCTCATCTTCCCAATGATCAAAAAAAAGACAGGATGGAGTGAAAAATGTCTTATATTTCAACAACTAAACAAGTACCTAAATGCTCACATTGTTAAGAATTACTCAAATGACTGTGCATAGCAAATATAGTCTGTAAATAAAGGTACTGTGTACATATTACAGTGGGTTGAGATAGAAAGACAACCAGCCTTGCTTTAGGACATCTATACAATAATATAGTAATATCTGAAATGAAAGCAATAATGTGGTTAAATAAGTCATGTTTTAATGCAAGAGCAGGTAAATGCTGTAAATCATAATATATCATCTGTATCTTTCCATTCTATTTACAAGAGTTTAACACATAGCTGGTTAGAGTGATTCTTCAGTAAGTCTGGCAACACTTCAGAGGCCCCTTCTTCTTCTGAAGCTAATTTCTTTCTCTTGGCACACTTTCCATTTCTGTGTGTGTGTTTTTTTTCTTCATATCACTCTATCTCCCTTTGTCTTCCTCACTCTCACAGCTGTTAAATCCCTCTCAATGAAATCTTAATCTCTTTCCCACCATCGCGCAAACTTTTTCCTTCAGCTTATGTTGTCTTTTCAATCCCCCTCTTCCTCTTTCTCTGCTTTTTCCTTTTTTGTTTTTTTTTTTACATCCATCTCTCGCTGAAATTTGTTATTTTCTCCTCAGCTTAGTTTGATCCTTGGCAGATAGGGCCTTTGATCTTTTAATGAAAAAAAAATGCTACATTCACATTTCACAGGTTGTTCAAGTTGACATCAGCAGTCTGTGTGTGTGGTACTTCATAACTCAGTTCTGCATCTACATCTGCTCTCTTCAGCCTCAGCACGGTTTGCACTGCGCAGCTCAGGTGCAGTAAGAGATGTAAAGTAACTGACCCCTTTGCCACAGTGCTCCTCATCCTCCTCCTCAGTTGTAGAAAAAGCAGATTTAAAATCCAAAGCAGGTTTTCAGACATTTGATGGATGTCCTGGCTCATCGGGTTATGAGCAAATGAGTATCTCGTCTGATCCAGTTTTAGGTTTCAGTTCCCCAGACATGCAACACACAGCTGTTTGTCTTTACATCCTGTTACTGAAAAATGTCTCTCTGTCAGTCCTTCTGTAACAATCCTGCAGGGTAATTAGTAGAGGTATTTAAGTCTTTTGTTCAGTGTGTGTGTGTGTGTGTGTGTGTTTAAGTAAGGGTGTGTGTTGTATCTATGTGCTGCGGTATCTTGCTGCGGTTATACACGCGTGGTGGAGTGTGTGTGCGTGGAGATGTGTGTGTGTGGCAAGTGTGTATTACTATATGGGCTATGGTGTGTGTATCCCTGGTGAGGATGCCCCATCCTCATCCCGGCCACCGATCCAGGCGTCATTGGGGTCATTGGCGTCGCAGGAGTAACGGGGTGAGACCCCGGGGTCACGGGCAGCGATCCCGGGGTCAGAGAGGTCATGAGGGGGACATCGTCGGGTGAGCGGCGCAACGTGAGGGTGTAATCAGGTGGGCAGGTGAGGCGCACAGTGTCCAGTGTGCTGTAGATGTCCTGGGTGTCCAACCCATCCAGCGCATCTAGAGTATCCAGGGTGTGATGATGGTGAGCGTTGTTCCGTTCATCTGCTGAGGCAGCGTCACACTCCAGCTGCTTCACCTACAGGTTTGGAAAGTTGGACGAGAGAAAACAAGGAGGTCAAAACAAAACAAAAAAATGCATTATTAAATAACCACATCTAGGGCAGCAACTGAGTATTGTTTCTATGATAAATTAATCTACCGGGTATTTAATCAAGTAATTAATTTATCATTACTCCTGAATAAAAGATAACATGAGAAACTAGTTTAATGGGTTTGGATTTCATGTTTTACCCAGCAAACAGTCCAAAAACTGAAAAAATATTGAATTCACAGTGAAATAAATCTGAGAAAAACACCAAATCCCCACATGGCCAACATCAGCACAATTATGTATAAAGCCACAGTTCAGTAAAATAAACAATTAATCATTATACCTACTTCAGTGGGCAATTTTCTTCCCTTTAAATACCATTTAGCAGGTGCTATCCAAGACCAGCATAAAATATCACTGGTTTATATAAATATATAATGAATGCACAAGCCTCTAAATGCCACCTCGATCTAAAATGAGAAAGCGATATCAAGTGAAAGCTCTCAGTGGGTAGCATATGATAATAGAAGGCTTTCACTTCAAACCTGGCTAAACCAGACACTGAGCCTCCTCCAAAATAAGCACCGCTTTCCTTTGTCAGGAAAAGCCTCCATGTTCACAGCACCACCAACGAGAAGATGTGAATAAGATCATCTGACATTTAATCAGGTCAAGTTCCATTTATCAATGTGGTCAGACTATTATCATGATGTTGTTTGCCCCTTTCAGGCACTACTTGATATTTTAGACATGGCATGGTTTTTTAATTTTTGGAGAAAATATTATATTTAACCCTACTTTTTGAGAACTTTGATATATCAAATATACACATGTGATTCAAATGATGGGCAGTAAATGACAACATAATCCTTCATAAGTCTTTTTGAGCAGTAATGCTATTAAATTTTGCAAAATCTGCATTTAAACACCCAAATATATTTCTTCACATGTTCAGGCATAGGAACATATTTTTGAATGTAGTGATTTCAACATATAAAGGACGGTAGTCTGGGCACCGTGTCACACATTTGTGACATGTGTCATGAAATAAAAATAGAAAAATAAGAATAAACCCTTAAATTGACCCATTAATGCCTGTGTATCATTTTTGAAACACGGTACTTTATTCATTGTTGAGACTTCTACATCATCAGTGTGATTTTTCCCCCTGAATAACTTAAAAATGACACAATACAATTTTAAGCCTGATGCAGCAAATATGACACAAATGAAAAAACAGAAATTATTATTAAATTCATTTTTTAAACAAATTTGTCTAATAGTTCCAACTCTCCATTTTTTTTAAAAAATTGAATTTTCTGGCAATTATTTCATGGTTCAGGCTTTAAATGGTTAAAGGGACGGTTTAATAAGCAAAAGTGTGGTTTGTTGCCTGAGGCAACACCGTGCCATGGAGGGTTAGCTTGCTCGACACAACAAGTATTCACTGGTTTTAGAGTAATTTATTTATTTGATATATCATAATTCTGTTTTTATTTTTTATTTATTATAACAACAGCACAGGGCATAGTGATTGTGTAATCTCTTCTATTTATTATTTATTGATTATTTTGTTGTACTGTGTGGCTATTGTTCAGTTATTCATTTTGAATCATTTATTTCCAGTTGAATCTTTAGTGATTTTGCAAGCCTTTCCTACATCTTGTACAAAAAGTATTCTGCAAAACCAGCACAGATGGACAACAGGGGTTTGGCTGCAGAAGACAATTGAATTTGTTGAAAACCCAAGAACTGACTAGAGTTTTTGAAAATAAGGCATTTAATTCAGTCTCAAATGAAATTTTACTATAATTTCTAATCAGGAACCTGATTTTAAAAAATGCTTAAAACAAAATGTGTCAGATGGGCTTAGAGGTATTTGCATCTGATCTTTCATATATACTACAGTAATTTGCACTGTATGAAAGTCATGATGAATGGTAAAGATTGGCAGCCACTCTGCATCTTAGTGTTGTTAGTTATGCCCTCTGTCAATCGTGGAAGGAAATTATGGGGGAACAAGGGCAAAAAACATGATAAATAATAAAATAATATTAACTGAAAGCTTGTGTGTTAATTGCATATATAAAAAATTACGTTTTGAAATATGTCTCATAGTTGCTGGGGTCCATTTCCGACCATTCTCTAACTCCTTTACCTTGAAATGGTGCAACGATGTATGAGTCATTGTTCTACAACTCAATTGAATAAAACATATTTAAGGCTCTAACCAGACCGCCTTTTGTTAGCTCCATTACCCTGCGATTGAATCTTGTGCTTCAGTGAAGCCACTATATTGTTACAGGGCAAGCATGTCTCTTAATGCATGTTTATGGAAGCAAGAGGTCTGTCTGCAATTAAAATCAATATAACACTGATTATTGGCCCAATTTTCTGATATTCCATTCCACAGCCCCAGACTAGTACTCGGGTCCCCCTATGCCACCCCATTTTTAAAAATCCTAGATGCACCTGCACACCGATGTGAAACATTCACATTAGTGAGATCGCCTTTAAAGAGTCAAACGTCTTGGTAAACTGGGATTTCATTGCACCTGATTCAGAGCCAGCTTTGAGCACCTCCACACAGAGTTAGGACTTGAATCCATAAAACAAATCAAATCAAATTCTAACTACCTCATGCTATTTGTCATATAAACCCCTCCTGCCTTTATTTGACTGATTTTTAGGTATTACTCTACATCAGCGGTGGGTAATTAATTTTCCCAAGGAAAACTGGGACCTTTGCGGAGGGCCACACGAATAAGTTGAACTTAGTTTTGGTCAGTTAATTTTATTTCTTTATAAATAAGCTTATTGGTGCGGCCCTCCTCAACAGTCCAAGTTTTGCCTCCTGTTCTACAATCATATGTTTTTCTTAGCCAGAATAATGTAAAATCCAAGAATACGTTCTAATAAAATGTTAGATTTTTATATTTAAAGAAACACAGAATTGAAAATACGGACTTAAAACATAAATCTGGCAGCTGTTGTGCTGAACTTGATTACTGTAGTTCAATTGCCAATTAAGATTTGTCAGCTATAAAACATATCTAACATTTAGCACTCGCTGTGTGAGATTTAAAAGCGACAAGCGGCTAACAATGCTCCAAAGAGGCCAGATATTGAATGAACTCGAGGCAAATGAAAGCAATTCAGGCAATTGTACACAGCTAACACCTGCACATGCATCAACACTCACAGATACACACGGATCCTCACACTGATAATGTCTGCTGATGACGGGCTGTGTTTTGCAAGAGTGCTCTACTGGCAGCTGCTACACTGACAAGAGTTTAATTACGTCGTCACACAAAACCTCAACTGACTCGCTGACAATGAGCGTGATTATTTTCCATATAGCTTGAATCTGAAAGGGCACTCAGGGAGCACAGACCTCTGCCAAGGCTGATCCCCAATTTTGCAGGATTCAAAGAAAGCGCTCTGATTGTGCACACAAAAATGGAATGGGGTCTTACTTTGCCCATGCTCCACCTCTCCAAGAAGGTTGATGTAATTCTATAACTTTTGCTACAGAATTACAGCTAATCTTGGTGACAAACAAACAAACAAACAGACAAACCGCCAAGCTAAACAAAGATCTTTGAAGAGGATTTCTGTGGCTACACAAGCACACCATGACTCACCGCAATCTAGACTTCATCACATGTGCAAAGCATGTGCAGCCACCCACACTGTGACTTACCTGTAATGACATCAGTCCCTCCCCCTGTAGGTGGGCTGCAACGTCTGCTGGCGTGATGTCTCTCCTCGGTGGGGGAAGTGGACGTGGCCTACGATGCTCCAGACGCCTTTTGTCTTTTTTGTAAAGAAGAGCCGCAAATGCAAGTATGTTAAGAAACAACAGTGACGCTCCTACTGCAATAGTCACTGAGAGCTCAGTGGAGTAGTCCTCATTAGGGACACGGACCCCATTTTCTTCTCCACCTTGTCCTAACGCGGGCTCGGGTGGTTGTGGAGTACCTCCTGGGGAACCCGGGTGGCGTGTACTGCTAGGAGGCCAACCTTTGGATAGACGCTTAGTGTAAGAGTAAGGGGTGTCATCCTGTGGAGAGGGACTGTGAGTGAAAGACGACACCGACTGGAGGAGCTCGTTGACATGATGCAAGTGTGGGACCAGCTGGAGCCAGAAGGAGATTTTGGTAGCACGGTAGTGGTCTCTGACACGGGGCTTGAGGCCAATGTGGAGATACAGCTGCTCCTTGGGGGTGTATTTAGACCAAGCCACTTCCTCGAAGCGATTAGGCTTTGTGTGGATAAACTTGGTATCTTGAGGAACTGGCTGGTTTGGATCACTGAAAAATGCGAGAGAAGGATTTATTTGTTGCTAACAAATAACTGTAACCTTAAAGAAAATAATACTAAAAGAAACAAAGAAATTAAACACATTTAGCAAATGATCTCATGTTGCACCACGTGTGGCTCAGATATTCATTTGACGTACAAATATCAATGACTTTTTTTTCCCTTGCTTCTCAAATGTCAGGGAGTTCTCAGCTCCTTCTGTGCTGGCAATCATCCTCCGAGGATGCCGAGTTTCGCTCAAGCTGGCACAACAGTTTCATCAGACTTTCTAATCAATATTAAAGTGACATAAGACAAACCAGAGGCAAAAAATATTTGCTACAACGCAAAACAAGATTTATTTTCCTGTAAACATAGCTGCGAGGTGGTTTCGTTTTAGTTCATTGATTTTTGTGCAGTTTATATGCCTCTTACAGAACATTCCTGTTAATGCACAGTTCAAACTCCTGCAGTTTGAACTGCGTGCAAACCTGTCAGATATCTACATTAGAGATGAATGTGTGCGTGGTACAGTGGAAATAGCTTGAAAAATCACTTCTCTGACACATGCCGACAGGCATTTATTTGTCGATTTACCGACTTATTTGTGTCAGCAGCTAAAATGTTGGGAGTCAAACGGCAGTGCATCTTCACAGACTTGCCAGTTACGTGCTATGTGCTCGCTTGTCAATCAACACCTTATGAACAGCACAAAAAGGCTGCTAGCTTAAAGACCCACCGACACACAAATGCACACAAGCTGAGGATTTATACGCCCACACAGAGGCGTGCAAAATATACATCAGGAAGCATCACATCTCCCCCGTTAAATTGAGCTGTCGCAGAGTTCCATCACCATCCGAGGCACTCAGAGCCGAGAGAAATCTTTCTTCAGAGAAAGTTCCCCTTTGATAATTGAAGTGTATACTGAAATCTTCACATGCCTACTTGGTGATTTTGCGCTGCGGCTTGCTGTGACGGTAATGACAATACAGACTATGGGCTAGAAACAGCTAACTTAATGCAATGTGACTGCCTTAATGCATTCACATTAAAGATATCTTTATTTCATGCCACAGTCAAATTATGTGAGCGCACTGTCCTGGTTCTTTACGCTGTGAAACAGCGAGGCTCTGCGGTGATTTAGATCAAGATTTAGACCACAGATGTTTCTGTTAATCTGAAGAGGTCTCAGTGGATTGAGCCTCAATTGGATTAATTACTGGTAATTACTCACTTCAAGCACTGCAGAAAGAAGGTCCATCTTCAACAATTACTTTTATCTTGTATATAATGTCAGCGTGGAAAGATAAAAGGCACTCTTATCAGTGTGGATTGTCAGGTTTGTAAAGTTTTAATGCGGGCTTTTTCTGTGGCAGCAATATTTTTCAAAGCTATGGGCAGACCACTTCAGTCTGCTTTAATAATTTGGATTGCTCTTTGCTACTTAGTTTTAATTCAACATACTGAATAAACTATATTTCTCATTGCGTCAGAGAAGAGAAGAGAAGAGAAGAGAAGAGAAGAGAAGAGAAGAGAAGAGAAGAGAAGAGAAGAGAAGAGAAGAGAAGAGAAGAGAAGAGAAGAGAAGAGAAGAGAAGAGAAGAGAAGAGAAGAGAAGAGAAGACATTTGTCAAGCAACAGCAAATTAATCAATTGATTCCTCTTTTAGGACATCACCTTGGCTGTCCTCAAAGACTTTTTTTTCAAGAGCAGGAGCTCTTTAACTATTTCCGCCAAGGTCCCAGAAGAAATGCCTGTCAAGACATTGACATGACAGACAACCTGTATGCCCACTTTGCCAAAATTAGTCTGCAGTGCTGCTTTCATTATTGTGTCTACAGCGGCGTCTTCTCGTCAGACATCAGAGAGCTCTTGAAGGAAAAGGCATTACAATAACATATCCTTTGCCTGTGAGCTCATTATTTTTGTTGCTCTAAAAGTGCGATGTTTTCATCTAATGCTACATTAAAATTCAACTTCTACGACAATTGCAATCAAATTTTTCTGGAGAAATGTGGTTCTCGTGCCATTATTTGCTATGTTAAATATTGCTTAATTTAATAAAGAAGCTGAGCGATTAAGCTTATTACTCCTGCCTGTTTTCGATAAACTCATGCCAATGCCTACAACTCAATGCTAACAATCAAAACTTTTACATTCTCCTCTTTGTTCCCTCTTTGACTGAACTCTCTGTGTGTAAACATTGACAGATAGCTCGGTGCCTGTGTTAATCTTTATTATTAATCTGTCCACAAATTAAGCACATGGAAAGGATATCAAGCGCTGCAAAGTGGAGAGGCTGTTTATCTTGATAACATTATAGACTTGAAACTTGGCTGTCCTATTTCAAGCCTGGAGGAGATTTATTCCAGTAAAATCAAGACTGAAATGTCCACACTTTCAGAAACAACACTTTGCGTTGCCAAAACCTCGTCTTTGCATAGTCAATTTAAAAAAAGGACAAGGAACGACTGATCTTTGACTTTGACAGCTGTGCATTTTCTTTTGCACTTGTAAAATGTGATTAAGTGTCTTGGCTTTCATTCTCAGTCATGAGACATTTTACACATGTGGGAGGGGATTATGTATTAATAGCAGAAATTAGAAACGGGTTTCTCCGTTTGAAAAGACTGAATGACGCCGAAGCCATCCTCTGTTTTTTGTCTTTTTTATGGACTTTTGCTTGTGTTTGCTTAATTCTCCGCGGGATTTTCCAACAGAACAACATCTCACATTGCAGCGGACATTTTATTAACTCACCCAGTCTTGGCAAAGTTGGTCCAGTAGGTCATAACGACCGCACTCAGCATCACATCGTTTTTGGAGAAGTTACAGTTGAACAGATCGGTGGGTCCCACCATGGGCACGCCGAACACATAAGGCACCTACACATATACACACATATTCATGTTAGAGTCAATACATTTGTTCTATGGACTCCAACCATAAGCATGACTGAAGCACTACTGAGTCAGATCCTGCACATTTAATTTGATCATATTTCCATACTCTGGTATCTAATCATTTTCATATTACATGTTTTGTTTGTGATCTTACTTTGTAGCAGGGATAGTGCAATATTTTTTATGCTTTTTCATGTTATGTTATCTTATGTTGACTAACAGAGGACTACAGTAGAGCTCTACACCTGCATATCGCTTTCGCCCTTCAGCTATTACATACTTGAGCCAAGGAAAGCCACTGATTAGCCAATCAGCGCCAGGGGTGGGACAAACAAAGAACAGGCATTTATGTATATCATCACCTGTGCACCCATATGCACTGGCAGCAGAGCCCAGCTTCAATTATTTATTAAAAGGGTCTTAGCTTGGTTACAATGTTCAATCACATGTGGAGTGGCAAAAAGTGAGATGGGCAACATTACTGAAATTGCACTGCTGGCTTTAATGGGTAATTTAAGTTAATTGTAAATGTATTTCACTTGTCTTAGTGGACATTTTTTATGCAAGGGTGAAAAAATCAAAGTACTTTCTTACTTAATGCACAACATTTGAAAACCTTGTGAATTACAGCCAATTATGCATTTTACATTTATTTCATTATTTTGAAAAAGAAATGTTGTTGGTGTGCACAAACAAATACACAACCAACAATGACTCTGTAGTCGAAATTAGACTAAAGTGTGAATTTTGTGTCCTGTTATAGCCATATTGTTACCATCATAATTCAGTCATCACATGCATGAACAAAGAGCTGTTTCATATAAATAGTCAGGAAAAATACACATACACAGCATATAACTACTTAACCACCTAAAAGGCCTGTAGCACAAGTTATTTCATGAACATTTCTGATATTTAATGCTCTAACAAATTCCTTAATCAAGTATTTTGAACAGATCAATGTGAAGCAGTAACAAACCCCAAAGCTCCTCATTCATTGTATAAATCTTTCAAGATTCTTTGAGAAATAAGTCATTTTGTCAAATTTGCTTTAGAGTTAATTACTCAGATTAGTCACCGTCCTTTGCGAAGTCTTTCTTCTATCCTCTTTGATATTTAGTCTCATTTCTTGAGCCTAGTGCTTAATAACTCTTCCCATGCAACAGATACTGCTCATGTACTTTGATCTCACCTCATCACCGTGGGCGGAGTCGGCCCAAGGTGGCGTGGCGTCACTCTGGCAGTGGTGGTAAAATGAGTAGAAGTAGGTAGGAGACCCATACTGAGCGTGGAGATCAGCTGTTGCTATTGCTGGTGCCACCCACTGATGGTCAGTAAAAAGCGCCACTAGTGTCTTCCTGCGGGTTTCTGCATTGTCCCGATCCGCCCAGTCTGTGTACATGAACCTTAAATCATAAATACATTTGAAATTTAGTCAATCAATCATCTCATCTTTCAGCAAATCTATTATATGCATTACAGAGCAACAAGATTTCACAGCGAACGGATATTTATATACCAAGGATTCAAATTCTGTTGTCCTTGCACAATGACAATAAAGGTCTTGCACCTTGAATCCAGATGTCGAGAGGAAGAGATGGATCCGCATGCTTATACAGTGGTGATTCAACAGTCACAAAGTAAACCAGCCCTAAAGCATGCAAGCATTATTTGTTTGACACTACATAGCTAACTCATAATGTATAAAATTAACAGTAAATTGCATGAAATAATACCTAAATAATACCTCCTGCAAAACTAGAGACCATAAACTCATCATTGGAAACTATGGTCAGCTCTTTTTGCAACCAGAGCAGTCACCCTATGCAGCGCATCATAAGGAATTCAGGTTTAAGGTCCCTCTGCACTGCTTCAGTTTTAAGACACCACACTATGTCTACAGTTGTCTATGGCTTTTAGATTTTGCTAACTATGCTTTTTGCCATGCCTTTGACCAGAAGATTGTTCCCACTTGCATGTCAGTTTGATATATTTGAAGCTACAATGAGGGATCAGTTAACTTAGCTTAGCATGCAGATACTACAGTGTAGTGGTTTACACATTTGCCTAACAAGCAAATCATCCCCGGCTCAGTCCCAGGAGGAGACTCAAATCCCTTGGGCGATGTGTCAGGAAAGTCATCCGGTATAAAAAATCTGCCAAATCAAATATGCAGAGCAACCCACTGTAGTGACCCCTCTGTGATTAAGGGAGCAGTAGAAGTAGCCTTTTGTTCTAGCAGTTGGAGAAAACAACTCATTTTGTCCGTGTTAAAATAATTGCTAACCAACACCTCTAAAACTCACTAATATGCTGTGTCTTTTTCCACTAAGTCTCCTGCTGGTTTCCTTTATTCTAGGAATCACTGCCTGGAGGCAAGACACTGTCAATGTGAAGGGAGGAAGTAACAAATTACATTTATTCTCATTACAGTGCCACTAGTGTTTTATGAGTCCAAACTTTGGCTACATTGGTATATGCTGCAGAGTCAAAACAAATGTCACATGAAATAGGGATAATAAACACGTGAGAACGGAACAAGAAGCTGTAGCTGACATAAAAACCAGCTTGTTTACTGTGAAGCACACATGTTCTCCGTGAACTTTACCTCATGAATATAGTTGTTGCACTGCTTGTTCACGCTGTTTCGGGTTCAATGCTAAAACACTTGTGTGGGGGGGGCTTTGCTATCCCTTCATCACCTATGACCCGCATGTGGGCAGTTGGTTTTCTCAGACCCATGGCCTGCTTGTATATTCTTATTATTCTGTTGTGTTCAAGGCTGCAGTCGCCCTTACAAGCTATGTCTCCTAGTATGAAGTATGCCTTAGATTTGGACATAGTACTTTAATATAGTGTGAAGTCTGTGAGGCAAAAATTTAAGAAAAAAAATATGCGATTTGGAAGGTTACTTAAATCATCCGTCTTGTGATGCACGGCTCATATCTTCTACCACACAGAGGATTGTGAGTCATAATAACCAGAAAAGCATGTTGGTTTGCATGCTTCAAATAGTGACTGGATGCTGTGGGACATCCTTGTCATTTTGGCATACTGTTTTGGACATACTGTATTGTGACATACTAAATCTTTATCTTATATAATAAGCAGCATGGTAGTAAGAATATTGGAACAAAGGCCATCTCTCTCCTCTGATCTCTGTCTGTGTCATGGATGTCTTTAGAGCCGCAGGTCTGTGTGTCTGTTTGACCAACAGTGGGACTGAGGCAACAGTAGACAGGACAACAGTGTGGGTGTGCTTATTTGTGCTTCAGAACACGACCGCCATGTAACGATCAGAAAATAATGTTTTTCTTGCTCGCACTGCTCTCCTCATCATCCACTTTCTAGCCTGCTTGGCCACAGCTGCTCTCCCCATTTCTCTCTCTCTCTTTCTCTCACTCAGGAACAAAGGGGTTGGGTTTGAATGTTGGTAGTTTGCACGTTCAGATAATCTAAATTTTGACTACTATGACAAATATCCCAGTATGGCCACTTGAAATGAAACATCCAGCCAGACAAAGAAGGCAAAATAGAGGAAAAGCTGAGACTGATTTTTTTTAATTTCCTGAATTTTTAGAAACAGGTTTGCTTTAAGGCCGAGGAGTAAAGAGTTATCTTTAAAACAGGTAGGCATGTCAGCAAGTTCATTGTCAGTAGGCAATAAATGTAAAAATAGCTCAGGTTTGTAATCTGCTTTAACCTATAACTGCAGATCTATTAAAAAATGTAAATAATGTAAAGGGGATGTAATGATCATGCAGGGATCCCATGGGACAGGCAATGTCATTTTGTGTCTGAAAGCCCCATAACTTATTGCACAAATGTTGTAACTTCAAAAGTCTCATTCAGCTCAGTGTTTGAAGGCTTAGAGGCAGATTAAACTGAGAAGTGAAAAACAGAAAAGCTGAACCTGGAGCAAAATCAGAGTCAGGAAGGAACTACAACAAACTAACTGTAAGCACCACAGTTAGTGCCTATGTAATCTATGTGTGTTAGTGGGCTGCAGCTGCTGTGTGTAATTAGCTTATATTGTTTAGAGATTTCAGTGTTGTCGGCTGTACTGATGCCTCATCAGCTGAGGCTGATTATTTGATTTATGTAGCTTAATATTGCTACACAGAGTCTGAGGACACCCACTCTGGTTGTTCGGTTCTATTTTCTTCTAAATTCTGTAAAGGCCACCACCTGCAAAATACTCTATTGACAGTTGCCATGTTAATTTTACTCACATTTTAGTGACTACATTTGAAGGAAACTCTTTTTATTTTAGCATAAAATCTCTTTAAGGAAAGGGATACTTTTCTTTTTTCTTTTTACGAAGGAGCAACCTCCAGAGCTGAAAAATGAAGCCAACTGCAATTCCTCCAGGTGCCACTTTAGGCTGGCTGCAAGAGACTCAATCTTCATAGTGGTAAAATGTCCAACTTTGCAGCATCAAAAAGCATATTCACAGCATGGATCAAAAACAATTTTGGGCTCTGCGGATAGTTTCCCTCCTCTTAACCACTGGGTAATTGAATTATGGGCATAACCACATTGATTGACTAACCCATCATAGGCAGATGGCGCTAACTGGTGTCTGCTAGGCCTCACCTTCACTGCTGCAATAGAAGATAAAAACTGGACCTTTTTATCTTCTATGTACTATTGGGGCCCTGTGGAGCATTTTTAATGGATTATCTGATTAATATTGTGGCTTCTTTTGCAGCCATCCAAGACATTTCTCCTTCAGTTTTGGTGAGTACAATTGTCACTGTGTTATTTGCACGTTACATAGCGCTAATTAGCTGATATGTGTGTCTATGTGTTGCACCGGAACAGTTTATGAATGCAGCTTAGCTAGTATTAACTAATGAATTAGCACTCCACTTTTCCATCCATATAAGCTAACTTCTGGCTCCAAGAAAACAACATGGTGCTGGGGAAAACACTAACACTGATACTTTAAAATGTGAAGATCAAAACCAATGGGTGACATTAAACTGTCTGATTTTTACTAAGTACTGTTGTAAAGTGCTTATTCCATCCCTGGTCACAGCCATGACAGATATTTTTTCATAAACTTTAGACATGCTGGAGTCTGTTTCTTTAGGACAGAACATCAAGCTGTTCACACTATTACATCACAGCTAGCTGACACACTTCTAACTGCAGGGTCACATTTATTAGCTTCGTATCAATGATCCCATCTAACTTTCTAAAAGAAATCTGATAATTATATTATTTGGAATGTCACATTATTATCCCCTCACTTATTACTCATTTTTTAAGTATATTCAGAAACATAACTCACCTTATGCTTTCTCTCAATGTGTCTCGGCCCTCTGGGTATCCATACAAACTATCCACAAAGTCCGACACTGCAAAGTCAAAGTCCTCAGCACTGACACCGTCCTCTGAGTCCACTATGCCCTCCACAAACTTCACGCCCTCGCCCTGATTAACCCCCAGCATCACGTCGTAGTTCAGAAACTCTCCCTGCTCCATCAGAATCTGGGGGTCATCAGGTATAACATCACCATCAATCACCGGGGCAAAAGCTGTATGATATTTGGCTGGTGTTATGTTCTGCTCCACAAGTTCACGGTAACTCCGGCCCTGGAGGCAGGCAACCAGTTGCGTGCTGTCATCGATGCCGCAGCCCACTCTTTCACCGAGCTGCCGGGCATACTTGCTTGGCTGGTAGTTGACAGCCCAGCTGGCTAAAGCACTGCCGCTCTGGATGATGGCTCTGTGGAACAGGTCTGATACACATGAACACACAAACATACTGTAAATACAAATCTGGGTGTAGATGTAGCCTGTATACACTGAGGCACATATATATGGGTGCACATGCACCCACACATGTGTGCATGGATGCACAGCCACTTGAATGCACACCGGAAGGTTGCACAACACATTTGCACACATAAATAGATCCAGAAGCAATCATTCCCACGGCAAGGGAAAAAAAATTGGCATCGAAGATCTGCATTATTCTGATTTAAAGTATGACAGGTTATATCTGGCATACTAAGTTGAAGTAAGAGTTAAATGTTAAAAGTTAAAAATAATAACAGCCCTAGGCTATATGAGTCACGGGCAGGCTATATTATTCACAGAATTCAAAGGCTTTTTCAGGCATTAAGACCACTAAATGAAAGCTGCAACGGTTCACTGGAGACCTTGAAAAGATTCATAATGGTAAATGTCAGAGCTTACAAAGCAGCCACCTACCTACCAACCACCATCACAATCTGTCCATTCTCTTTATATATTTTTAAATGCAAAAAAAAGTTTAACATACAGATGGGTGATAATGATCGCAGAATTCTTGAAATCTATGGCAAGGAGATCAAGTGACTGGTGGTGGATGGGGGGGGCATTTTTTCTGCCATGATTGGGTTCTCCCCTTGGAGATTCTTGGAGGTGGGTCACTGCAAATCAATACATTGTTATTCTGACTGATCACCTTTATCCTACGATGAGGCATTTATTTATTTTTTGTCTTGATCGCCGTGCTCTCTCCCAGGATGACAGTGCCTCCACCCATAGGGATAGTGGACTCACTTAACTCATTCACTGCCAGGGTTTTTGAGCATTTTTACTCATTTTTGAAGAGCCACAGAAAACTGTGTGTTATGATCATATAAACGCTGAACCTACCAAAATGAAGAACAGACTCTCTTCTTCCATCCAAAAAAAAAGCTTGTTTCTACCATTTTCCATTCTTTAGTAATCAGCTGTAGAAGAGAGGTGGGTTCCACCAAAAATGCCTGTTTTGACCACAAAAAGGGAGAAAACGAGCTTTTTGTGAAAAATACATTTCAAGCAGTCTGATGTTCACTGACAAGCTGCCCGAGGTTGTATTCTAGCCCGTGCCATTGGAAACGTAATTGTCGTCTATAGACGTCAATGGCAGTCAACGTAAGTTTTTCAATTGACGTCTATTGACGTCAATGGCAGTGAATGAGTTAATGATGTAATAAGTATGAAATTACTTAAGTCATACATTGTGGTCTTCAGAGTTTTTGGATGTCGACTCCAATGAAAACACCTATGGGAAATTCTGGATTGACATGCTAACCAGGGCTCTTAACCGCCATCATCAAAAGACCAAAAAAGGGGGAAACCTTGATAGTCCACCACTACCCTAAAGTTGCACTGATGGCATGTTGTGGCTTGACAGTTGGTTTTTCTTTTCATTTGTCACCCATCTTTAAAGGTTGAACTGAATAAAACACAGTACATCAATACACTTTTTATCTTTGATTCTCGCTCACCCTCCGAGTAGTGCGACAAGGTGAGGAGGCTCACGCAGGATGCTCCAGCCCCTGATCCAAACACCGTGACCCTGTTTGGATCCCCACCAAAGGCTGCGATATTTTCCTTCACCCAGCGCAGGGCCTGGATCTGGTCAAGCAAGCCGTAGTTCCCTTTTGCTGCCTGGTCACCTGTACTAAGGAATCCTATAGGTAGGCAGAGAGAGAAGGAAGAAGTGGTGCATCTTTATCTCACAATAACAAAAAGAAACTCAAAAGAAAACACAAAGTTGGGCACAAGATTACGGCATTCATACTGTTAATTATTCACAAGTTGTTTTTATGATACATTGAAGTTTAAAATTCATGAAAAGTGATGTGCCTCTCCTGCAATTCCTCAAACTGAATCAAATCAACAAGTTACATCCATATTCATTCATTCATTGTTGGTTTAAAATGGAGCACTGTAACAAAAAATAATTTCCCCCAGGGATCAATAAAGTATTCTGATTCTGATTCTGATTCTGATGTCAGGAAATATCAATTACACACGGAGATAAACGCATAAATCTACATGTGCATGCAGTTACAACTGCAGCGATCCCTTATTCCCTTTACTACTGATGTTAACTAAACACGAGGATCCTAACGGCTCACTCCTCTATCTCATTACTGCAAAAGCTCATTTCTGTGAACCTCAAGCACATAAGAGTATAATGAGCAAGAAAAGCAATGCTAAAATACATTTCACCACTTATGTGCATTTGTCAGAAATTTCTCTGAAGCAAAACAAAAAGAAGGACACTGTAAGGATTATATTCGTTTAGAAGAGCTCTGTGATTATTATAACTGTATAATGTGCTTTCATATTCTGGGGAAAAAAATTTTGAGTCAATCGTTTATTTATTTCATTTATGCTCATGTGCATAATTGTACATCGCTTTTAATAAATGGGCTCACCTCATGCATCCAACTTATGGTGACAATGGCGAGGAGAAGGAAGAAGATGTACTCGAGATGTAGCTTGATGGTGATAGTGATGATGATGGAGAAGGCGCAGGTGGTGTAAACACAGGGGATGGAGTGAAGACACAAAGAAGCATGTAGGAGGGTCTTTATTTGGCTCTGAATGATGATTACAGCAGTAGTTGCTATATTTTCCCCAAGGTCAGAATTAAATGGAATTTCTTCTCACCCACTAACCACATGCAGATTTATTCCATCTTATAAAATCAATGTCTAATGAAAGCCTTGGAAATTAGCATTTAAAAACGTATTAACCTTTTAGCATGTATTCAAACCCAATTTTCAAAAAACATTCTCTGCCTAATTAAGGAGGAACCCAGATGTGTCCTTACTTTTGGGAGAGAAATGTCTCTCAAACAGCCTGAAAATGATTTGCATGTGCAAGTAAAAGATATATAAACCGATAAAATTTAATTAAAAGCCACCTATTAATTAATACAAAACACCAGTCTAGTTTTTCTATTACTAATTTACATAATCATGCATATTATAATAAGGGATGTCATTTTTTTTAGCTGTATAAGCTAAATCAGGCATTAAAGTAGAAAAGATACAGTATCCACATGTTTCTAACTTACATATTATTTTCATATTTTCCTCACTCTCACTGCTAAATAGTGGGCACCTTCTTATTAGAATGCTTTTACCCAGTCAGTGGGATGTGTTGCCTGTATATTGATTGAATCAATATACGGGCCTCACACAAACAACTAAATGTTCATGCCCTTAGTGTAATACAGTAAATGAGGCCTCGCATTTATTTTTAACCCTCCTGTGGCCCTACTCAGCTCTTTGTCATTTTAATAATTACAACCACAAGAATGCTTAATACCAGGATTTTAAGACATTCTGATTATCCAACCTGTGAGCTTTGCATAGCTGCCTAAAATTAGAAAAACCACAGGGAATCAGATTTTTGCTGTTCAGAGAGCAATGAGTCAGAGAGTCATGGAGGTAAAGTGGATCAGATTTGAGTCGATGCTAGTAGTGGTGGTGGGGGGGTGGCTTCAGGGGGGTTTTCTTTTTCCACCAGGGACCCCCATACTCAACATGTTTCCACTTAAAGAAAAAAATTTAAAAAATAAACGGAAAGGGCGCTCTGGGTAAAAACAGCTCACTAATGGTTTTCACATTTCATAGCTCGTTGAAGGATTAAACAATCCAGATGGTAAGTATACTCTAGATTTGACTTCTGTGTTGAGACGTAAAAACTGAATTTTGTTTTAAACGAAACTGTTGTATCTTATAAAAGAAAGTTCCCACATAATGAGAAAAAGCAGAAATATTACATGTAAAAAAAATTCATTTACAAAGTACACACTGCATCAACCCTGAACTCTCAATTATAGCTCATAATATCTAATAAACTAAAACTAAAACTGAATTAGTGTAAAGCAACAATGTAAAATGCCGTTTTCTCCAAACTAATGCATTTTTTTCCTGGTGTAAGATCATTCTGATAAATCTCACCACTGCGGTGACCACTGCCATCGGTGGACCTTTTGATTTATGCATTCCCACCTTCATCTGCTTCTATCATGGGGTAAAATATCCATCTCTTCCTATGCAATTTAATTTTTCTGGAAAAGACTAAATTCCCAGATTAAATAAGTGCCACTGAGATGTGGACAACGCATTTCAAATTATTATCCATCCATCACCCTTTAGACTACCGCTTCATAATGGAAATTACCATACAGTAGGTGTATGACACTGCAGTGATACCCAGAGCACCTTGGCAGTAATTGCTCTGCTATTGTTCTCTCTCGAAGGGTGGAGCACAGTTTTGAAGCTCAAATTCAGCCATTTTAGAAGCGATTCACTAAAAACCTGCTTGTGGCTGCTTGGATTTGGGAGACTTAAACTTAAAAATAAAGGCAATACAAAAACAAACCATGAGCATATACACTTAATACAGCCAAATTGTATACATACTGGAGACAGGATGGGTATGAAATGTAGATAATTTTTACCTAATACTCCTAGGCGGTAGTTGAGAGTTATGACGATGACATTGCCATAGCTTGCAAGCACACTGCCATCCATCATGTTACCGGTGCCTTCTGTGTATGAGCCACCGTGGACGTAGACCATCACTGGCCTCTGCCCCTCCTCATGGATGTCTGGGCAAGAGAAAGATAGAGATGGGTTAAGATAGATAGATAGATAGATAGATAGATAGATAGATAGATAGATAGATAGATAGATAGATAGATAGATAGATAGATAGATAGATAGATAGATAGATAGATAGATAGATAGATAGATAGATAGATAGATAGATAGATATTAGCATCACATGGCATTTTTTTGCATAACTTTTTGCACAGCTTTATTCTGTTTGTGTGTGCATCTGTGGCTGTGTGTGTGTAAATGTCCATGTGTCCATTTTTATGTATCTCAGCCTTTGATCACTCTTCGGGTTTATTTGCTCCCCTGCCTTCATTTTTCAGTTGGTGGGTATAAATTGAAGTGGTGGGAGCGTTCAATGCCATGGCGTGTGTATGTGTGTATGCGTGTGCGTAGGGTCACATGCATGTGTATGAACCAATATGTATGCATGAGTTAGTCTGTGTCCTTCCCACTTTCCTCCACAAGTAAAGGCGTAAACCCCATGGCGACTGACGCAGGTGTCTGCATATTAAGTGTTGGTTCAACCAGCAGTGTGCAGAGGGGGTTGAGGGAGCAAGGTATAGTTTAAAAAAAAAAGATTTATTTGTTTGTCAAGGTTATGTCTGTGCTCTGACAGGACACTCATGATTTAATCATTTGTCATGCCCAAAATATTCCCACAATCAAGTATCATCCTCTTAGCCAGTGTAGAGCAAAATGAACCTAACCATGTAATCCTAATCCCAATCCTGCACGCTTGTTTTCCTTCCCTGCCCCCAGATTTCACTGCACACCACTAGGTTCACTTACCTTCCTCAGTTGGCACATAGATATTGAGGTAGAGACAGTCCTCGCTCTGGTGAGTGAGGTACGTCGCTGCTATATCCAAGTTAGCAGTGAGCCAGGATGGCATCATGTCTCCCAGTATGCTCCTCTCATCCAATGACTGTGGGCACACAGGAGCAAACTGCGTCACGTTTCGTATTCCTGGCCAAGGTAAGGGCGGCTCAGGCGGCTGGAAGCGCCGATCCCCCGTTGGAGGCCTGGCGTAGGGTACTCCAAGGTACTGAATGACAGGCCCAAGGAGGTCTGAGGGCAGCGGGGTCAAGATGCCACGGATACGGCCCTGTGCCGTAGAAATGACCGGCACAGTCTGTTGTGCCAATAAGGAGGGTGGATAGAGAGAAAGGGAAAGGCAGAGGGAGAGGAGGAGGGATAGAAACCTGAGGTGGAAAGAGAAGGATGAAGGGGGGGATAAAAGTCTGCTGGTCCTCAGCTCGGACATGATGATGTGTTTTGGGGATAGCTGGAAGAGGAGGGATAGGAGGGGCAAGGGGAGGAACTGGGGGAGGCAGACGGTTCCGGCTGCTTTGACCCTTCAGAGGTATCCAACACTCACACACAGCTGCTGCTCAGCTTGGCCCATAGCACACACAACACAGTCCTGGCTCCTGCAAACAACCTTTTCCCCTTGTGTATGTGTCTGTCTGTGTGTGTTCCTGTGTGTGAGTCAGTGATTCTGTTCCTCTGAGTGTGCAGTGACTCAGTCAGTGACTCCGTTCAATACGCCGTCTCAGAGTGTATGCATGTGTGGAACTGTTTAAGTGAGTGTGTATGTCTTGGACTGGCGATTTGAGCCTGCTTGCATGTCTGTGTGTATATGTTTGTGCATGTATGTGTGTGCAAGTCTCTCCTGTTATGTAAACAGTGGCATCACTGTTCCGCTGTCACTTTCTCCTTCGGGTCACCCCCATAACAAGCCCAAACTGCCGCCTGGATAAGAGAAAGAGAGGCAGAGAAAAGCGGAGGAGGGGAAAAAAAGAGAAAGAATGGATTTAATTAGTCCTGATTAGAATAATCACAGGGCAACAAAAAATAAATAAATAAAATGTCACACACACACACAAACACACAGGAGACACACATATGACATCACAAGGCCGGCTTGTGCACCTTGCTTTCTTTTCATGATAAAAATAGATATGGGAGTGATAGATAGGGCAAACGAGATGTTGTCCGCTCAGCTTAACTCGGTGTCAGACTGTCAGGGCTGCTGTGTCACATCCTCACTACACACTGTTTCACAGATCACAGGACCCCGATGGGGGGATGGGAGGGTGTCACGTCACACGCTTAATTAAACCCCGAATACACCGTAGGGCTCCTGACCTGCATGTAGCATAAGGTAGGAAGCCTGTGACGCGCGCACGACCACGCACACGCATACTTTGCTCTCTATCCCACCACCTAAGATGCGTGCAATACACCTTTTTTTTTAAAATGTCTCACACACACTTTCTTTGTCACCTTACATGCTCAGTCTTTTTCCCTCTCCATCTCAAGCGCACTCACACACACTCTCACACACACACACTCACAGCTGCTTCCCAGCCGACACTGCTTTCTCTCTCTCTCTCTCTCTCTCTCTCTCTCTCTCTCTCTCTCTCTCTCTCCGAGGGCCTGAGGGCAGAATATTAACACACGCGTCCACATACGCGCACAAAGAGAGAGAAACATCAATTCTCTGTATAATCACACACACATCCGCGCGCGCGCGCACACACACACGCCGACCCACTGTAAGCTGCAAAGATATTAGAGTGTAAAAGGATCAGCGCGCTGTCGCTCCTCTTATGTTAGATTGTATTGGTGTCTGCTGTCCAAGGTGCTAGTTAACATTCCAGTGGTGATCACACACACGCTGATGAATAACGCTCCATTTATCAAGGCAAACCCGCCTGCCACCCTCCCCTTGTGTATTTTCATATAGAAAGAACAGATAAAAGCTAGGCTGCTTTCTTATTATAACGAACGAGAGGGAAAGCGTGTGCGATGAAGAAGAATAAAAAACAAATAAGTGTGGAAAAATGCTTGCCTGTGAGGTAGAATTCCCTGTCTAAATCTCTATCGGCTCTGAAGCTGACTACGGCAAAACACGCTCACACACTCACACACACACTCACACACACACTCAAATGCAAAGCCTCAACCTGCATCCCCGCTGCAGTAGAAGGGGAAAAAATCCTCAAATGACAAAAATGTAGGATATACCGTACCCAGGCTGGGTGAGAGGTGTGAAATCCCATGGACCTGCTCTCCTTTCCCTTCCACCGCAATATTTGCCGCGTGTTTTCGCTGCTGCAGCTTATCCGACGTGCCCGGGATGGGATATTGGGAGATATTCCTCTGCTGCTGCTGCTACTGCTGCTGGTGATGGTGGTGGTGGTGGCACGTCTCCGGGGTGGGAATAACCCAAAAAAGAAACAAGAAGAAAAAAAACAAAACAACCTACAAGCCTTCCGCCTGAGAAAGGTGGGAAGAACAAGAAGAAGGAAAAAAAGATTTGTTTGGAGCTATAGTAGAAATTTTAATGTTTCTCCGAGGAATACAGGGCCCAGGACGTTCAAGTGATCAATCTCCTTCTCTCCCTCTCTCCCTTTCTTTCTCCTCCCCCATCTCCCCCTCGCTTCCTCGCTTCCCCCCCCCCCCCTCTCTCTCTCTCCCCCTCTTTCTCTCTATTTTCTCTTCCTAGATGCGATTGGACAGTGTGGCAGCCAACAGCTACTGATCCAATGATACGCACCTAGCTCCGCGAGGAAGCGCAGACATGGAAAGAAGGGGGTGGAGGAGAGGACAGGACAGGAGAGGAGAGGACCGACCTGTTCATGGGAACACACACTCACACACATACAGAGAGGTGGACACCATTACACAATAAGTGCATAAATACACACACACACGCACACACACACACACCTGTGGAAAGTCCCTCAAAGCCTAGAAACACACAAAAAGCATTAATGCATATTCCGACTCAACCGCATACTCTTGCATGGCCACAATCACACCTTGACAAATTTACAAATTTACTGGAGTAGCTGCACAGTAACCTCCTCGGGACCAGAACAGGAGAGTCTGTCCCCATTCTATTTAGCTATGCCTGCAAGCAGCTTTCTCCCTCGGGCACTGCGTGTCAGGAGTGTGTGTGTGTGTGTGTGTGTGTGTGTGTGTGTGTGTGTGTGTGTGTGTGTGTGTGTGTGTGTGTGTGTGTGTGTGTGTGTGTGTGTATGGTAATGCAGTTGGTCTGCAGTCGCTACTAACTGTGTTTGGGAACACTCCTCACGTCAGCACAGCCTGCCGCAACAGCATTCAGGACTTTCTATTCCTCTCCTCAACAAGCTTCCATCCACCCATCCATCTCTTTGTCTGCCTCTCTACCTCTCTGTCTGCCTGTGCACTTGTTTGCTTATTTCTCTGTGTCGCCCTCTACTCACTTAACCCCTCCCTCCACCCTCCCTTTCCCTTGTCCCCTTTCAGAAACATGCTGTTTACATATCCAATAAGGCAAAAACAAGCTTGTGCATGTTAATTTGAACAGATGGGGTTTTGATAAGTGATTTAGAAGAATGATCCTGACATAAGTGGAGACCTGTCCAGGGTCCTTTCTTCATCTTTATCTTCCCCTGCTTGCTCTGCTTTTCTTCCCCAGGCTCCTGCCCCCCCTGCAAGCCTAAGATGGATAAGCGGTTAAGAAAATTGCTGGGTGGATGGATACTGACATAAGCTTTACAAAGCTATAGCTCCAATAAGAAAAAGCCCTGTCACTTATTCTCTTTTAACTC
Organism: Maylandia zebra; assembly: GCF_041146795.1. NCBI lineage: Eukaryota > Metazoa > Chordata > Actinopteri > Cichliformes > Cichlidae > Maylandia > Maylandia zebra. Next base: position 23,489,401 of record NC_135182.1, on the reverse strand, counting down.
AGACTTATCCAAAAAATACCCTATATCTAAAACTGTGCCGAGAGTCATTTCGGCTTAAAAGGTTAGAGATGAGCTAGAGGTTAGACTAGGACGATCCAAAGAAGCTATCCATAAAATCCCAGTAACAACTCTAAAACTGGCAGCCTATTAAGTAAGACTATAGAGCAACTGGTACTGAGGTCAGAAGGGTTCAAAATTTAACAAAAGTAAGCAATATTTCATGTTATGAAAGTTATTTTAGTCTTGTGTTTACAGAAATTTGATTGTCTACCCAATACATTTATTTTAATTCCTTTAGTTTTTACATCTACACATGCATTTTTCCATTTTATTTTATACTACCACTTTTTCTCACAGTGATTTCATTTGTCAGTCAGAGCGTGTACACTATGTGACTGATTAGTTTTCCTAAAACGCGTGAGGCTTTCTGTAGACTCAGATTAGCACCGGGGAAAGTAAACTGTCTCGGGGAAATGAGCGTTCCATAGACTGTATGTAAAGACAGAAATTATATCAACACTTCCTGACATCATGCAAAAGGGAAATGAAATATATTCGTGTAACATCTCAGTCTTTATACCTGTTATGTTACTTAAATTTATATTCTATTACCTCTATATTGTTATAGTGTTCATTGTCTCAGACACTACCCAAGGTAAATAAACAAATAAATATGTTTTAAAGGTGAAATGTACTGTATGTTTCCTAACCCATAAACCCTAAACTACTGTTTGAAATGTCTTTTAAAAAAATGAATAAATGATATCATTGATAAATAATAAGAAGAAGAATTTGTTAAGTAACAGCCAAAATTGTAAGGTCAGATTAACAACTGTGGGCTTTATGGATGGAAGACACTTTGGTGAAATTTCTATGAAAAAAAAAAACAATCAGTCCATTTTTGCTTGTTATCAGTCCAGAGTTTGTTTTTTCAGATCTTTAGTTTTATTTTCATTCCAAAAAAATTGTAAATAATACTGTAAAACAGCCACAACACTGATGTTATTGAACCAGTCCTAAAAACTCTCACTGACTCTATTAAATTTAATGCAACAGATAAATAAAATACAGCCAATATTACTTACATTTAAGTCATAGTAATAATATGCAGCCTCTTCAGTTTATGTATGATAAACTTTCAAAATTCAATTCAGTTTTATTTATATGGCGCCAAATTACAACATTCACCAAAAGGAGCTTTACATTGTAAGGTAAAGACCCTGCAATAATATAGAGAAAACTCAAGCAATCAGAATACCACCTATGAGCAAGCACTTGGTGAAAGTGGGAATGAAAAACTCCTTTTTAACAGGAAGAAACCTCCATCAGAACCAGGCTCAGGGAGGGGCTCCGACTGTTGTGACCAGTTAGGGGTGAGCGGAGGTAGACAGGACAAAAGACACACTGTGGAAGAGAGCCAGAGTTTAATAATAATTAATGATTGAATGCAGAGCGATGTATAAACACATAGAGAGCAAAGAAAAGGTGAGTGAAGAAGAAACACAGTGCATCATCGGAAGTTTCCAGCAGCCTAAAACTTTTGCAGTTTTAGCCAAACCATACAAATACAGAGTGTCTGTCTCCCAAATTCAACACAGATGAGGGGCCTGAAAGCTGAAGGCTCTGTCTCCCATTCTACTTTTAAATACCATAAGAACCACAACCAGCCCATTAGTATGGCACCATGGTACTATTAGATCTGTAGTCCCTGTCTGTACTCTTGGGTCAGCATTTTAGATCAACTGAAGGCTATTCAGGGAGTTTTGGGGACAGCCTGATAACAATGAATTGCAAAAGTCCAGCATAGAAATAATGAATGCACGAACTAGATGCATGACATGCATGAAAAATGGCACTGGTTGCGTTTTTATAACAGATACACAAAGTTCTGGGATGAAATGGCTGCACGGGCCCTAAAATAAATTACATTTGTAAGTGCCTCTTAAAAATTAAAAATTACTACATTGGCTCTAAAGTTTTGAAGTTCATTAATTTTAACAAATGTGTATAGTTCCGCTCAGTCTTTTTGGTGAACAGAGAGGATTAAACCAAAATGTATTTTATTTCTGAGTGTTTCATATTTTTGAGGCTATGTAAAGACTACTCTACACTGTCAACAATATATGTCATTACTAATGTACTGTATATGCCACTTTTCTTTTGATTCTGTGAGTGTCCTGTGATCATTTATTAAAAACCAACACCATCAGATCGGGTTCTCATACTTCAAGGAATGACAAAGTACAGGTTAGCTCAAAAATGATACAGCAGTCTATCCAATTATTGGGTGTTTTTTGTATCATTATGAGCTTTCTCTAGTACTCAGCTGCCTGATTTTGTATGTTTGAGCACTGTCTTAAAATTAAATTCATAAACAGCTCATATAAAGAACTGACCCTGGAGGGAAAATGTTATGAGTTTTACAGATGCTTAAGGTTGGCAAGGTAGCTTTGAGAAGTTAGCAAAACAAAAATAACCAACTTATCCCACGTAATGCAGGTGAGAAGTTTACGTAAGTGCTCTTGACTGCAGCAGTTCACTTTGCAATGCAGTTAGTGAACCAAAAAGAAAGATGTACACGAATTAGCAATCACAGTACGCTTCTTCTCTAATACAGTCTGAGCTGCAGATCTTAATCTGACTTAATGTGGTGTTGCATATGTCTCATATCTAACATGTGCCTCGATTGACAGAGTCATTAGTTCTTAACATGCACCATGTCTCTATATAATTATATTAAAATTAATAGAATGATTCTGCATTCTATTAATTTTGTGTGGTATTGGACATATATTTGTTTTATTTGTTTGTTTTTTGTAATTTAGGTGTGCAATTTTGTATTTTATAAATGTTGTATGTTTTGTCTCATTTTTATAGTTAGCTTGTTATTGTTTTGTCACTTTGTGGAAGTTTTAATTATGACCTGTCAGGGGACTGCAGATAGAAATTAGTCTCACGCAGACTGTGGTAAAATGCATCAAATGGTACCACGTGTTTAAAATTTTGCACGGTCCCTTACAAATAACAGTATTTAAGGCGTGTTTGATTAAACTTTTTCACATTTTAATCATAACATTAAACATTTGTTTGTTTCTGTAATTGAATTAGATTAATTTATGTCATATTTATTCTGTGAATTTTCATGATTTCATTTGAAAGTTGTGGAAACATACTCGGGTCTCTGTTTTAAATTACACTAAAATATATTTGCATACATTAAGTAAACAGGATGATTTGGGAGAGTTTGCATGGGGTCAACCTGGAAAAAGATGATAGAAGAAGTCATAAATAAAGGATCAAAACAAACATCTAAGTTTGTTTTGAAGTGGATATTACAGCGCAAGCAAAGAGATCATATTTAAGATTTGTTCCAAAACCTAACCAAACCAAAAACAGAGACTTTTCAAATCACAGAAAATATGTATTTTTGGAGTGGTTTGCAACAACACTGGAGGGTAAATAATCTTCCTTCACATGCCTAACATCTGTCTCTTCTGCAGGGCATGGACCTGTTGTGTGATGAGGAGTTCTGCAATAATAGTCCCGCATTAACATTCTCAGTTACGTAAGGAGGAGTTTATCTCCTATGTTTCCTTACTTACCACTCTAATGCGCAAGCACTGTGTGCTGTCAACCAAAGCTTCTTTTTAATGATATCTCTGTAGTATTACTCCTGTAATGATCCCCCTTACAAAATCTCATTCATACAATTCCTTTTGTTCCTTGTCTACTCATCTACTTCATATTTATTCAGAAACTCCTCATTAATAATCATGTATTTCCTAAGTTGCCTCTCACAAGTTTTACTCATATCTTTGACTAACACGTTGTGAAACAATTCATAGAAATCACCGAGCATGAGATTGGTGTTATTGCTTAAATGTGTTATGTGGTATATCCATACGGAAGTATTGACGTATTTCCCACCACCTTTCAAATCACATCAAACACATGAGATATATCAAGACAGCTCTGTATCTGCCTCGATTTGTTCGATTGGTACAAAAAGTAGATAAAGAACTTCAAAAAAGATGGAATATATTTGCCTGCAATTTGCTTCTTGCCAAGATTACAAGTGCTGTACTGGAAAATTGTGTCGGTGTTTCCTACCGCTTTAAAGCACTTTCTCAATTCAATGCCAATCATGCATGATGCATGTTAAGAACCTAAATGCTTGCCACTATTAATCTTAATGGGCACAGTGAAAAGCTGAAACGCACAAAATGGCAAAACTGGCAGTAAAGTGGCAGGTGAAAGCTGCCTCCTAGTGTGTGGGAAAATGGTGATAAATACTGAAGTCTAACAAGAAGTGCAGGATTAAAATTTGTTGTTAAATGAATACTTTTACTTTCTTTGCTAAGAGAGACTGTATATACTTTGAAGCTGCTTTTTTAATAGCTAAACTTTAATAGCTAAACATACTAACAGGACTTGTGCAGACTGTAGAAACACAGGAAATGTTTTAACACCATGTTCGATTCTGTTGCGTGTTCACATGAATGCAACACTCCTGTAAAGAGTACCACTTTTATCTTTATCTTTAAAAGACAGTCTTTTTTAGTCATTATGTCATTACAGCTGAAAGCCGGAAGTGTGCTGTTAACAGTAAGTAATGTGGATGTAGAAAAGTGGAGTTCAATTCATCTCTCGTTGGTGGTGGTCCAGCTTATTCTCTGGTTACGACTCTCATTTACAACAAGACTTACATCTAACAAATACAGCGCACCATCATCAGCATTGCAGTGGAGCAGAGTGTCATTTTGACAAGTGAGCTAGTGAAAATAAAACTGCACTTCAGAATTAATCCTGAGGTATACCGAACCCCCGATTCAAAGAAGGATAATACTGTTCAACATGTAAGACAAATCACTGCGGAGATAACAAGTCCACTGTGTCACAGCTTTCATTAAAAGGTCTGTTTTTGCCTCACCTCTGTGACGCTCCATGTCTAATTTTTGCTGAAGGTGTCAAGCTTGTAATCAGATGAAACCAGAGCAGCTGACAAATCATAAATTTAGTGTATTTTCTGCCTCTTTGTGGCTGCGTTTGTGCTAAAAATGGAACTAATTAAATGTGTTGGTTGGATGTATTACAGCTTATTCTTTCTACTGCGGCCCTAGAGATGATTAACAATAATAGGTCAGGCCTTTAAGGTCAACATGTACAAAGCTTTGATGATTTCATCAGTCTCAGTTTCAGGAAAATATTGCATAGTTTTTATTGCCTAAACCTAACCAACCAAAGGAAACAAAAACAGGAAAAAGAACAAGGAAAAAGGAAATTGTAAAACACAGACCTTCAGATTTGCAAATAAACTGTAATCAGCTCCTAGTTGACAAACCGATGACTTACTCTATCACCGCCTTCCTTTCGTCTGAAAATGCAAACTTCTTCATTTCCTTCACGTCTAATAAGGCCACAGAAGATGCTTCAAAGAGATGCCTTGTGTGTATTGGGTCTGATACCAGCCACATTTGATGCTCTGGAATGAGAACACATCCAGTTACCACACTAACCTCACATCCAGCTTTATAGTACGGGTTTCTGACCTCATGAGTCTAAACCTTATTTGAGTCTATGCCTAGATTTACTCTCATTTATATTTTATTTTTTATTTCACACACCTTTTTTTTTTATTATTTATCACAAAGCCAGTCCAAGTTTAGGGTCTTTTTTAACATTGCACAATACATCTATTTGCTCATTCATCTATCTTATTAAATTAATGTCGCTTCTTCTCTCCATTGCTTAGTCCAGATTAGTCCACCATTCATTCATCTCCCATCCCTCCAGCTTTTTTATCTCCCCTCCAACACATTTGCTCTGCCCGTCTATTAAATTATCTCTCCGTCTCTCAGCAGACCAACTCTCTTTCAGCTTGTACATCCTTCCCACAGCTCCCACTCTCTCTTAAAATATTCATTGATGCCTTAAACACTTTTTCTGTCTCTTTGACACACAACTAACTCTTAAATCTTTTATTGCTCCCTATAATCCCCATACACAACATCGCAAGTAAATTAATTTACAAATATACATATAATTCTTTGCTTTATTGGAACTACTATAGGTGCTGTTATTTAGTATAGCTTTCTGGTGAGATGTTTTACTATTAGCTATAGTTTTATGGAACATACTGCATGTGTTATACCCAACAAACCCGTGAGTCACAACTTTCTCAGCTTGTTTCTTATTGGAACACTGATTTAACATTAAAGATAGTCTTAATTATCACTGCATAACACAAACTTGTATAATAAATAAATTACTTAAATCATTTTAAAAGTGTGAAGGAGGAGTTTAGCAGTCTGATGGTGAAGCAGCAGAGTTACTGTATTACTCTATCACTTGAAAGATGGTAGAGGAGTGAGCTGGCTGTGTTTGAGCTTGGTATTGTCTTTTCGTGTCTTTTGGGCTCGGCTCATCACACCAACAAGCTGCACAGCTTTTTGGTCTGCGCCCACAAGCCTCCCATAGCAGTTAGTGATGTTTCCTCATAGGATGCTTTTCTTTAAAAGTTAACAAGTTACTGGCACTGTGTCTCTTGTGTTTGTTATTTCAGCTTGTGCTACACTGGGTCTGAAAAATAATGAGAAATAAATGAGCGTCTGAGCTCCAGAACTCACAGCTGCATTTTCTTGAAATACCTAAACCTGTTGCTTGTCTCGTAAAAATTGTTCCATTTAAACGACAGTAAAGTCTGTGTTCAGTATAAGCAGCTTATTACTGCCATCAAAGAAAATCTTTTCTTATTTCTGCCTGCGTACAAAAATCTAACCAGACACAAAAAAAATACAGCGCACAAATGGGGGGAGTTATTGTTTTATCTTGTTCAGACAACACAGATGGGATAAAAAGAAGCGCTCCACCACTTTCCGAGCTGCATTTCGTATGTACCGTCTTGACATGAGATCTCAATTTATCTCATTAAATGTTCAAATTGTATTTCAGTCAACCTGCATATGGTGTCTGAGAGCTTCTCTCCTCATGCCCATTTCCTTGACCATGGTTCACTGATGTAGTGGCGCTGTAGGAGTATTTTTCATCTCTGCCATCATATTATATGGCTGAGCAGTCAAATCAAGTTCAATTTATTTATAAAGCACTTGTCACAAAGTGCTTTGTCACAAAGTGCTCCAAAGAAAATAAAGGACATGCAAACAGATATTAAAAGAAGGGCCAATAAAAAACAAAACCAAGCCCAAACTTCAGAGCTTCTGTTGAATTTGTGGCTTTAGTGACAACATATGGAAGCACACAGAGTCTGGAAGATACAGGCTAACAGGCTATAAGATAAGGAACTTTTTACTTCACTTTTTTACTTAATTGGCATCTAGCCTTAAGCAACGTTTCACATATTGTCTGAAGTAATGAAATGGGTGGAGCGGCATGGGAATATGAATACTGTGATGGAAAATATTGTGCAGTATTATGTAACAGCTTAAAACCATAGCGATAAAGGTGAAAGGGAACAGAGAAAAGTCCTGAACACTGTAAATGGCAAATGATCTAAGTGTCCATTGTAGAAGAAGTATTATATCCTACAAATGCAGGATTTTTTTTTAATCACTCGTACACTTGAGTAAAGTAAACAGAAAGAAGATATCCACAAACATACATCCCGTAAGAAAAGGCAACAAATGGCAGCAGTCATTTCATACATGCACTCACCCACTCACCGGCCACTTCATTAGAAACACTTTGCTAGTATGGGTTAGCCCCTCAGCTCGACTTCAAATTAGACGAGCTGCTGTACATTCCTCAGAGATTTTGGTCCATATTGACACGATGGTATCACACAGTTGCTGCAGATTTGTAGTCCACACATCCATCAAATTAAATCCATGAAAATTTCTGGTGTTTATTGAGCTTGCTAAGCAACAATACTCGAGTAGGAGTGTTCAAATGATGCTCAGTTCGTACAACAGGTCCCGAGGTGTGCTAAGAAAACATCCTCCACACCATTACACCACCAACAACCTGAACCAAATTCTGACCCTACCTTTTACCTTCCTGTCATCTTGAAGCCGTCCGGGCATTCTCCTATGACCTCTGTCATTGACAAAGCATATTGATCCAAAGAAATGCCGCTCACTGAACAATTTCTCTTTTTCAGACCATTCTCTGTAAACCCCAGAGATGGTTGTGTGAGAAAATCCCAGTAGATCAGCAGTTTCTAAAATACTCAGAACAGCCTGTCTGGCACCAACAACCATGCTGCGCTCCAAGGAACTTAAATCACCTTTCTTCCCCATTCTGATGCTCGGTTTGAACTTCAGCAGGTCGTCTTGACCATGCACACATGTTAACAAGCAGTTACACAGGCGTAACCAGCAGAACAGCCAGTGAATGTTGATAGATCTCACATAACAAACCACTAAAAAAGTGATAGGTATTTAAAAACTTTGATTTTGGGTCATTTTAAATGTTCAGCAGTTACGATAACTGTAAATGTCTCATAAGTTACGATAACATTAAATTGGTTGTAACTGTTATAGAAAAGTGTGTAATGAAAGTTAGACTAAAGGGTGTCTAATTTGCTCTTGGCTCAAGTTATGGCCTCTTAACCATTTTTTTAGATTGGCTAAAGACTCACCCTCCTTTGCTCTCTTTGTTAGCTGCTAGAACGAATTCTCTTTCTGTTTTGTTACTGATAACAAAACAGAAAGTAATCACTCATTAATTACTCACAATCCATGAAGAAACTGTTAGCCCCGGTAAAATAAAAGATCCAACTGGTAGGCCTTTATGTGATAAACTTGATATTAATGTGGACTTCTTCTTTTTTTTAAATCGTTTCCACATTTCCTTTTTTGTGTGTGTTTTCATGGTTTATTTATCCAGTACCTAGTTTTACGTGCAGCACGGCCCTATTTGGTAGCGGTGCTGGAATCCTGCAGGTTGCATGAGCATGCACGTAACAATGGCTGGCACTCTCGAGGCATTCTGAGACTGCACACAGAGGCAATTATTACTGAAATATCTCCCAGCCTCAAAGTAGGAGGAGAGGACGAGAGTGGGAAGTAAAGGCTGTCACATTTCAAATGAAGACAAGGGGTGAAAGGGCAAGCAATGTAGGGGTGAATGAGACAGAAACAAGGATTAAAGGAAAAAGGGGGAGGCGTGATGACAACGCAGGAGAAAGAAGATTATTAGGAAACAAAGGAGAAACTGTGGCAGCTAAGGGAAAAAGAGAAAACAGGAGGAGAGGTAATGGACGAGGCTGACAGTGTGAAAACTGTTAGAAGCAATTAGAAGGGGTGAGAGCGATTCAGACGGAGAAAATGATACAATGTTACAGAGAGGAAACTTTGTATCAATCTCTTAAGTTCGCACTTTTAGTCTCCTGAGAACAGACTTTATGGGATGAGGATTTTACACAGCTGAGGACTTAATATTGATTGACCCTGAACACGAGAGTGCACATAAATCCAGAGGCTGTGCTGAAATATAGATACGTATGGGCCATGCTTGTGTACCATGAAAATATAAGTCCGATAATTGATCATACTCTATGGACTGTTACAGGCAGAGGTTAGAGCAAATCAATCTACCAGAAAACAATGTTTATATTGATTGGTCCGGATGAGTCAAGAGATATTTTTTTTCTAATATGTTATCATTTAAGCATGAAGTCTGCAGTACTAATTGATTTATTTTTCCAGAAAAACAGCAATATTTCAGCATCCTTAATGTCATAATCATGTGTCGTGTCCCTTTCAGGTCAAATTCTCACACTGGGTTATCTTGAGTGGTTTTCCAAAACTGGGAAGCAATAATCGGTTGATTGATTTGCTGATTGATTTTCTGATTAAATTGACTGTTGAACTGGTGTTTGGTTTAGTGGTCTGAATTTTTGTTCACAGGTTTTAAGGGGGAAAAAAATCACACTGATGATTAATGATGATAATGAAGCTTTTACCCAAAATACTGAAAGTTCTAATGTGTACATCTTCTTAAGTTAAATGTCATATTATAGCTACACCTGCAACTTATATATTTGTTGTGATAGTTATACCTTGTGATAATCATTTTGTTTTTATCTCAGCATATAGCAAGTACTGAATTTGTAAAATCACCGTGCCTGAAATTGATGTCCACGTATCGCAGCCTAAAGAGGGTTCCTGTTGTCATCTCACATCAAATAGAATAAGAAAGTCTCACTGCTCAGGGGCTGGAGCTTCTCTGTTTCTAAATATTTGTGAATCACATGAGCGCATGAGGTAAAGCTCCATTCCGTCCAACAACAACACTGGATTGAGGAGTGCGCGCGGCGTGAGAGGGATGTGTTCACGGCTGTGTGCTTGTGTCACGTAATTTATTGCTGAAGGTGCCGGTGAGCCACAAATAGCCACTGCACTGCCCACTGAATTGATACGGCAGCTGTTCAGTCGTGTGACCTGCAGGCACTGCTGGGCAAAAGAGACTTCTGAAGTGTCGGTGAAATCCTGTTGCTAGACTCAAACATCATTCTCTCTTTCTCTCTGTCAGCTCTTGTCGGGGTTGTGCATGAGCTTCTGTTTAAACTCCCTGTGCAGAAAACTGTGTATCAAATCCAATTTGTCACATCAGTATGAATTTATGCAGCGGCAACACACCTCCTGCTGTGTTTACTTAAGCAGTGTTCCAACAAAATTACTGTCAGAATTTTGATTCTCGTTGAGAAAAAGACTTCCCTTCAATGAGGCCGTTCACAATAGTGTGCTGCTTCTCTGATTGGTACCTGCCATCATCTCAATCACTGCCACATTTCATGGCAATGTTACATAAAATGAAACAATAAAGGTTCCGTATCTATGTTTGCGCATTGTTAAAATTATGCAAAAAAAAGAAATCTTCACAAAACAGAGAACTGCTCTTCTAGAATGATGATGAACAATAGGTTTGTTTGTTTTTTCAGAACCTTTCAAGACAGAGGAATTAAAATGATTGATGTTGCTGTTGTGTGTGTGTGTGTGTGTGTGTGTGTGTGTGTGTGTGTGTGTGTGTGTGTGTGTGTGTGTGTGTGTGTGTGTGTACTCCCACTGAGGGTGACATATATATATATATATATATATATATATACACACATGTGTGTACTCCCACTGAGGGTGACATATATATTATATATATATATATATATATATATATATATATATATATATATGTATATACACACACACACATACATACATATATATTTGGGAAAACATCACACAATGTACTCTCACATGCAGACACACAAATGCAAATGAGCACAAGGATACTAAGTAACCAGGTTTAAAATATGCAATATGTATGTGCATGTACTACAAGCTTGCAAAGTCGCTTTCTGCACTCTTGTAAGTTTTCTGTGTGGAATTGCAGAGGTAAAAGGCTCATTCATGTAGCCTGTACTCCTGAAGTACATATATTTTTAGTCGAAGAAAATTAAAAAATTTAAAAAAAAATGCACTAAGTGGAGCTCAACAGGTTTCATAGTAATGCAGAACATGTTTATTGAAATACTAATTCCTAAGATTCAACATTTAAAATATATTCCATCACTTTTAGCCACTAAAGCAGCTGCTTAGGTAAATGATGAGGCGTTACGGTAAAACAAAGTTTGCATGAAATGCACAGAGTACAAATTTATCTGCAAAATTACAGTGAGGTTGGATTTTCACCATGTAATTGAGTTTTTTTACTCTCTCCATTCCCTTATTTTCTTTAATTGAGCTCTACAGACCCAAGCGAACTATGACTCGCGAGGCCGCGTTTCAATTTGTGAGAAACATCCCTAAACAGGCTGATAACTGCAAAGAAGCCATCCTGCTCCCAGAAATAGATCATTTTAAAAATAAATAAATAAAAGAACGAATGAGCTGAAATGGCTATAATTTAAAGATTAATCAACTGTTATTGTATATTCCTCCAGTCCTATGAGGGGCTAAAACTAAGCCACTGCTGGATAATCCTCTCGGTCTAAAGCAGAAGAGAGAAGCTGAGTTTCTAAGACTACATTACTCCATGAAAATATTCATGTCACTTTGTATCAATATGCCCATTTATGTCACATAGCTCGAACAAAGTAACGAGGAAAAACAGTCTTGAGACGAATGATTAGTCTTACCAAGAGTAAGCTGGCATGATTGATTGATATCATTTAATATCTCAGTACAAAAGCGGGTCATGGATGGGTTTTATTTGTTTATAGATGATTCAGTAAAGCCCACTGCTATAGTCAGTGCTTAAAGTGCAGGCATAATGTAAAAGGAAAAAAAAATGAGATGAAAGTAAATCATAAAGTCGCACCTTCTTTGTCACAAGCTTTTTGTAGACTTACAATCTCTGAAGTGAAACCATAAAATAAAGTATACTTGTGGTCTGAATTTGAGATAGAATATTTTAGCTCTGAAAATATATGTCATTTGTGGTTATGCCTTTGTGTTCGGTTGTTATCATGGTTCATCCTGCAGCACCAGTTCTGCTTGCCAAAAGCAATGCACTGGAAGGTCAACCACTCGGTTACCCCTTGATCAGGGCCATTAGGGGTTTTCTGCAATATAAGAGGTTCAAGAATCGAAGGAATAACTGATGCAGTGGTCAGGTTTCATTATGACCTCTAGTTCTCAAGCTTGTTAGAGTTAATAGACCTAAAAAAAAGAAAAAAGGTGAGGACAAAGAAAAAACTTTTGTTTTGTATCAAACCAGGCATGCAAACAAAAAGAAGTGGGTAGACAATGATGGAGGTGAAGGTTAGAGTCTAAAAAGAGCAAAAAGCAAACAGGCTATGGTGACAAATGCACTGGCATATGCTTAAAGGGCAATCTAGGAGGGGATGGATTGTGAATTACTGATATATATATATATATACTGAACTAACAATGCAAGGTAATGTAAGTGAGTAAGAAGTTAAAGGCCATCATATTGGTGGAAGAGAAGGGCAAGTGGGAGTTCTAAGTCTGAAAGAACAGGAGAGTTAGTGCAGAAACAATAGGCAAGCAGAAAGGAATGAATCAACATAATGTATTTTAGCAATAATACATCATCCAAATTCATGCCAATTAAGCCTCTTTAAATTGACCTGAACTAATGGACTGAGAGACAGAGAGAGTGAAATACAATAGACAGAGAGAGAGGGGGATGGCAAATATTTCAGCGTGTATAAATCCACTAAGGCACAAGTGCCCTCAAAGAAAGAGGAGATGCAGAAAAGGACACGGAAAGGACACAGCAAATAAAAGTAAAAAAACAAAACTTAAAAGGTTTCCCACAGGTACTGTACGTGCTGCACCCATCTGAAGTCTGAGTCCATTTGGCATAGATTGTTTGTCAGCTGGCTAATAAGAACAACACTTTAGGGGCTAAGAAGGTCGATAGCAACCACTAAAGTAAAAGTACTCTTTTCACAGATACAGATAAGAGCTCTCAAATTAAAAGCCCAGGACTAAACATTTCTACTTGTGGGCAAACTCTGCTGTCAAAAAATCCAGTCCTGTATTTGCCACATTAGAGGTAGCATTGTATTTACATGAGTAACTTGGGTAAATTATGGTTTTTTTTTTTACTATATAATATATGAATATGATAAAATATAGAAAGGTTTCCTGTGAAGTCCTAGCAGCAATAAGTCTCTACTGTCCTACAAGTTTGCACCCAATAAAAATAACAGCGTTGGATCCAAACATCCTATTACATTTTAATAACCCATCTACTCCAGGAACCTCAACCACGATGCATATTAATTAATGTTTTCTGGCAAATGACTATGAAAGAAACTGGGGTGAAAAAGGAAAATTTTCATCTAGGAAAAACAAACACAGGTCAGTGTTGTCATACAAGCATTCAAAAACAGGAAATAGTAGGAGACAACAGGAGACAGGCTAACAGGCAAGCCCTTGTATCCTCAAAGTCAAAAATGTCCTGCAGGAA